>NW_025335317.1:33586387-34035326 GCF_004798865.1 Varanus komodoensis
TATTGTCTTGGCACTGAACAAAGGGATGTCAGAGGAGTGCACTCCTCCAAGGATGCTCCATGCGCCCCCCACATTACTGCACTAGGACACCCAAATAGCCCCTTTGCCCATCATGCATAGAGGACAACAACTTCTACAAAATCTAGGAAAGACAGCTGCATACATATTGTTTAATGTTTTAGCTCCAACGTTGGAAACTTTTTTGTGAGCAAGGCACACAAGCCCTGAGCACAGGCCAAACACAGCAATGCATGAAGAGTGCTTACATGGCGCAAGCTTTGACAGCACACCGAGACCCCATAGTCTGAGAGTTGGGAGTGCGGCAAAAACACTGCTGGCCTCGGAAGCAGCAGTCCTGCATTCGAATCCCTCCTCGGCTTTGAACCTCAGCTCTTCCAGCTAGCACACTCGCTGTGTTCCACTTCCGTATATTTTTCCTCCTTGCATCTGGTACTATCATACATGCATAGCCATTTCTCTCTCTTTCTCTCTTTCCTCTTGGACTGCAAGCTTTGGGTCATTTGGTAATTTTCCTCCAAAAGGGTTTCGTTTGAACAGTGGTGCCGGCACAGCCATATACCATCTGCCCCCTGCCAGATGCGTTTTGTAGGAATGAACCTCAAGAAAAAGTTTGAGATAGATCATGAAGTGGCCAGTTCTTGGGATGGCAGTATGGCTTGGTCTAGCTCCTGTCGAAAGCAATTAGGAACAGAAATTAAAAAGGTTCCCCAAATGAAGGGGCAGAGCTATGGAACTGCACACATTCAGATCTTTAGAGACTATGGTAACAAAGCTAAATGAGATTGGCTGTGAAGGGCACAAGACCTTCAGTCTGGGACAATCATGGGAAGGTGCTTTCTTTTTCAAAGCTTCTTTAATGAGGTTCAAGCTTTAAGGTCATGTGGAAAATCCCAGAAAAAGCAACCTGAGTAGGAGCCCAAAGAGTAGCAGACCATGATAGAGTCACTGAGATGATAATCACCATGGTTCCTGGCTCAGTCCTCTGCAGCTCCCAGTGAAATGCCTCTCATATAGCTGAGAGGATCTCCTTCATCGCGTCGCAATGGGCTCACTCAGGGCAGATGGAAGGCTTCTTTTAGCCACATTGGCCTAACCAGGGCTGGGAAAAACCCTTTTGGAAACCGGACCTCTGGGGTCCACAGACTTCCTCTCATATGCATGGTCTGGTCCTGCAAGCCAAGCCAGGAAGACGGCCATGAACACCCATGGACCGTCCGGGTACATGTGGCCACTGTCCCCCTCAGGAGTGGCTGCAGGATGTGGGGACGGGGTGCTGCAAGTGGGAGCACCAGGCGCCATTCGTGGTGAGCAGCCTTCTTCCCCGCTTGCTGCTGCCAGTGGTGGTGGCAGCACATGGGGGAAAGGAGTGCTCTTGCGCAACATGCAAAGTGGACCAGAGTCCTGGAGGTCAACGGACTCCCATCCCCAGATGGATTCCTTGCAAATCCTTATGTTTAACCAGTCTAAATGAAAGGTTGCCATTTACTCACATGGCAAAAAAAAAAGAGTGGATTTGGAGATAATGTCAAAGTGGAACAAGGCCTACCCTTGCCAAAGCCCATCAGTGGACGCTCTGATTTCCACCAATACAGATTCATGGGGTTCCTGCTACAGCTCTTTTATAGATCTCGTCTCCTGAAGGTTGGAGACCATCGTGTCTCCACTGTCTTTAGATGCAGGCTTAGCCATGCTAAGCATAATTGGAATAAATAACAAGATGGCTCCCCACTGCCTTCCGCATTGCTCTGCCATGGCCAGTTACAGGGGCTACCACTTGGCTCACAAGTTTTCCATCCTGAAACATCATCAGCATCCCTTGCCTTGATCTCTGAGGGGTACCAGTATGGCTGCCATCAGAGATCAGGTGGAGTTTAGTGGTGATTCAATTCCCCCGGGGTCCAAAAGCCTCCCGGTTAAGCTGCTGTACCTGAAACCTTTGGCTTTCCCCAGGGCCAGGCTATTAACCAGCACCCTGATGCTCAGCATAGCTGAGGCATGTGGTGGCACCACTCATGCAAGCAGCCCCGGGGTCAACCTCACATAGTCTAAATCTACATCACGTATAGTATACGTTCCTGTCAGACAAGGTAATCTGTGTCACCATCCATTCTGTGCAGCGCAGCTGCTAACTAAGCCCGAGTTATGCTGCCTTGACTGCAGCCCTGCACCGAGCAGGGGGCTTCTAGGTCCCTCCCAGCTCTACTATGCTATGGTTCTGTAAGTCACAACTGGGTGAGGTTAGAAGGAAAACACTGAGAGTTTTCAACTGTCTGGTTTATAAGCAGTTCCAGCTGTGCTGTATGTCTAAGGAAAATCCCAGCCATATCCAAATGGAGGTGATTTGTTTGGCTGTCTCTGACTGCCTGGAGTTGTTGCCCGTCCAGTTGATTTCCAATCCCAGACAATGGGCAAACATACATAATCATGAATACATATGCACTTTTCCCTCTGGAGAAATAAGTGTACTCCAGCCTGGGCTGGGACACCGGTTCTTTGGAAGAGGGAAACCCCTAGCACTGCTGAGTTAAATGTACAGAGTCCACTTTCTCAAAACTAGCAACTGGCTAACCAGCAGGCAGCCATCTTAGTAAACTGTGTGGCAGAGCAGTGAGTGTTGGCCTGGGATTTGGGAAATCTGGGTTCTAGTCCCCCCCACAGCCTTGAAGCTCACTGGGTGGCCTGACTCTCAGCCTAACCCACCTCACAGGGCTGTTGTGAAGATAAAAAGGAGAGGAAGAGAACCTTGTGAGCCAGCTTGAGTTCCCTGCAAGAGGAAGAAAGGCTAGAGAGCAAGCACTAATCGTCTGCACAAAGTACCGCCATTAGAGAGCTGTGCCACTTTCTTCCAAATGTCCAAACTCTTGAGGTCTTTCTGCCAACCACCAAAGTCATGACCCTCACCCTGAGGTTTGGAGATCAAGGGCTCTGTTAAGAAAAACCCATAGATACACCATAGCTTGAAGCTGGCACATGCTTTGACCAAATCCCACAGCTATTAAAAATCCATGAAGTGAGCCTATGAAAGATTAATTCAGGGCAGGGAACATGAGCCAGCTCAGAGACAGGAGCACAAGAAAAGTTACAGCTCCGCTGGGTCAATAGCAGCTGCTGATTAATTCAGTGCTTCCTTAATATCTATAACAAGTAGGTGTCAGGAAATCAATAAGGCATGATAACTAAGCAAGGACCACAAAGCCCTGCTAAGGGGAGAGGAAGCCCAGGAAGTGGCTGCAATTACAGCCATCCGTCTTACTTGCTTCCGCCAGAGTCCTTGTGGCACCAGAGGCATCGGGATCAGGGGAAAATGGAACAGGAATTTCCCCTTCCTGAGTTGGGATATGGGGCCAGAGAAAACATGCCTAGGAAAAGCCACCAGGAAAAGTCACTCATTCAAAGCAGCTAAACAAACAGCTTCATGCCAAACCCAACCATAATTTCTCCCAGGACTGAAGTGGAATGATCAGATCTAATGTTGCACATGCAGCCAAGAGGTCAGCATGGACGGGGCACAAAGCAAGCACTCTTTCCATCGAGCTCTGTCTCCGGATGGGTGCATCGCACAGAGAGCTGCATGTGGATGTGCAACTGTGGGAGCAAAACAGGGAAGGGAGTGGGAAAGGAGCCACAGAAACCCTTCCTCCAATCCCCCAAGTATTCCTGAAGCCAACAACTAAGGGTCAATTAATCTTCAAGGTTTTCTGGGTCTCCCCACCCCCAAGCCTGACATCTCTAGCTGCATGCACACTTATTGCAGAGCAAGGGTATCACATACGTAGTCATAATTCACTCCTGGAGAATGCCTTTCCCATGCACCTGTTTCTGGTGTGCACATGAAAATGAGGAGCATTTATTTTAGAATACACAGAGCAGAAGCAGTCAAAACACATGGCTTTCCAAAGGCTTTGAAAACAGGCATGGGGCATAAACTGCTCCCCGCAACCACATACAGAGGACTGATGCCTCCATACCAATCACTTGCCAGTCCTGAGTTTCCGGCACAGGAGTTCTTTAGCAGAGAATATGGCCAAGACACTCGAGGCCATATTTGGCCCTTCTCCAGAAAGCAAGGCAGTGGTGAGCAGGTTCAGGTCACAGTTCCGCTAACTTATGTGGCTGGCAGAACTGGTTTCCCTTATATGTCCCATTCAGATCCCATGCTGGAGCTCCAGCTGGTATGCTATCCCTGTAGCAAGAAGGGACCTCAAGCCCCCCGTTATTCAGCCACTTCAGTTTATAAGGTGACCCCGAGACACTCCTGAGCTTGCTGACTGACGCAACCCCATAAGAAGCATCCTAGTAGAAGCCCCATGTAGGATCTGGGGCTGACCCCACCTGCTTCAAGGAATCCAAGGCCATGGGGTGGAGGGCCAAGGGAAGATGCCGTTCTCTCCTGAGGTTTGTTCTGCTTTCAAGGAGCTGCGAGCCAGCCCACAATCTCTTCAGTTCTGCTAATGAACTCTTCATTCTGTCTCTGTTGTTTCCTGGCTGTTTCTGAGGAACATGCTGTCAAATGTGGTGCCTGTGCTTGGAGTCAGTGCTGTGGTCTTCTCTTGGTCTAGCACCTAGCTCCAAAGCCTAATTATGTCAGTACTGACCTGAAAGAAAGCAGCTGTGCTCGCGGGTTCCTGCCAGACTGCAAGCAAGACAAAGAAAACAAAGCGTCCACAGTATGTGCAGTCCAGCTTTTTCAGTGGACAGACCTTTCCAGCAGGAGCCCCGCTCTGTGACTACCCTATTCCTCCTTCACAACATCCCCTGTAAGGTAGGCTTAAGCTGACAGGCAGTGACTCACGGACAGCTACCCAGTGAGTTTAAATGGAGGCAGAGACATTCACACGCAGGTTTTCCAAGTCCAATGTTGTTTTCAGTAGTTCCTTTCTCAGATCGGGGAGAATATTCTTTGGTGACTGATTTGGATTTCCTACAAGATACTTTGATCTCATGCCTGATTATAACCTGACTCTGGGAAGGATATTTGTCTTGGGGGTGCCAAACCACTTTCAGCCCGAGGGTCAAATTCTATTTTGGAGAAACTCTCAGAAGCCACATTCCGGTGATGGGTGGGCAAGAGGGCACAGCGTAGTTTAAGTTCTTACTGCCAGCAACTGACCTTGAAAATAGCAGTTCAGCATTTTAGACTGGGGGGAAAAGCTACACAAAAGCCAGGAAAGAAGCAATCAGAGGTCAGGAGAAAGCGGGGGTGGGGGAGCAGCATGGCCATCTGAGGAGCCTCAAAGCAGCAGCCTTGGTCCTACACTCCTGGTCTACCGGAATCACATCTTATTTTAATCACAAAGGACATCCGATCAATGCAGCCACCGTGCATCTGCATGTAAATTGAAGCATTTTGTCACTGCAATTTACAATGCAGCCTCAAGTCACTAAAAATATTCCAGAAACAAAGTTGCACGATATGGTCATTTTATGCCTACAGATCCATAAACCAACAGCTGTTTCCTCTGAAGTAGCACCAAAAGAATGGCATACATTTTCCCTGCCCACGACTAGCAGAGATTTGGCAAGTGGCAGTAACTCAAACTTAATCATTCATTTTCGCGTTTCTTCTTCTGCTGTGTTCAGAAGCGTACTTTTGGCCTGTCTTTCTGTCTCTGGCTCTCTCCGTCCCTGTGGAGAACTGACTGTTTCTTTCTTTACAATCCAGATTCCCAGGCTTGGGCTGTGTGATTTCTTACGCTCGTCATATCTGTTCCCTTGCCGATCACAGTCTCCCCGCCAAGAGGATAGTTGAGGGTTCTGAGCATAAAGGACCAGCCACCAGGGGCTCCCTGCCAACGCAGGCAGCATTCCCAGCAGCATTGGCTCAGCTCTTCCAGTTACAAGGCAGAACACCTGGCCATTTGCCCCGGGCACGCGTGTGCCCATGTGTGCGCCTCTGGGAAGAAATCCCCCGTGGTGGCGGCTTGTCCTGACCCAGAACCAGATGGCTCCCCAGGACGCTTTCTGCGAAGAGCAGCTGCACTTCAGTTCACTCATATGAAAAGGTGAGCCCATTCACCCAAAGTGTTCGAATATTTAGGACACCGACCGGGGGCGGGGGGGGGGGGAGATCTGGGAGTGGGCGGATGCAAAGAGTTTTCAGAATTAGAAAGGAGGAGAGGTCCTGGGCACAGAGTGCCCGGAGGTGGGAAATGGAGAGAAGCAGAGATGCGAACTCCACGTACAGCGAGTCGCTGTCCAAGGTGCCTCCGTGTCACAAGCCGTCCTCGAAAGGATCACTTGCTAACACGAGGGTTAGCTGCTCTCCCGCTCCCCCCACATTCACACTCACACACACACTTTTCCAGGCATACATAATGAAGGGATCATTTCCTGTTTATTTCCATAAAGAAGTATGAGAAAGATTTCAGCTCTTGCCAGTTCCACCAGTGGCTTCAACTGATGACAAAGCACAGACCTCCGACTTAAGGCACAAGGAGGGAAACTGATGTGGTCGGAGGAGGAGCAAGCAAACACCGAAAACAAGGAAATAGGCCAGCCTTTCCCTGCCCAGACAGCAGAACCCCTGCTAACAGGAGGAGAAGCCTGCCATGCGCCCTCTGGTTCCTCCTCCCTTGCTGTTCTCAGAAGCCTGAGCTTCCCCTGCCCACTTTTGTCCTCGAGTCCCCCCGTGGGGGAGCTGAGCAGAGGTCGGGCTTGCAAAACCCATTATACCCCTTGGGAATCCTACACAGGTGCTGTGGTTAAAACTCCTCCGGGTACGACAGATGGTCAGGCACAGCAGGGCTGGGTTGCTTCCATCCTCCCAGCCCTCCCCCTCTATGCCAGGGGACACTGCAGGAGCGGCCAGGGGTCGCCCCAGTCGCAGCAAGCCATTCCGTGCTGCCTGCGCTTGACTTCTATTTACTCATTGTTTACATACTGGTGCGTATTTTAGAAATGCTTACACAGTGCATGCGCGTGCCTAGATATTGCTGGTGTTACGTGCTATCAAGTCATCCTGGACTCATGGCGACCCGATGGATGAGTGACCTCTGAAATGGGCTGCTCGTGACAGCCCTGCTCAGCGCTTGCAAACTCAGGGCTGCGGCTTCCTCGATGGATTCGACCCATCTCATTGCCGATCGTCCTCTCCTCCTACCTTCAACTTCCCTAGTACAATTGTCCTCTCCAGTGATGTACAACAGCCTCAGTTTCATAAGTTTTGCTTCCAGGGCAAGTTCTGGCTTGATTTGATTTAGGACCCACTTGTTCATCTTGCTGTCAATCCAGGTATTTGCAGAGCTCTCTTTCAGCACCATGTTTCAAATGCATCAATTTTATTCCTGCCAGCTTCTTTCCTTGTTCAGCTTTCCTGTACAGTGACCAGGAATACCATAAAAGTGGATGATCGTAGCCTCCGTCTCCAGTGAACCATCCTTACATTGGCTAATTTTTTCTAGTCTCTTTGTTGCTTCAATGGATTTATAGATATACCTCTGTGTTACGCCTATTTGCCCTTTCTATCCCTGCATCTTTCCAAAAAGATTCTGAAAAAAATAGTTAGCAGTGAGTTACAAATAGCAGCTTAGCTTGGGCGTGTATTTGTCTGCATGGATACACTGTACAAGCCAAAGCACTCCCAGCTGCTTTCACTCGTCATTAAGGCGGGGGTTAGACAGCACCCTTTGCAGCAGAATCCTCAGCAGTTTTGAGGGAGGTCTTCAGGCAGCCTCGGGCTGCTTTCCATCTCCCAGGTGTGGAAAAGAGAAGCACAAGGGCCACCTAAAAACCTCCCAAGAACCAGTAAAAACAAATGTGTTTAGCAGGTCTCCCTTTATTCTCCCCCTTCCAAGAGGTCTGTGGGTACCAGGAAGCCCCAGCTATCCCCCTAGTCGGGCAATTTACCCTGGGTGGACAGCACTTCAGGAAGTAGCAAGATGACCAGTTTTTCCCAACAGGACAGGGAGAAGGTGGTTCAAATGTGGAGGGGCTAAGTTTGATCCCATTGTCATGGATGGACCATTTCCTGGTGAAATATGGACTAGTGACCCCCCCCCCCCCGCCGCCTTTCCCCTCTGCATAGGTGGGAGATCTATTAGGATGATCCACTCCAAGAGGATGATGGATCCAGAAGGTACCCCCTGGAAGAGACCACTTCTGTGCATCCTAAAATATCCCATCTGGCTGCTTAACATTGGGTCCTCCACAGATCAGACCGTGTAATATGATCACAATCATACCAATTTCCACTGAATTAAGCCTCACATTCTTGGCATTGATTTGCAGCTCCAGAAATGTGTTGATACATCTATTTTGGGGGCTTGCTGGGGAAGGGAGCCTGCATAACTACCTGCAGCCTCCAGTCAGGGAATTACCCAACCCCCTGGCAACAGGGATGCTGCAGGGGTGATACCCTTCACTAATGTCAGCTAGAGTCACACATCGTCATTTCCCCCATGTCCTCTATCAAAAAGGCACATGAATTCATCAAAGCATCTCCACCAGAGCACAGCAATGAAAAGTATCACTGACAATGGAAAGTCTGTGGACAATCCAAGGCAAGTTTAGACAGAAAAAGGGCTGGCAATTATCAGCATGCTGGGAATGGCAGGCCTTTTCTCTGTCTAAGCATGAAAAGGATTGTGCCCATAATCAATTGTTTTGGGTAGCTATTCATTCCCACATTAAGGGATTTATTAGCAAAAGAAAAATAATGGAAGTGGTGGGAAAGCAAAAGATGGTTTCAAGTGGAAACTCTGCTGCCCCCCTGAAGGTCATGGATGAGTCCTGATAGTTATGCTAAAAAAAGATACATCCCCAAACTATAAAGAAATAGATTTATACTACTTGATAGCAAAACTTCAGTGATTCTGGATACTTACAAAGATTTCACTGTGTTTGTCGTTTGAGGCAGAAGCAGCCCCAGCACGGACAGGCTGGACTTCCAGAGTTTTGCAATTCCCCTTGCATGTGCCGGCAATCAAACCAGGCATGGATAGCTTAGTGTTAAGTCTGCACCTGGTAACATGCACCCAAACAAGCCAGGTTGGTAAGCTAGCTTTAAATGAGAAGTAGGTGGCTTTTATAATGCCTGGTCCAGTTAGGGAGAATAAATCATAATCTCGTCTCCAGGCATAACACTAAACTACGCCTTTTGTTTCGCTTGTTCACACAAGCAGAAAGAGCAAACCAGGAACAAACAAGCTGGACGTACCAGGTCTGTGATTCTCCCAAGCCTGCCCTGGGAGCTACATACATGAATAAGGATTTCAGTGCCTAACTCCTCTCCAATGTTCCTTCCTAGGAGATTTGTGCACATAACCAAATCTTACAGAAAACAAGATAGGAAATAACCCGTAGCCAATTTCCTCCTTCACTTTGTTAAAGTCAGCTTTGTGTAATTAAATAATTCCAACAGTCCTATTTTCCTACTTCAAAATGAAGCATCTTAGAGGTCACTGGTTCAATTCCTTTTTACACCAGCCATGTCCCTGTGGGTGCCAGCAGATAATCAAAACTGTCTTGCAAATTCTGGCAGTGTGAGCAATTGCATCCAAGAGCAGTAATCGTTTTTGGAAAAGATGCTGTTCAGCTCACTGATATGCAGGGCTGTTCTCACCTGCTTCCATCATTTCATGGGTGCAAAAACAAAAAAAATGCAGTGTCAAAACTCCCAAGAGCTTGAAACTCATTACCATGAAGCAACAGACTGTGTGAAATGATTTGTTGGACACATGGTACATCCTGGTGGAAAGATGTCCACAAAATTGGTGCTAATTGGGAACTGAGGTGGCAATCCGACGATGAAAGAGGAGGGCCTGAATTACTTCCACCAGAAAAGTTTTAACATGAGTCAACTAAGAAAGTTTGAGAAGGCAGAGCGTCAGGATCCACAGCAGTGCCTTGGTCGTCGCTGCACAGGGCAAGTGCTGCCAAGGGGTTTGAAACCTGGCTCAAGCTATGAAGGCGAGCAGCCCCTTCCACTGGTTGGCCTTGCCTTCATGTAGGAGTGGGCTTGGGCCCATTGTGTCACCCTAGAACTCTTACAAACTGCTATCCAGGGGGTGCCCACACAGAATTGCCATTTGACGGCAACTCGGTCACAAGCCACTACCAAGTGGTACAAGGATCAAAATTAGTTTGCTTGGAAGCTAATTTTGATCTCTTTAGCACTCCTGAACAGCTATGTCACACTACATGTGACTAATTCAGCTTCCAAATCCTTTGTAGTGCTAAAACTGCCAGATTTTGGGGGGGGGGGGCTTTTTTTGTTGCACCACTACCAAATTTGTGGAGCCACATTTTTACTTAATTTCCATACTGAAGTAAAGGTTAGGAAACTGGATTAGGATTCCAAAGATCTAGTCCCTGCTCAGCCATGAAGCTCACTGGGTGATTTTATGCCAGTTGCTGACTCTTAGCCTACCCCACCTCACAGAGCTGCTGTTGTGAGGATCAAATGGAGAGGAGAACTTGGCAAGCTGCTTTAGGTTCCTCGCAAGAGGGAGAAAGGCAGGCTAGAAATGCAACAACAGTAATAGCAGCATTGCACGGCTTATGAACTGCATGCTAGATAGTCGGGAATGTCTTCCTTCTGTCCTGATTCAATCTGTCCGCCTGCTCATCGTGAAGACCAGGCCTCCTTTGCCTCCAGTTCATCTACCCATGGCTTTTGTTCTTGCATTCCACCCTGGTCCTGGAAGCAACTGGATCAAAGGGGTTGTGTGAGCCCATTTGGAAATTTCCATGCCTCTGGAAAGAATCAGTCACAAATGAGGAAACATTAACTCTTATTTGTGATCTTGTTTTTAACTTCATCTTGCAGGCTGAAGTCAACCCAGCATCCGCCCTACGCAACTGAGCTTAGTTACCCTAACCCCTGGCATGCAGCACCCAGCTTGAGCCCCTTTTAAATGAGTGCTGTTGTAGTGTCCCATTTGGTCTTTTCCCTTTGCTTCTTGCTGTCAAGAAAAGGAAGAGAAAATCTAAGAACCTGCATGCAGCACATTTCTGAATCACCAAAAGGAAAGCTCTTTCAGCCCAAGGGCCAGATTTTATTTCCAGGAAGTTGGGTGGGGTGCTGCATTCCCACAGTAGCAGGGAATGGGGACAAAAGAGAGTGGGCCCTTGGGAAAAATAGCCGAAAGCTCTTACTGCCAATCACTAAGCCTTGAGAGGGATTCCAAGCTTTTAAAGGTGGGGAGAACCTCACCAAAGCCAGGTGGTCGCTGAAAGGGTGGCCAGGTTAGGGGGATGGCCTTCAGGGGAACCCCGAGGGCCCCACGGAGATGCCAGGAGGACTGGGTTTGGCTCCCCACCCCAGTGCTAGAGGCAGAGCCTTCCAGTGGGCCTCTCCTAGTTTAGAAGACAGCAACAATATCAACAGGGCAGCACGTGTGGCAGAAGCCTTCATTGTGTGGATTATGGCTAAATCCAACACAGAGTTGAAATGTCTGTGTGAAGACAACGGGATCCTTTTCCTGATTCTAGACAGGGGCCGATTACTGCAGCAAAGGAAGGCCTACCACACATTTTCTGAATGTTGCGCTCAGTGGCGAGAACCCGGATTCCCTGGCATTAGCTCCCAATAAGCCCATGTGGTCCACACTGATCCTGATATACCACAGAAGTCTAAATGGAATGCGGAGAATGTTGCTTGGCATGATTAATGGAAACTCCACAGACAGACAGATGTAAGAACATAGACGCTTGTGTGAGGAGGTGACATGGATTTAAACTTACAGAGCTCCTTATCTGCTAAAAGGCTTAAAACCACAGCACTTCACCTCACAGTCTCATCTAGGCCACCCCAACATCTGGGATTGGTTATGTGAACTGTGACCAGAAAAAGAGTCTTCTCAGGCATGGCACATCTAATATGGAGCCTCCTTCCAAAAGCAGCTCAACTAGTGCCTACTGCTCAACACCCTGCAATGACGTTTTGTATTTTAACTGCTGATGCATTGCAGCAAGCTTTATCAACATTGTGTGCTGGATTTAGTGAGTTTTGTTGGGGCTATTGTGATTGGCACTGTTTTCATGGTCCAAGATCAGTGTTTCTTTTGAAGCTGGACACTAACTTGACAGAATGTGTACTGAAGGGCAGGTTATAACCTGCCATAGTATCAGAGCGATCCTATAGCAGTGGGAGTCCGCGGGGAAATTACTGCCCCTTCCTAAACCCTGTCAGTTCCATACAACCACAAGAGGAAGTAGGACAGCTTAGGATTCTGCACATCCTTGGCTGTACCAGATATGCCTCTTCCTGCCCTTGTCCACAGACAGCCAACGGGACATCTGCAGTCATTACCGACATCTACAGCCCCACAAGTATACAAGGACCTCTGGTGGTACAAATGCCATCCCACTGGTGGGCTTCTCTCCCACCAGCAGAACGTCATTCCTGCTGCATCCAATGGCCCTCAGCTGGCTGGCTTCAGGACGACACCTCAAACAAATAAATAAGTGTGCGCTTCAGCTTCCTAGCAATAAGCATGTCAGAAGTAGCCTCTGGACTGGAATGTCATCTTCATGAACCAGCAGGCTAAATCAAGGACAGAGCTGGGGCCTCTCATGAGGTCCCTCAACAGTGTTCTATAAAAAACAGAATGTGCTTATGGAAGTCCACCACAAGGGCTGTGGGGTGAGCAAGGCTGCCAGATCTCTATGTCCCTCGGAGTGTTCATCTAAAAAGGCAATTATCAAGTGGGCCACCACAGGTGACTCATACTATCAAGGGGAGCAGTCAGACAAAAGCAGCCATCAAGCACTGAGAGGAATGAGCAGCCAGAATGAGCCTGGAGAAGGGGAGTTCCCTTAGCGATGCTCCAAGGGGAGCCCATAAGAGCAGGCAGCCGTGCTGGACCTTCACAGCAAGCCCGGAGCAGGTCTCCTGGAATGCTGCTGAACCGTGCAAGGCAAAAGCGCTACAACATATTACACATGACAACAGGGACCTCTTACAATATCGTTGCTGCGAACATCCACTTTCCCTCCCCACCTCACTCAGCTAAGCTTACAGAAAATAGGGGAGTCTGGTAGCAGGGGAAAGACCATCAGTACTATCACCCTTACTTACCAAAGGTTCCTGGCACTTTAAGCCTGGGTCCACCATACCAGCACCCCACACAAACCCCGGCCATGCGCAGGAACCCATTTTTGGTCCATACTAGCAATCGGCACACTTCGATGCCACAGCATACTCTGAAGAAAGGACCATAATCCACACCACCGAGGGCGAAGGTCCGATCAGCAACACCATGGAATGCTCAGAACCCTTTAGCCCGTGACAGGGTGGACACCTGAATGGCGACCCCCCTCCAGCACCCTTCCCTAGGCCCAGTGGGGGCTTTCACCAGCAATATGACACAGCACAAACCCCTAATATTTCAAAAGGGCAGTGTCTGTTAAGCACTTGCACCAAAATGCTAGAGAAGTTGAATAATCACACAGACAAAGGGGACTCTCAAAGTCAGAATGTTAGGAAATAATTAACCTTTAGAAAAAATCACAGTAATTGAACTTTGAAAAGGAATGGTGCCTTTTAAATTTGTTGCCCAGTGAATTCAAAACTTAAGGCTTGCTTTTGTATGCTAGACAACAGCCTTCAGTTGCTAAGGCAAGCCAAAGGACCTTCAGTACTTGGGGGTTCCAGAATAATAATGCCTCTGATTGCACATAATGATTGCATTTTCTTCCCTAGTTCACCACAATTCCTTCTCCTACCATACTTTTGTGGTACCTGAAACTATGATTTTGATTTTTGATGCAAGGGCTTTGATTCTGTGAATATGCTTCCTGTAGGTGGGGGATACTAATAGAATGCAGAACTAATGGATCTCCATTTCTGGCTATATCAATTCCAACCATCTTTCAAAGTTTCCAGGAACACAGGGCAACTTACACAACTGTTGACCACACAGGCCCTTCTGTGCCAGCTCTCAGCCTAGCAACAGCCAGTCGGGTATACCGCATCCCACATAATATTCCCCTGTTGTCACGCAACTACAACATTTTGTGAGCATTTGCCGATATCATATATTGAATACAGAATCTTACACAAACAGCAGACAGGACAATCCTCCCTTCCAAATGCCCCAGATTACAGCTACCAGCATTCCTGAATATTGACTGCTGTGATGCAAGTTGGTGCCCAAAGCATCAGGAGCGCCCCAGCTCAGAGAAAGCTGGACCCAGGCCAGCCAATGCAGAATTTGGAAGCCATTCCCCCATGGCGATCATGTACTCAGACGTACTGCAAATCCAATAGAAGAAACGCTTATTCATTCCAGGATACCCCAAAGAGTCTATAGCAGTGACAAAGATTAATCAAACAGTGTGCACTAGTTTAAGGTCACCACACTGTCGGCTGCTGGTTAATGCCTCCATACTGCTGATTTATTGCCTTTTTGTGCTGAAAGTGGATGTGCCGATTTTGTTTAATCATGTTTAGATGATTTGTTTATCACCTAAGTAAACACATCATTTGTTTATCAGATCAATAGTGCTTAACAGCCAGATATGGATATATTGTTTAGTGCACTGCTCCCTATATGCAGATATTGGAACTAATAGTTTTGGTTGTTGGCTTTTTCTATTACTGTTATAATTTGTCAACTTTGACTGTGAGCCCTCTCAATGGGAAAGCAAGGCAAGTTCCTCAGCTTACCTAGGACCCGATCTGTGTTGCTACACAGGCTGGCAGGAGAGGAAAGCTGGCTGGTCTTGAGGCTAGTTGCAGGGAGATCTCCACAGCCAACTATGGGGCAAGTCCATTAACAAGTCAGCAGGCAGGCAAAAGGTCAAGCCAAGTTTTATTGGTCTACCAGTCCAAACCAGGAGAAGCCAGTAAACAGGCACAGCATTACCAGTCAAGAAGAACTCCAAGGACAAGGCCACAAACAAAACACAGCTAAGTGATCTAGAAGAAATCCAAAGAGCAGTCTCAGCAGGAACCTCAAGACCAGAAACCAAGCAGGAAGCTCTACCAACATGGAAGCTCACGAAAGAACACAGCTCTAGCAGTTAGCCAGCCCTGCCTGTAAGCCTTTTATAGCCAGAGCTCCACCCAAGGATCAGCTGCAAGGCAGCAGCACTTTAGTAAGAGTCTTCCTGCTAAGGAAGCCCTTTACTCCTGAGTAGGCACTCAGTTGCTATGGCTCTTGAGGCACATGCCACTGTCCTCTGTGGCAGCCTGTGCCTCCACCTTCAGGAGCTGGTGCACTGGAGGCTGGGTGGATGCTTGGCTTCTTTCTCTGACAGCCTCAGGGGTCCTACTGAGGACTTCCCTGGGGTTCCCTGTTGTTGATGGGCTCCAGGAATCGCCTCCCCTGAAGTGAGCGCTGCTTGGAAATTTGCTAAGGTCAGGGTCCCACAGTGTCTTTACACTCTCCTACCTCTGAAGGTTGTTGCTGTGAGCGTGAGCTTGAGGAGAATTATGTCAGCTGCCTTTAGTTCCTTGAAAGCAAAAAAGCAGACTATAAATATGATAGAGAGATGGAGAGATAATGTTGGGCTTTTTATCTGAAGAGTCACTCCAGCCTATTGTCAGCCAGGACACTCTGAAGAGCAGTGCAGAAGGCTACTTTCTTCTTCGGGTCCATCCCTGGGCCTCACGCCCTGCCAAATCTACTCAAGCTAAAATCCAGTCTAAAGTGCGGGCCTGTTTTTCCCACTTGAGGTCTGGGCGTCTGCCAGTGCCCTTTTGCTGCTCTCTCTTGCACACGGGATCTCTGTACAAGAGGCACGGGCATTGATTCCAAACCCTGCGAGAGCCAGAGTCACCCGGCCATTTAATCCTATTGACAGGGGAAACCAGTGCCATCACGCTGCTGTGCCTGATGTGAAAGCTCCTTGGACACTCCTGCACAAACTGCAGCTGGCTGGATTGCGTGGACAAAAGAAGGAGGCTGAGAGTGGCAACAGCAGAAAGAGGACAAATGATGCCAAACGGGGCAGTACCAGCCAAGGAGATGGAGGGTGCCAAACCAGGTCAGAAGAGCACAAGTGTTCAAAAGGGGCAGCTTCTTCAGGAATGTGTTCAGTGATGAGTTCGGGATTCAAAGGGGGACTGCAGCTATGAAATTCAAAGGAGACTTAGAAGAGTAATGGAGGAACTAGAAAAGAGCATCATGTATAAGAATGTTTCACGGGAGACTGAGGCTCAGATCATCCAAACGATTGTATTCACAACCACACTGGATGGATGCAAAAGCCGGACAACGGAGAAAGCTGCCAGGAAGAAGATGGATGTTTTCAAAACATGGTGCTGGAGGAGAGCTTTGCAAATACCTGAACCAACAGAAAGATGAACAAGTGGGTCCTAGATGAAATCAAGCCACAGCCTTCCCTAGAAGCAAAAACGACAAAACTGAGGCTGTCCTACTTTGGATGCATCATGAAAAGGCAAGAGTCATGGTGAAGACAATCATGTTAGGGGAAGTCGAAGGCAGAAGATGACAGGGAAGACCAAATGTGAGAAGGGTTGGCTCTACAAAGAACATCATAGTCTGAATGGAGCTGTCCAGGACAGGACATTTTGGAGAGCTTCCCTCCATAGGGTCACCATGGGTCAAAGATGACTTGACAGCACATAACTACTGCTGGGGCAAATATCAAAATTAGGGTATTCCTACCCATCTCTTGCCCTGAATTCCTAGGAAATAGAAAGGGAGACTAAATTCCCAAAATAAGCTTTCTTGGTTTAGAGCTAGCATACGGCCTAGTTAGGTACTTGGCATTTTGCTGCTCCGGGCCAGCAGAAGCATCCCAACATTTCTCGCAATGCCAAGGTCAGCCCTCTCAGGTCATACAGGTGCACAGGTGAAGCAAAGGTGAAGCACTGGGTGGCTTCTGCAGTCAGGTTAGCTCTGAAGGGGGACTGTCTCCCGGCTGGGAGAAGACTGGATTCCTGCAGCTCTGGAATACAGCTGTTTGCTCCAGAATAAGCTGTCCTAGAGAGCAGCTGGCTTCTGGTTTTCTTTACATCTTTATGCATAAGCGACTTTTCTCTGCAGGCAAACAGAAAAACTATAGACAGGTCAGAACAAGCTGACAAGCATCTGTTAACTTCCAAATTATCAGTAAAGCTCAGACACAAACATGCATGCATTGGTTTTGGATAGGAACTACAGAATATACCTTATACTAGGAAAGGATATATGAAGAACTGGTTTCAGTTCATTTTTGATCAGGGTTTTACCCAGTTCACACCTTCTGGACTGGATATGAACCCAGAAGCAACCTGCAATCAAAGTCTGTACATTTCTGAGCTTGTAATATGTTTCATGGATGCCAAAAATGCATTCTACAGCATGCATACATTTGAAAAATGCAAAAATGTGTACTTTTGAAAACTGTGCACGAAAACACTTTAAACAATGGGAAGTGAATTTCAGGATTATTCACAATTGATGCATATGTTTGGAAAAAATATGCTTGAAAATATGGACAGACTCTTGTGCAGAATGAAAGAAGCAAAGCTTGCAACCTGATACAGACTTACGGAGGAATGAGCTTCGCAATGGAATTTGGAGAACTTCAGTAAGCTCAGGTTTTGCTGACATGCACATCCCTAATACCAGGGTGGACTATTTCACCTTGCTGCCTAGGCCAGTGACAATGTCCCTCCAAGCTCACAGGCAGAGACGAAATTTTCCTGTCACCTGCTACGTGATCCTTTGAACTGGAGATGCTGAGGACTGAACCTGGAGCCTTTGCAATGCTGAACAAGCACTCAGTTGCTGAGCCATCATTGCTTCCTGATGCAACTGCACACAACTGGCTACGAACAAATGGAGGAATCCGGATGAAGCCATTTCACCCCCAGCACTGTGTTTTGCAGTGTCTGCAACACACACTGCCTGGCTTTGCTGCTGTGGAAGCCGTGACAAAGCTTCCGAACCAGAGATCGGCTGGAAGGAGGCCGAATGAGTTGGGGAGGGAGAAGACAAGAAGGGAGGTCACCTGTCTGTGGTGGGAGCTGCTGCAGCTCTACCTGGGTGACGCGTGCATCTCACACAGCAAGACCCCCATTGAAGAGGCAGAGCTGCCTGTTGTTAGGGAAAGACAATGCTGATGCGGAAGGATTCCTATTTCGGGCTGGCAAAGAAGGCAGCATCCTATAGGAGAGACCCCAGCAGGCAGCCTTAGCCCATCGCCAATCACTCGCCCCCATGGGCTTGTCTAGCAGAAAGACAAGCCGAGACTGTGGCCAGCTGTGGTTGGTCCGAGAGTGAGGTGAGAGAAGAGTGCCCCTCTGCTCTTCAGTCTCTGGCATGTCCTCGAGCTAATTCTCTCCTGTCCCATCTTCCTAGACTGGACTACTGTTGCCCCTGCGACTAACCAGGCAAAGCGACGCTGCAGAGGACGGGGGGCGGGGCGGGGGGGAGTGGGAAGAAGCCAAGCGCTCTGCCACTGCCTTCACGCCCTCCTTCCACTACCAAGCAGAGGAGACCAGGACCATGTCAGGACCCTCTCCCAGGAAAGCAGTTAACCAAATCCCTGACATAATGCTGCTTCTGTATAATTCAGGACCTTGCCGGAGTGGTGCTGGATGCCAAGCAGATCTGGGGCTCTGGCCAGGGACACAGAGTTGTGCAAACTTGCACCGGATAATTCACATATGCAAATATATGGATGGTGACCAGCTGCCGAGGCTTACAGTGCTAGGTGCCTAAAAGGTTAAAGGCTCTGACCTGGGGCCAAGGGGCAAAGGCTGACCCTGAGAATGACTCCTTTGAGCCCACGTGATTCTGCTCCACCAGCAGTAACAGAATAGCAAGCCCTCCAACCCCGAATCAGAGTAAGTAAGGATGCCAGTCCCCCACTTTGGATAAAAGCAAGCAAGGATGCCTATGTACCCCTTCCTGAAACTGCTCCTAGCTGTTCATTCTCCAGCATGAGCGACAAGAGCAGAAGCAGGCCGTGTCTCTGCAGTGCACACATGGATTCATGCCTGGCCTACGTTACAGAGGCCACCTAAACACAGAAGAGCTAAACGCCCAAGCTGTGCCACTTCCCTACACCCCAACCCATCATCAAGTTCCTCAATGCTCCAGAGAAAGCTGCCCGGCCAGTTCCTGTGCCTGCAAGAGTCGTCTTATCTGCAGAAACGAGCAGGGGAAGCTTCTGCTCCACTCTGAGGTTACTGACAGCTGTCCAAGGTTCAGGAGCAGGAACTGGTTAAAAATAGTGATCCTGCCTGCAGCACAAAGAGAGATCCTAAGTAAGGCAGCAGCCGCCGCTGCTGCTGCTCTTCCACCCCCAGTGGGGCCTCTTCTGCCCCAGCAAGAGAGCAGTCTGCCTGCCTGCCTGCCTGCCTCTCTCTGCCCGGCTCTGGGATCCTGCATGAGCCATTGCGAGATACCCAGGGACTCCCAGCTCCAGAGTCTCCACATATCACCAGCACCAAAGAGAAGCACTCGCAGACCGGGCCTGCGTCACTGGTGCTTACGGGGTGCCTCCCTTCACCACCACCTTCCCCTGTACTGGGCCAAGGGGCTTGGAAAGGGGCAGCAGTGGGAGGTGAGGACCTCGTCTGAAGTCCCTGGGAGGGGGCTTGCTAGTGCTCACATGAAACGTTTGCAAAAAGCGTAAGATTTCGGGGGGATATTTGACTGTCCTGTCAAAGGCTCAAGCCCTTCTGGAAATCTTCTGCATCCCTAATCATCTTCATTATAGATAACATGGCCAGCGTTGCTTTGGGCTTTCTGGGCAAGTCTGTCAAGATGAAGCCTGTTCCAGACAGGGCAAAGCAGAGGCAATCCTAAAAGAAATTGTGCAGGTAATTCCTTGGCTATAAAATGAAATAATCATACCACTGAATCCTGTGAGCATGTACCAAATACCCTCTTTCACTTTTTCTGATTCAGAGTTAACCATGCTCATCAGTTATTGCTTTCAGTTCTAATTCGAGCTACTTTTTACCCCGTTTTCCGCCTGCCGAAGATATCTAGAATTCATGCCCACCTCCAGATTCACCCTCCTCTTTGGTTTAAAAAAATAATTAATTAAAACCTTCCCTTTCCTTCCCCCTCACCCCCTCCAACCCTTCTTCTCTAGTGCCTCCCGTCTTTCAGAAGGACTCGTTTTGTCAATAGAACATGAATGTTTAAAAAGTCTGCAGCAGCAGCGGTGGCGGCAGCAGCACAAAGAGCTGTCAGCTGCTGCAATTGCAAAATTAATCCTATAAATCGCAGGAAGTATAGGAAGCTGTAGTTCAAAATGCCCATGTCAGAAACTACTCAGAAACCCCTCATTAGTTCCATGTTATTAGTCTTTGTGCTGTTGTCTGCCTAAGCAGGCCCACTCTGCTGCTGCTGCTGCTGCTGCTGCTGCTGCTGCTGCTGCTGCTGCTGTTATATAACTAGGGGGATCTTTCATGTTCCTTTCCCTCCTCGCTCACAGCTAAATTACAGTCTGTTATATAAGGCGCTGCCGGACACATTTGCATTATTCTTCATTGTCACTGCTTCTGCGGACGTTGATAGGAATTAGCCCACATGTGTCGAATCTTCTTGCTCCCAAGTGGGGTGGGGGATGAATGGGGGGAATAAAAAACAGGAGGAGCAGAAGAGGATGACTGTCTTGTCTTATCCCTAACAAAAAAAGAAGCCGAAGAATTTCTCAGGATATCATGCATTGTGGCATTTGGCAGATTTAAGCAAACCTGACAGTTTGTTCACATCACCTTACTGAGACAGCAAGAGAGAGAGAAACCTAAACCTCGGAAAACTCCCAACCAAGATGGTTGCATCCACTGGGGCTGTGCCTATGGTTAGTCTGGTGTTCTGCCGGAGAGTGTGGATAACTTGGCACCTGCCATGCTCTTCCCTGTGCCCCAGGTGGCATCACGACACCAAAGAGATGGCTGCAGCTTCTGAGCAGGACCAGGCTCCGAGGTCGCCATCACTTGGACTGCACTCCGAAGGGTGCTTACTCGAGAGGAACCCTAATCAGCAGGCATGGCTTCTGAGGAAACATGCTTGCAACTGAAGTCTGTCCAAGATACTTTTCTCTGCTCCTAGGTTCTTACAGCCAAACAAGGGATGAGTAGGGATGGAAAACCCGGTGCTCCATCTAAGTTATTTTGATTATGCCTTGGAACCCATTTCAACTCGTTCACATTTTTGCTTCAGAACTATTTTTAACTATTAACTAAGGCTGCCGTTAGTACCAATTAGGGCCAATCTTGGTATCCAAGTTTCCCCATCTAACTGCAGTCTCAGGAGGTTGGGAAACAGTATGGAAGGGAAGGTTCGCCTCATATTTTTTCATTTCCCCAGTCAATTTAACAGCCACTAGAGGGGCTGCTTTGATGAAAAAAAAGCCAGGAAGCTGTCAGATGATTATTAACAGACATGCCTCATGTAGGTCTGAAATAAACATAAACATATTTTGTGTTCAGACAAGTCCCCATAGTATTAGTTATTCGGTATTACTTGATAGACAATTAAATGCTTCGTTCAGACATGGGCTTAACTTGGACCTGTGCATATAATTACTGATGGAGTATCTTTCAGCCAACTCTAAAAAATGATGGGGGAGGGTTAATTAGCCCTGCACTATTAAGTATTTCTAAATTACTGATTTTGGATAGAATAGGTAGCAAAATGAGGAGCAACACTTTGGACACCTTTGCATCCTTAAAATGTGGTACTGAAAAAAATCAAGTCACTTATTATCATAAAACATGCCAAGTATTATTATATATAGCAGCTCTAGATACCATATAAACATGGAGGGGAAAACGCTAAAAAATGATCTGCCAATTAACACATGGGAAAAGATATAAATATATGCGTACCATATCTTCAGTATTTAGAGAGAATCAGTATAAATTACTCTCACGGTAGTAATTAACACTTTATATACTATCTAGGATTTACTGTAATAGCAGTAATGCTGTGGAAGTGAGGATAGGAAAGAGGTGATTCAGGTACACGGTTGATGTATGCATTAAACAGCAAAAACGGGGAGAGCAGGGCGTCAGTTTCTGCAGGAGACTGAAAGCCAGTGTGGTGTAGTGGTTTGGAGCATGGGCCCGGGACTCAGGCAATCTGGGTTCTAGTCCTCCCGCTCAGCCATGGAGCCAACTGGGTGACTTTGGGCCAGTCACAGACTCTCAGCCCAACCTACCTCACAGGGTTGTGGTTGTGCAGATAAGATTGTGAGCAGCAGCAGAAGAATGGTATAAGCTTCTTTGAGTTCTTTAAAAAAAGAAAAAGGCAAGATATAATGTAAATAACTAACTAACTAACTAACACTAAGCCATAGATAGGGCTGGCAAAAGAAAGGGGAGTGAATTTGGAGCATGAACCAAGCTCCCCAGTTGCAAAGCATGGTTGACAGTGACTAACAATATATGGGAATTGCTGTGCCCTGGGCCCACTCTTTCTTTCTCTGTCAAACTGGAAGACGTGTTCATTGTATGTGAGTACAAAAATCATGTAGGTTTTTCAAAAGCCTAAAGAGAAGCAGTAAGGAAGCCTGGGTAGCCTGTGGGGGTGGGGGGCAGGCAAGAGTACCTCTTTCTGCGATGGTCCTAGCATCAGCATTTCTACAGTTAAACTACTCTGGGTGGTGCACAACGACACAAAACATACAGTAAACTACAGGCAGTCCCTGGGTTATGAACAAGTTCTGTTCCTGAGAAAATGGAAATAGGTCTTTAAATCAAATCTGTATGTAATAGTTGGCCCTCCACATGTGTGGGGGTTGGGGCACAGGACCCTGTGGAAGTGGGAAAACCGTGAAATCTCCAGGATGTCCCCCCTGCCCAAACTCACCAGCACCTCCTCTTTACAGCAAGGAAATGCTAGAAAGATCTCCCTCTCTGGGTAGGTGGGGTAGGAAGACATGTGTAAGAGGCCTTCCTCTCTTCCCTTTCACTTCCTCTTTCTCTATGGTGATGCTTCAGAGGCCTCCCTCTCTCCCCTTTCACTATTTCTCTCTATGGTGATGCTCTGGAGACCCTCCTGGTGCTAGTTTAGAGGTCCACCCCAGCCTAGCTTTGGAAGGATAGTGGAGTTGGCACTGGGGTGGCCACTGTGGGGAGCTTATTCCATTGAGAATACCCTCCCCCTTATTGTCATCACCTGGCCTTTCTTGTAGGGGGAGCTGAGAAGCCGCACACCTCTCCCAGATTGTAGCTGGGAGAGGTGTGCCATCAAGTATTGCAGGCCCAAGCTCTGTAGGACTTCATAGGTTAACAGCAGCCTCTTGAGTTGGGTTGGAAGCACGCCAGCAGACCAGATTTATTGTAATGTGTTCAGACCTTCTGGTCCCATATATTTGCCTGGTTGCCCTAGCTGCACAAGCTGCATCTCCAAGGGTGGCACCATGTAGAGTGCATTGCAGTAATCTAGCCCTGAACATAGGTTGCTGAAACCAGGCTATGCCTGTCCAGATAGAGCCATGGCAGGGCCACTAGCTGAAGCTTGGTGGTACTCCATGCCACTAAGGACACTGAGCCTCCAGTGATAAGGATGGTTCAAGGAGGACCCGGAAGCTACAGACTTGTTCTTTCAAGGAGAGTGCAACCCCAAATTTGAGTTTCCATGTGTTAGCCCACATCCTCTACAAAGCCATCCATTTGGATTTCAGGGGAAACTGATGGAGTTCGCATTCCTTCTATATTTACACGGTTCCTTCTATACTGACCTGTTTTTTCTACTGCTGTCCTTTCAATGTGGGGAAGTGCTTTACCAGTTGCTCTTAAGTATGTCTCCCCACCCCTTCTCCATGCATTGGCCCAACATTTTGATGAGAAGAAGGTGGGCAGATAAACGAGAGTTCTCAGGCACATATGCCTCCCCATCCCAGATCTATTATTTCTGCCTTTTTGCCAAATTCCCTCATTCCCATCTGATCCCAAAACATTGCAATGAAAAACATATTGCCCTTGCTGCAGTCAAGCAGATGGAGATTTTGGTTACTAGCTGGTTGGGCTGTGTTTCTGAGCTTCTGCTGTATTAGAAACCACGTAAGACGAGTAATATATAAATACAGAGTGGGTTTGTGAGCAATTAGGATGTCTGAAGAATGTAGGAAATTCCTGGTGATTCTGCTAGACAGCTCTAGCATTCACGAGGCAATCAAGACTTGGATGCCGCCTCCTCTGCCGGCTCACTTCTCATCCTTCACAGCCTAACCCCAGCCGAACCGCATCTCCAGCCTGCTGCAGTTAAGCAATTTGAAGACACTGGATGCAACAGTCCTACGTGGGGCCCACCCACTCCTCCTCTTCTTTAGGTAGCATGTATTATTTCACTTCCTTTGAAATGTGGCAAGCCCTGCTGCGCTTGGGGGCCCTGCGGCACATTCTGAAGGGACTTCAGCCCTGAAGTCCCGCCTGCCGGTGCCACTGCCCTGGACAAAAGCTCTTCCTACTTGAGAAGGGCTTAACAATAGAGCCTGACAAGAGCAAAGCCTGAGGTTTAATCAGGTAAAGAAATGCTGAAGCAAAGAGAAGGGCAGCCTGCTGGCCCCACTCACATGTCAGGCTATTAAACACAAAACACTCTGTTTAATTAATATTAAGGCTTGACATGAGCCAACAGAAACCAGGATACGCAGAGTGCAGACAACAAATCATCCTTGAAAGCAGTGGGAGGAAGCCCCACAGTGGCAGCTGGAGGCTCAGCCCAGATCCCAAAATAGGCATAAAAAGTCATAAAAGCATCTCCACTGACGTCAACTTAAAAAAAAGGAAAAGACGTAGAAAGGCCTTGCTAGTACTGAAAATGGATTCATTTATTTGTGCTTTCCAATCTGTTGTACCACCCCGCCGGTGGGCAGGCCGGGCCTTTTCCTTTGGGAGGCTCTGGTGCCTCCGCAATCGACAGCAGCCCTGGCTTCTGGGATCCTTCCTTAGGAGCATTTTTGTTCTGCTCACGTGAACAAAGGAAATGTGTAAACTGGGCAAGCTGATAGTCAACAGCCGTCCCCGTGTTTCTGGCAGCCCTTCGTCTAGCAGCCTCAGTCTTTCTAATTGTGCCAACTGTATCTATTGAGAAGGGCCTGCATTGGCTTTGTTCACATGACCATATGCTTGGGCACACTCGTGTGCAAGAGGCATTGTGCAACACAACAAGCCACAGCGGTTTTTCACCACTGTTGGTCTGTTGTGTCGTCCGAGCCTTGCTGTGGCATTTCAGAATGGTGAGCTCGCTTTTTAGAAACTTCAAACAGAAACAACAGTTTGTGCGATGATTTCTTGGCACCTCAATGGCTTGCTGGGTCATCCGAACCCTGAAAGCACAACTCATTGTGGTACCAAGGCCAGAACAAGAGAGCCGCTTGGCAAGAGCGGCTCACTGCCACTCTTGCCAAGCGGCTAGTCAGAGAGCACTGCTGACAGTTGCCGTTTTACACAACTTTCACCCACCTCCTGCCCTAAGAACTTCTTTGGGCCAGGAGTTGGCAGTCAGTTGGCTGGTGCTGGAAACGGAGCAGCCCCACTCGGCTGATTTCCCTCCTGTCCCTTGCACACGTGCCTGAGAGTGGCCTCTTGCACATGCGAGCAGGAGGGGGAGAGTAAGCTGGGTGGTGCTGCAAAAGGAAGCCCCCACATTGGCCCAAAGGAGGGGGAGAAGCAGCTGGGCCTGGCTGGGAGCAGCACTCCGTAGTGAATTCTCCCACTGCTAAATATCATGTATTTAGTGGTATTCGCACAAATTGTGTATTGTCTTGTGTGCTTTATATTATGTCTTGTAATGGATTTTAATGTGAGCTACCCAGAGAACCTATGCCTAGTGGAGCAGCATACAAATCAAATCAAATCAAATCAAATCAAATCAATCAAGTATAATGATTGTTAAAACATTGATGGGTCTCTCTAGGAGACAGGGAATCTCCAGTCTGTGAACCTAGTTCAGCCTTTGCAGGTCCTCCCTCTGGCCTGGAGAGCTTCCTTGGGTCTCGGCCAGCGGTGCACAGGCTCAGTTTCCAATCGGTCCCTAGGAGGGCCTGCTGCAGCCACCTCCCTGGTCTCATTCCTTTGGTGCTTTTCGAGCATTTGTGCCATTTGGCCCCATTCTAAATTGCTGGCATGCCTCTTCTGAGGCTGACTCAGTGGCAGGAAGAGCAGAACACTACAATGGTGTGGTATTCTAGGTACTTTGGCCCTGCCCCATGTGCATGAGTGGGAGGAGTGAGAATCAACTGGGGGGGGGGCAGTGTGCCTCAGCTGATTTCCTGCTCAGCTACCCCTTCTTGTTCCCACTTATGAAATAGGCATCCCCAACCAGGCGCTCACCTGAGCTCGTTTCTGACAAGTGGCAGTGAAAAGAGGGAGCTAGCACTCCCGCGCCCCCCCCCCTTGCTCTGGCATCCCCATCGTCGTCTGCAAGGCAGCGAGCTGGAGCAAAGATGGGGTCTGGTGGGGGAACCAGTTGAGGCAGAGTCAAAGACATCATGCCCTGTTGCCCAGCTGATGATCACCCTCTGCACATGAGGAGAGTCATGAGCTGGTCCCTTGCCTCCTTCCTTCAGGTTGCAAAGACTCAGGACAGTTTTACGGAATGCAGTTGTTTTAGTATACCGCCACTAAAACGTTTAACGCCAAAGCTGGAAGGGGAAGCCTCTGCTCATGTAAAGAGTTGAATCCAAACTGGAAACTTCCCAGCAGCCTCCCCATTTCAGGAGGGCTGCTGGCTCCACCCTCAGCAGGCTCTTGCCATTGGAGAGCAAGATAGTGAGAGTGATGGAGATCCTTTCTATCCCATCTTTCCTGATGCCTCCTCAAGGGATCAAGGACTGGGTCCTGTGTCTGCTTCCCCTCCCCTCCCAAAAGCCCTTCCACCTCTTCCAAAACAGGGGGAACTCTCAAGCTGTCGAAAGGGTGAGAAGCTTCATTAGGCAACCTTGAAGGAGCATCCAAGGGTTCACCTCCCCCCACCCCTGGCCCTCCTCCTCTACTTCAGCACCTGACGGTGACCCCCAGTGCACAGCCAGCAATGAGTGAGAGACAGGCTCCCTCTCCACGAGGCGCTTCCCTCTGGTGGCACAAGAAGGGCAGAGGGAGAATCCACTGAGGTGTGTAGACTCCAGCTGATGCTGGACCACCCCACGACAGGGGCTCCCCTCTGGCGTGCATGCAGACGGGCAGGGCAGAAATCATCAGCAACACTCCTTTCTGCAGTGCCACCCCCCTAACCCTGTGCCTGTGTGTGGTTCAGGTCCCCCGGAGGCAAGGGGGCCTGATCATCCTCTCTGCCGTGCTTCAGAGTGGCTGTGGGGAGCCTCCTTCCTCCCCATGGTGCCTCTTGGGATGCCGCTTGGAGGACAAAGAGGGAAGGAGATGGCGGGAGGGAGGAGAGTTACTACAGTAGGCCTCGTCGTCTGTCAGGCATGTTGAGGTCAAAGACACAAACCATGGTGACTGCACAGAGTTTCTTGTCATGACAATCAACCCAGCTGCAGTGTGTCTTTATCAATTTCCCCAAATTTGATTTCTGAGCAAAAATACCTCATGGGAATCAATCTGGAAAGTTCAGCAGGTCCAAAATAGAGCCATGAAATTGCTAATAGAGTCTGGCAATGTGAGCCAATTATGCAGTACTTTTTCATCTGCATTGCTGGGCAGCCCAAGCCTGGACCCATTTCCAAGTGCTGGTATTAGCGCTCAAAGCCATTGATGGCCTGGGGCCATGTTACTTGGAGGGCAGCCTTCTCTCACATGCACCTGCTCAGAACCAAAGATCTTCCTCGATGGACCTTTCTTGGGAGCCTGTGCTGAAGGAAGTGACATAGTGGAACCCATTTGGGGGTGGAAACCCGTCAGATTCCCTGGGCTTGGCTCCACAGACTTTGGTCCACTTTGCAGCAGCCTTGGGTCTGAGTTCCTAGCAAGGGCCCCCTTTCTTCATGGGGTGCTCTCCAGGAAAGGAGACTCACACTGCCGCTGCACAAGCAACACCCTCTCCTACCCCAAGACTCAGGCATTTTGGTCTTTCAGTGTCTGTCATTTTAAATTTGCTACTATATTTTTAACCTTGCTTTGCTGCTAGGTTTTATTTTAGTTTTTACGTGTACTATAAACAGCGGTTTTAACTGTGTTGTATTATATTGTTTTATCTTGCATTGTATTTTATGATTTAATCGTTGTGAACTGCCCAGAGTTGCAGCTATTGGGCAGTACAGAAATGTAATCAATCAATCTTTGGCAAACTGGAACGAAGAGAAGACCTAAGACAGAGATTTCCCAAGATAAAAGCTTTCCTTTGTCAAATCTCCCTACATTTTAACTAACTTATGTGGAGTAAACAGGGTGGAAGGAGTTTCGAGAATTCTTCAAAACATAGTTTGCTACTTTGGAGGGAAAACAGATCACCTTTAAAAGCTCTGATAAGTATTCGCACCCCCTCTGTATGTCTCTGAGGTACAACCTTCTGTCAACCATTCAGTGGTTGTGTGAAGCGGGTGACAGAAGGCTGTACCTCATCCTGACCTAAATACAATCAAAACTGAAGCTCATAGGTAAAAAAATATCCAACTGCAGTGTAATTGGACAGGCAACAAGCCAAACCCTACAAATCCACATCAGGCTGTTCCAGCTTCTACTAAATCTGCTGTGCTCCATTCCACCTAACTGCTGCTATGTTTCTGGATGACTGTTCTTGCAAGAAAGCTTCACGTGTGAGGAGTCAAGTGGCACATCCCACAAATTCATGTCTGCTGCTCATGCTGATGCATGAAATGTTCTCCAGGCAAGGAGTCAAGGAGCAAAGAAAAGCACACATTCTCTTGGGGTGGGCGTCCTGCCCCCTATGCACCCAGCATGCTCAGCTGCAGCCCATCAAGAACAGGGGGTTCAGTTCACTGAGCCATCTCTTTTTCCTCTCTCCAAGTTTTAAGCTCAAAGGAAAAAGACTCCCAGGCTGGGGTAAGAAAGCAGGTTTATTCCACCCTGAGGACAAACACCAGGATAAGACCTGAATTTGCCTGGCAATGGACAGCCCACAAAGATCACATACAGCCCCAGTTAACTAATTAGTGCACTGAAGAGGTAAGGAGGATGCCCTGCTGAACAAACACAATACATCAGAAAAAGACAGACAGCTTCTGCCTTTGGCTGCCACCTCAGGTTGTGTTTCCACCAGATCCAACCTTTCTTCCGACTGTCATTCTCCAAACAGCATGCCACTTGTCCTCTTTAGCCCTTTGGCTCTTTGTTTAACAAGATATGTGTGATTATGTGTGATTAAACCAATGGTCCTTTTAAAGTGATTGAATCTAGTAAACAAAAGACACATTCCTATGCATGGCAAGCTGGGGCATGCTGGGGAGTTGTAGGCTGAGGATGATGATAATGATCTTTGCTGGCTGGCTAGCTGGGGAATTCTGGGTGTTTTCTCAGGGTCAGAGGAATTCTGGGAGCAGAAGGCCTTTTTTCCTGTCCAAACATGCATAGGGTGTTCTCTAAGGCTACCAAATCGTTACAAGCCTTATTTATGTTTTCTATTGCTACCAAACATGTGTCCACAAAAGAACTAAACAGCAAAGACAAGTTATTGACAATAGAAAAGAAACAATGGCCCAAATCCAGAGATGCATACGCAGTGTTTCCTGAGCTGCCATCTGCAAGGTAACCTTCTTGTGAGACCAGGGAATCGGTCTGTCACTACTCCTGGGCTGGGAACATGCAGCCCATGGCCGCCACTGTGCCTTCGTGCTCAGCATTCACCTGATTCCTCCAATGCTTATTCCAGAAATGCTTTTCTATTTTTCCTAGTGGCAGTCAGGGTGGCTTTAGGGTCACAGCTGCTGCCATTTTAATTTCCCCTGAATCCCTCTGGGTGCAAAGTTACTTCGACTTTGTGACTATCCATGCCCAAGCATGCCGTCACTTTTATGCTTGTGCCCAGGACAGTGTCTCAGGTTCCCAAAGCGTCACATACCCCTGCCTATGCTATGACTTTGAAAGGGCATCAGAGAAATTCATGGAGAAGCCTATCAGTCAATGACTACTTGTGGGGGCTATTTGCTACATCTAGCGTCAGAGGCGGTATGCCTACTAGAGACACTCAAAAAGAGACTGGACAGCCGTCTGAGTGGGATGGTGTAACTTGGTGTCCTGCAACAGCAGGGGGTTGGACCTGGTGGTCTTCTTGGCCCCCTCTAACTCTGCTATTCTATGATTCTATGAATTGCTGGGGTACTTGGGCAGGAACAGGCTGTTTTACCCCTTTCCTCCTTGAGGGACCCTGTAGGCTGATGGTTTGCCACTGTGTGAACTGAATGCTGGCCTAGAGGGATGCTTGGTCCGATCCAGCATCTTCTTATGTTTGGAGCACGCCCCCCTTCCCCCCTCCAGGGCCTACTTGCAACCTCAGGGAGCGGGGACAGTGTTCTGTGCTGGCTGCAAGGTGGCAGCAAAGGGGCTTGGCCTTCAGAGTCCCAGTCCTGAGACTGCAGGATCTAGAAGCTGGGACTCTGAGCACCCCACTCCCCGCCGACAATGCCAGCAGGCCACAGGGCTCATGATGCCAATGCTGAGGCACAGTGGCAGTGTAGGAGCACTCCTTTGTGGTCACCTTTGTGGCAAGCAGACAGTCATGGGATCCAGCTGCATGGGCTATGGAGCACTGCCCAGAGAGCAAGAGACATACAGGGAGAAAGTGGCCATGCATTTTCTCCCTCCGTACCAATCAAATAAAGAGAGTTGATTTTCTGTAGTATATTTGCAGAACATTTCCCAACACTGCAAATGATACAAAATGAATTTTTTAATGTTGAAGAGCTGCCTGAGATCAATGCGTGTTTCCATATCTGACTGCAAAGAAAATCTAAGTATATTTAAACATTAACCAAAACTATCTGCGAGGAAAAAACCAAAACAAAATAGGACAAGCAGCCATCTGCACATTAACAGCACATTATGGTTTCTGCTGGGAAGGCTCTGTCTCCACCAGCAATCACCATCCCTTCTCAGGTCGTGGCTCTTTCTGTCTCGTGACCGCTCTGCCCCAAGTACTTGACACGTTGCAGCACTGTGCCATCACTTCTTTTTTGGTGTTGCTGCTGAAAACACCCAGAGAAGTGGTCAGGACGTCTCAGCATATTCTTGAGCGACTAATGTCTTCTCATCCCACGTGATCTCATCATCTTCCCTCTAATAAAACATGTATGTTCTAATTCCAGCTAATAAAGTAGATTGTGTACTTGCGCATGTGTGCACACGTGCACACACGCCAGAAGCCGAAAACAAAGACATCAGACACAAGACTGATCTGTATTTGCCTTCTTCCTAATTCCATTATTGCTTTGAAATGAGGTCTCACAATCACCACCCCTTCATTAGCCACTGCTCCAATATTCCCTCCAAACCCCTGAGACTGGATCGTAATGAATCCTCTGGCCAGAAAACCGTTTCTCTCTAACCACAGCAGCCATGATGCAGATAAGAGGGAGGATTAGCCATGCTAATATTTATCTTTTCTCCAAAGCTTGCACAGAGACAAGCACTTCTACTAAACAGGCTGAGTGCAAAGGAGAAAGAGCAGGAGGTGGACATTTCCCTCCCTGTGCGGGGCAGGGTGGCGGCACTCATGACCAACCCATTTAGGCCTCATAAAAATTTTAGCACATGTGCTCACAACCAGTCAGTGATTCACCTTGATTAAAATAAAGATCATGCCACAGTCTAAACTGAATGTCTGGAAAGTAGCCATTCCATCAGTTTGCCTTGAAAGCATTAGCCATGACCATGAAGTGCCCTAGTTGCTGGCCATCTCCCCATCCCTTCTTCTTTAGCCATCATTTTTTATTCTTTTGAGCACTTGTTCCTGCTGGGACATTTCTACACAGCCAAGTATCTACATGCATCCCAACAAGGTATACGAAAGTCAACCTGTGGCTTTCAGGATGCCATAGAGTGCCTGCAAAAGCAAAATTTCCATGGTCATAGCTCAAAAAGTTCCTGTCGGATGTATCCACATAGACCGTTATTGTGCAATGGCATCACCACATTGAAGGATTTTTACAGGGGATCCCTGATGTCAGAGTCAAACAAAACTGGAGAATGTCCAAATTGTGCAATGGGATAAAACTGTCCAAGTATCAGGATGTTGAAACAGTATGTGCAGCGTTATTTGAAGAAGCAGTCCTGCACATCTCAGCTTTGAATAATATGGATAGACCGTCAGTCTTCAAACAAGAAGACAAGGACAAGAGAACATAGATACATTTTAGAATAAAGCATTCATCTCCCCGTTTTCCCAACTCTTCTTTTTTCCCCTAATGAAGAAAATCAATTAAGGAACAGAAGAAAATAGAACAGTGCCTATGTGGTAGCTCCAGGAGTGGTCCATTTGGAAGCACCTGTTGATATCCTCACAACCATCTGAGTCTGTTGTGGAACCAGAGCAAATGCCAGCACAGGCTGACCGAAAACTACAGCTGCAGTGTGAAGAAAGGCTTGTGACAAGAGGTATGTCACTGAACAAGGATGGGGGGTGAGAGGCGTGTATTCCATTAGCTGAGGGCAAAGGCACCAGGTGGGGTTGTGGGTGTCCACCAGATGCAGTGAATCATATAGAAGCCTTATCAAAATATACTCATGCTCATGTTTTCATAGTTTGTTTTTAAATACAGTCTGGCAAAAGCTACCTGTGGCATTTCATTCATTATCTGGACGGTGAAACCACTGGGGACAGACTTAAGGGTAGAAGTACAGAGCCCCACTTGGCAAAGGAACGGAAGCGCCTCCAGTCACAGGACCATCTTACCACGTTTGGAAGTAATGCATATTAAGTGAAGTAAGACCCACCCAAACCATTAAGCACAGAGTCTGAAATTACCTAATGGCATCAGTGCATTTTGAAATCCAGCTGTTTCCAAAATTATTTCATGATTTTGAGCATTCTGGATTAGCACATTTCTGGCTTATTTCAGAGGAGCAGACAAGAATATATGCAGCGGTCTGAGCTCGTTCCTGCTTTATGCCGCATCATATGCAAGCTGGCATCAAGTATGCAGGACAGCTGCCATATGACAGGCTGTGTGGAATGGTGTCTGTTGTTACTATCCCTGTGGAACATGAATCCCTTCCCTGCCATTATTAGGCAGGGTCGGTGTTTTGTTGTCATTGCCCATGGCTAAATGTATAGAAGTGACATAACATGTAGATTTCCATTGACAGCCATCTTCAGAAAAGCCCAAAGAACTGCTGATTTGGGCCTCAATCACATGCCATGCAGCAACACCAGCAAAACCTAGATGGAGGCCCACCATCCATCACATCTTCATTAATGTTACTGAAGGGACTGGAAACAAAGCCCTATGAGGAGAGACTGAGATAACGGCATGTTTCACCTTGAGAAGGGAAGACTAAGGGGAGATATGATAGCACTCTTTGAGTGCTTGAAAGGCTGTCACAAACAGGAAGAACAGTATCTCTTCTAAAGCATGTCAGAGCGCAGGACACGAAATAACGGCCTGAAGTTACAGGAAGCTGGATTCCAGCTAGATAGCAGGAAAAATGTCCTGTTAGAGCAAATGAACCAAGGACCTGGGGAGGTTGTGGGCTCTCCCACACTGGAGGCATCCAAGATGCAGCTGGACAACCACCTGAGAGGGATGGTTTGACTTGGAGTCCTGCACCAAGGCACCAAGAAGGGGGCTGGACCCAATGGATCGTTCCAACTAGACTATTCTATGATTCTATAAGTGTTGTACAAATATGCAAAATGTACTCATTATCATGAACACAATTTTTCATTTTGGTTTCTGCCTTGGAACGCAGCCTAACAGCTTGCCTTTGGCATAGGTTTAGTAACATTGGCCAACATTTTTATATATGCAGAAGTTGGGCTGAGAGGTGCTACCAAGTAAAAGTATTGGGAGGCAGTGGGGCAGAGTACATTTTGTGTGTGGGTATGTGTGGGGGGTGTGTGGCTTTGATCCCATCTTAGATTATTGAAAGAGACATAATGGTTTGATTCACATCAATGCTCCCAATCCTAAACTGCAGCAGCTTTGGGAGAACTACATTTCCATAGTCCCACTGGCTTTGCACCCTGGCACACCATTTTGCAGTAAGAAGTGAAAGTGACAGGAAGAGGGACGTTTTTCCAAGTACCTGCCTTGGGGAAATGAGTCAACATTTTCTGTCCCCAGCCCCACAGAAGATCTCAGATCATTTCCAAATTTTCTAGGGCAAGCTTGGGAGAACTCGCCCATTTTCCGCATGGAATAGACACCGCTCAAACATATCCCGAGGCATGCATACTGTAAAATTCCTTTGGATTGCCATTGCATGGAAGTACCCAACCCACGTATTTCTCAGCAGTCGGCCCAGAGATGTGCCTATTTTCAATGAGAAAATAAATATAGCAATTACCAGACCAATTTCTAGCTTTTTTCTAGAAATGCCCCAACAGCCATTGTTCTCCATGTTGCTCCTCTGAGCTAATTAGTCTTGCAAATCGGCCATATGGCTACTACTTGCAATCCCTCCAGGGTTGTCTTGATTAAACTGGAGGTTCCCTTACCCTCCCAGAGAGCATCCCGATCCTGCCCCTGAACCGACACACTTCCTTCTGGCTGTAAAGAGCTGCTTGAACTGCTTGCCGTGCTCTGGGGACCACGGGCTTTGCCAGCAAATACATTAGCAAGAACACAGCAGCCGAGAGGAGATGAGATCGGCTTTATATGATCTTGCCAGGATGCTTTTCTCTTGCCTTCATTCTCTGCAGCTGTAAATAAGAAGGACTGAGCTGGATTAAAGGGTGCTGTCCAGATCAAGGGTTTTTTCCTAGGAACTAATTGATTTCCCCCTAATCTACCCCCTGGCATGATCTCAGTTGAGTAACTTCTCATGCCAAATGTGAGTACCTGCCATGTCTGGTTCTCTTCCTGCCATTACTCGGACATGCATCGTGGAAGAGTTAACTGCAGGACTTCTGTCCCAGTCCCACCACTAGACAGTGGTGGCGTTCCACCATCAATGCTCCTCCCAACCTGGAACCCCACTTTCTGGAGAATCTGTCCCAGTGGAACGATCTACCCAGACTTCTGATTCTTCTGCCTTCATGCATCTATGGCATTTTTTCTCCTTGTGCATCAGGAGATAAGAACACAGGGTCATGCGGGCTCAGACCAGGGCCCATCTAGTCCAACCTTCGGTTTCAGTGCCGCCAGCCAGATGCCTGTGGGAAACCCACAAGGAGGATATGAGTGCACGAGCACTTACACGCAGCTCATCACTTAGGAATGACTATTGCTGGCAGCAGTTAAGGTGCGTATTTGCATTTGTGGCGATCCCCACTGTACTCTTGGTTCACTTTCGTTGTGGTGCCAATCAAAACAACAGAACACTCGTTTTTGTACAGTACTTTGCTGTTAAATGCTCTATGGATTGCTACTACTACTCCTAAGAGAAATATTTAGGAAATGAAAAGGATCATAGCCAGGGAGAGCATAAGGTAGGAGTCAAATACTGAAGCTACTAAGGACATAATTCTCATTTACTTGTTCCCTTTTATGTATTTAGTTGCCACACTTCTATTCCACCCTCCTCTCAACTACATGAGTTCCCGATCTTATTAACTGCAACTCTCTTCTGTATCAAGTTATGAAGTACATATTTTACATCAGGCACAAGTGTTTAGCTGGCTTGCACACTGAGGGCTCATTCACAGACTGCATTTTTCCAGTCAAGAAATTGTCTGCAGATTTGGAGAGCTCACAGGGATCCACGGGGGGTGGAGGGGATGCGGAAGGAGGGATCCTGCAGAAATCTGGAATGGTTTCAAATGAGTTCAGAACTTTGTGAATCTGATCTGCAAATTCTGCAGTAAAATAGGTGAAACCACTCCATTCCAAGTTAAGTACATTCTGCACTTGACCACAGGACCAGTTTTAAAGTGTTTTGGGAAGGTGAATTTGTGAAAATTTGCATTAGTGCCTTGCTTATGCTATAGGTGGGATTTCACTATCTGTAACTGGCAATTTTAAAATAAATAATGTTTTGTTTCATAATTTTTTCTGGGGGGGGGAGTAGTCCTCCCCACCACAATTACTCTTGAAAAGGATACAACTCCCAATTAAAGATGACAAGTCTGGCTTTCCAGATCAAGCTTTATGTCCTTGGGCCTATTTAATGACCTATACTAAGTTTTGGTCTTGTCAGCTTAGATCAGATTTTCCACCTTGGTCAGTTTTGGAATCTTCCTCTCCGGATCCTCTCTCCAAATAAGTGGCAGTAGTTTCCCAACTCATCCAAATGGGGGGTTTAGGGATGTGTGTGGAATCTGTTTTAGGGGTGGGGACCCGTTGGATGCCCCGGCCTCAGCTCCCTGGACCCCGGTCTGCTGTGGCACAGCCTGGGGTCTGAGCTCCTGAAGAGTCCGCCCAATATTCACACATCACTCACAGGGAATTGGGGCCCACATTGGGCAAAAGCAGTATCCCTCTTTTATGCTGTGAACGGCAGCCTTTCTTTCCACTGCTGCCCCGACGCAGATGAAGGCTGCCAGTTGCACAACCTTTGTTCTGTGGGGGTTCACAAACTTCTTCTTGGCTTGGCTCAGTTTCCAAGACCAGGCTGAGTACAGAAGGAAGTCCAAGAATGCTAGAGGGATTTCAGATTCCATGAGGTTTCATCCTAGTAGGGCTCCTCCCACAATTACGGCTGTTGAAGATGTGTCAAGTACATTGTGAGCCATTTTCTCAAGCTAAGTAGCCTCTCTGGTGAAATAGAGGTTTAAAAACTGGCAAGAAAATGTTTCTGTGGTGGACTTCAATGGATTTGATTTTTATTTTGGATTAATTAGTGGGCATTGAGGAGTTTGCCACTTTCAGCTTTGCATGTCAAATGTAATTTACCTGCTGATTAGAGATTTATGGCTGATTAGAGATACTTGCAACTGCAACATTTGTTAGAATTTAGGTTTGGACCTTCCACTTTTACAGCTTCAGAGTCTCTGTTGCTCTTGGAAGTACATATGGAGGCTGATTGATTAAATCAACCTACAGTCTATCATTATAAACATTTATTATTGATGAATAAAAATGATACACTGGAGGTTAAGCTGGAATGGAATAGAGAACATGGCACATGCATTTTGCCTAATCAATGGATTGCTGCTTTAGTATCCTTATCTGATGTATGGATCTCAATTTATGCCTTATTCAGCAAAAATTCTTGTTCTGTGTCTATTGAATGCCACACTCTTAATATGGATTTGTCTAAGGTAGCTAATCACTGGATGTGTAATGCATCTTTTGCTTCTTTAATTATATGTTTTGGCAATATCTAGTAGTTCCTTTCTTGGGAAGATTATATAAACTTTGTAGTGTAACACTCTTTAATATTTATTAATGCACTTGTCCTCTTAAATTATCTGCCTACTTCCTGGAAGTTAATGCATGGCCAGTGCAAATGAATTCCCTGTGCCCTTTTGACACCAGAGAGAACTGATATTACAACATGGGAAGGATAAATGTTCACCTCCTGCAACGGAATGGATTGGGAACCTAATGACACTTTCGACATTTGAAAGGGGGGATACAGATATTACTTCAGAAAGGATACATACAAAGATATTTGGTCTACCTTTGTTGAAGTTTATATACAGTTCTTAGAAAGCTGTACTTAAATTCGTGTGCATGTACTTCACATGCATGTACTGAAACTGTTATAGTCACATCTATGCAGTTACAACCTTATTTCTTTTCCTTTTTTCTAGCTGAATTGTAATTTTACTATAAAATTATTTTAACCTCCCCCATTACGAAAATCCAAATTACAAGTAACCCATACCTGTAAGCTACCATGAAGCCTATTAATTTTTTAAAAATTACTGCAGAGAATCCTTGTTGCCATAGAGAGAGAGGAAGCAAAAGGAGAGGGAGGGAGGGTCTCTAAACCATCACCATAGAGAGAGAGAGGAAGTGAAAGGGGAGAGAGGCCTCCCTGCCCCACCCATCCAGAGAGGGAAATCTCTGCAACATTTCCTTGCTGCAAAGAGGAGGAGCTGGCGAGTTTGGGCAGGGTGGGCGAGCTAGAGGTATTCGTGGGTTTCCCACTTTCACCGGGGTTGTACACCTCTAAGCCCTGTGAATGTGGGGGCTGAACATATGTCATCCGACTTACGTACAAATTCAACTTAGAGACAAATTCCATTTTTTCCATTTCTTACCTTTGTGGGGAAAACTGTGAGCAGGTGCTGACCAGGGGTCAAGTATGGATATGCAGAATCCAGGCCAGGTTCTTCCCTTTTATTTCTTTACCTTAAACTGGACTTGGTCAGAATGGTCCTTAAGCTAGAGGACTGTCCTCCATAAAGTAGAAATCATGGCCAACCTTCACACAATGTAATCCCCTTTGCTGAAGTTAAGCATGGTTGCCTGTGGCTGGATAGAAGACCATCAAGATGTTTTGCACCGGAATGCCTATTTTCCCTGACTGGGATGATGGGAGTTGTATTCAAAACATCTGAAGGGCTTCAGGTTGCCTCCCCCTCCCCCACACACAGCTCCTCCCTTTCTTGTGCTCTATGTCTTCTTGACAATCACATCTCAAGCACTCAGCTTCCAACTCACTGTGCAAAAATGAGCACAGGCAGACCCACATGCTTTGCATACATTCTTGTGAGCACGAAATCTGGATTTCTTGGGTGCAAACCCAAGGATGGAGCAGCTTACCCCTAGCAACCCTGCCTGCAACAAGATGCTTGCCGAAAGTAACGTCAACCGTGCCTCTCTGCTCTGGGTCCAATAATGATGACATCCCACCGAATCGACATCAGCAGAGGACCGTGAGAGAGCAAGCAGGTCATTTTCCCATCAAAGTCAGGCTGTGCACTAGCAGCATGCTCCGTCTTCTGGACTGGCAAGGACAAACAACCAGGCACCATGGCTACCTCTTATCTCAGCTGGAAGCCGTGCTTGGCATGCCAAGCACTCTACAAGGTCCTCAGAGTAAGCAGGCCAGTTTCTCCAGAGCAGAAATGCACTATATTTGAGGCTCAAGGGGGAAAATATCCAAATTCCAAGACACAGTTACCTCTGAATAGAGAGAGCCGCTGCAAACGTCAGAAGGTTTCAGGCACAATTTTTACAAACACCAATACATTTGCAGCTGCTTGCTTTCCCATGTACAAACACTGACTGAGCATCAGGGTCACGGTGTGTGATGCCCAGTGCGTCTCTCAGCCAGCTCTGGGCTTGGCACATGATGTTATCTCTTCCTGCAGCCTGTCATGTGCTCTGAGCCCAGCTTTTTGCTCCACAGCCAGGAGCACACAGGGCGAGATCCGAATGTGTTCTAACTCCAGTGGCTGTATCATTTCACATTAGCCGGTGGCGACTGCTATGACCTTCCTGTGCATGTCTTACGCTTGCATTGATACTATACATTTTGATTGCTGCTGAAAATTATGCCTCTCCACTAATGACTGACACTTTTTTAAAAAGGGCATTTGCTTGAGAACCATTGATTGTGGTTTTACGGCTCATGTTTCTACAGGACAATTATGCTCCAAGCAGAAATATGGCAATTTTGGACTGGCACAGCCTGGTTTGTATTTTAGTAGTTCATTCTAAGTGCCAGAAAAATGTAAAGTAAAATTAACTTTATTGAATGTGGGAGGGGGAAGAGATGCCATTTAATTAGATTAATTTTTAAATTATTATATGTATTCTATCTCACAGCCTATCCTACTTCCAATGAGCTCAGTAGCCAAGGCTCACCCTTTCCATTTTATCCTTATAACAACCCCTGCAGAGTGGGGTAGATTGAAAGCTCAGAAATGGTCCAAGGTTATCCACTGAGCTCCAAGGCTACACAAAGCTTTGAACCAGAGAGCCTCGGCTGTTGTGCAGCATACATATGAAACAAGCCAACCAACAAACCTGCATTTCCCCAGGGATAGTCTAAGAATGCATCGTTAAGGTAGGAATTCCCTCTACATGTGGTTTTTTTTATCCAGGGTACCTCTATTCCATTAGTTGATTGCAGGGTTAGAAACAAGTTGCCTCAGGCAGAGACAGTCCATCTAGCCAACACTGCCCACACTGACTGGAAGTGGCACTGCAGGAAGGAATTTCTCCAGCCCTTCCTGGTGGTGCTGGGGATTGAACCGGCAGCCTTCTGGCTCTGCATGTAGTGCTCATTGTGTGTGTGTGCGCACGCACGCACACATGCACACACACACATGTGCAAGCTTGAGATGCTTAAGCAGTTGCAGGTGCACCAAGGGTAGACATCTAGAACGGGAATTTATGTGTAAACGTATTCTCTTCAAAATCAGCGATGGCTCAGCCCTAAGGCAGGCTGGGGGCAAATCCTCTTAGAAAGCAAAGCAAGCATCCCAGGGACCATCAGGTTGCGCAGGACAATTCCTGAGCAAAGCTTCTAGGAAAGTGGTGCCATGGTCCCTGGCCAAGGTTCCCAGGGATGATAGGACTGCTCAAACAATCCTCTCTAGAGATCAGAGAGAGCGCATAGAGCTGGAAAGGGGGAGATGGGGATCTGCCCCCTCCCACTCCCCCCTTTTTGCAGCCAGCACAGAGAGAACTGGGGTAGCTGCCCTCCGAGGTCCAAAAGGCTACCTCAGAAGAGGAGAAAGGGGGCATCTGGTGGGCACGAAGGGGAGGAGCCTCCTCCAGCCCCCTTTCTCCCCACCTCCACAGACAGTCCAAAAATCCCATCGAGTGATACTGGCCAAAGGCAGGGTATGAGGGGACAAAGCTCACCACTGCGCTTCTTCCTCTACTCGCTGCTTTGATCCAGCAGGGCAGCGCAACTTAGGAAGCCGTGGAGGCTTCTGAGCAGCGAGGGTGCAGTCAGAAGGCCTGTGCCCTTTGCAAAGTCAGAGGCAGCGGAGGCCACAAATGCAGGGTGGCCACTGCGGCAGAGAGCGATCCAGAGTAGGTTGCGGGGTGAAGCTGAGGTCAAACGCCCACAAGCAGTCCAAAATAAGCAGAGTCTAATGAGTAGGAGTCCAGCACCACTAGCAGTCGATCCAAAAAAGGACTGATTTCAAGGCACCCGCACCTTACTCCAGCCGTGGTGAACTGGAAGGGACAGCGGACGTAGCCGGGGCATCCAGAGTCCCTCTCAGAACTCCACTGCAGTTCATCACAGGTCCTTATTGCTCACGAGGAGGCCTTCTCTGCGTGAGGTGCACCTCACCTGGCCACAGTCTTGGCCCTGTGCCTTTAGCAGCTGGCATCCTCACGGGGAAGCACAGGGCTTCCCACCTTTGGAGAGGGAAGACATTAAACTGTCTCTCCCGGGGGCCCAGAAGACAATTCCGCCAGCAGGGATGGGGAGGATGGCTGCATCCAACATTCTCCAACCATTATCAGGAGATACAAATATTCACCAAGCTCTGGATACTGGTCATCAGCATTCAACATACAAAGACTTTGCATTAGCACTCAACAGATTTGGCAGTATTTAAGCACTGCTATACGATAATAACATTTGACAATATCTTTTGGCAGATATGCAACGAAATGTAATGTGATATATATTACTGTCATTCATTTACTCATCCATCCAATCTAAACAGGTGAATTTTGATATCAGGGTTTGTTTGTTCATTTTTACTCCAAATTCAAACACTGAATTTCAGTGCCAAATGGAACATCACTATCTGTTAGTTGTGTAAACTGAAAGTTAAAAAAGACCAATTTTTGCATAATTATGTTTCAACTCTGTGTAAATCCCTTTTATTGGGAAGAGGGGTGGGAGTGACTGTTTGAATTATGATGATACTTTGGGTTGGATCCAAAACATTGTACATAAAGCAGGTTCACCAACATCAAGTTAGTCATCAGTGAATCAACTCCCATGGATTTCAATGGGTCTACCCCCAAGTACGTGTAAGGGCAGATCCAAACACATTTGGATTCCTGAGCAGAACCATCAGCAGCACGAGACCCCTCAGGGTGTAACCTCGTGATATGCTGTGCTTCCTCGTGAACAAAGCCAGGTCAGTGCACAGCAGCCACTGCAGGAACAGACCCATCACCCGCCAAGTCCAAAAAGCAATCACAACAAATGTTCTCAAAATACACTGCTATTTCACGCTTAATCACAAATAGACACAAATATGGGCCTATAAAAGCTGCTTTGATTTCCCCTCCCCCCCCCCGCCTGCCGAGGCCCATGAAATATTTTCTTCATGCGGAGAGGTTGGTTGGATGCTAAATCGGAGTCAGGATGGCTCTCTTCAGATGGAGCATGGCGGCAGCAGGTGGGGACTGCACGATGCTGAAGCTGGGGAAGGGAGGACAGAGGAAAGAGGGGAAAGTTGCCCCTTCCTCTTGTCTCCCCTGCAGCTTCCTGCTTCCCTCAACTGCCCATCCCTCCCACTCCCATTCCTTTGCCTTCCCCATGCTTTTTTTTAGTCCTCTTTAGGAGAAGGAAAGTGCCTGGTAGAGTCACATAAATCCTCTCCTCGGGCGGCCTCAGGCCTGGTGGCTAAGTCCTTCCCGCTGCTGCTGCAGGTGCGGAGCAAGTGCACATGGCCAGGAGCATCATGTTGCGGTGCGCAGGGTTTTGGGGGTGCTGATACGGGACAGAGAAGCTGCACCTGGACTCAGGAGTGGACACTGCTATCAGAAGTAAATCAAAGCACAGCTCTGCCCTAGAAAAGAGCAACCCTCATCCTGCATCTTTGGAGCCTCTCACGTGGAGGGGAGGGAGGGAGGGAGGGAGGAAGAGAGAGAAGGTGGCAAAAGGGCGCTGCTTCTTCGAGCAAGAGGCTCCTGCCAGAGGAAGAGCAGAGGGGCAGGCTCAGCACTCCCCACAGCGCCAGGCACAAGAGCTGTAGTGGGCACTGATAAAAAGCCCAGTCACTGTTTGTCCCCGGGATGCATGAGAGGATGTGTACACATCACTAATACACACACAGAGGGGAAACAAAAGGTGTTCCAGTCACATGCTGTGCTCCCTTCCCATTATTCATCCCTAACTATGTGTTTAGAGCTGCCCATCACGGCAAATGCCTTTTATCTGTTGCCGTGTTCTGCAAAGAATCATCCCACTCACTCCCTTCCTGGTAGGAACAGAGGTAAAGGAGCTTCTTTTACAGAATGAGAGTCCACCTAAAGGCAGGGATGGAGGAAACCCTGCTTTTGAAGTTCAAAGAAATCTGGAAATAATTTGCTTTTCATTAGCTTTCATTTCTAGATACTTTTGAACTTAGGTCAGACTGTCACTGGAGCAGCGCTGTCAAATTGTCACAGGGGAGAGTTCTTTTCCTCAAGAGATCCATCCCTGCTTTGCAGAGTAGAAGTGCCCAAGACATTTCGGCCCAGGGGGAGGGAGGGAATCCAAAGCATCTGTGCAAGTCACCCTTTTAAAATGCAACATTTCATTTCAGCTAGCCTAATTTTAGTTGTTGTGCAGGACTAACATCTGCAACTGGCATCACCGGGCAGCTGGAAAGGCCCACTTTGCAGATGAGGGCCCACTGCCACCTCTGTGGCATCCCCTGGTGCCGTTCTTCCCTGGTAGCTCTGCCTGATCACTTGATTTCTTCAAGGGTGCATACAGCAAGAAGAAACAGCCACTTCCACTTGTCCTGGCCTTTCCTTCTGCCTGAGAGTGCAAACTGGGGCCAGAGGAAGAACATCATGAAAGGGAAGGGAGGATGGCAACACTGGAGACAACTGGTCCAAAGCCCCCCCCCCCCCGAGCCCCCAAAACTAGAACCAGCACCCTTAGTAGACTGAAATACTTTTTAAGGTTGCTGTCCCAAATGAGTCAGTTTTATTACTCGGAGCCCAACTCATGAGTAAACCTCAAAACAATTTTTAAAAAATGTTCTGATCATTTTGCTGCTCTTGTGGTTTCTTGGATAATTTTTTTAAAAGTAGAATTCTGTTTAAGAGTAAACTGGAAAGGATCGTAACACTTCCTGATGAATGCAAAGGTTCCATAGGAACGAGCAGAAATATGGTTCACTTCCGCAGCAAGAGTCCTTGTCCCACATAGGATATAATTACCAGGTCAGAAGAAATGTTAGTCAGCCTCCTTTCTTGCCCCCCTGAGCCTTTAAGTCACTCTCTGCTGGCGAATATCAGAAGCCCCAGTAACAGATGTGAACTGGGTCAGTCCCCTTTCGCATAACCCTCAAACTCCTCTTATGCCTGAGTGCTTGGGAAAGGCAGCGCTCAGTCGCACGGGTGGGGGCAGGGGAGCGAATCAAAACAGGGCTCTGCGCGCGCGCGTGCGCGTGCACGCCAAGCCCTGCACGAAGCGTGCCCTCAGTGCAGGCTCACCCTGGCTTCGCATTAACCCTTCAGTAACGGTTCTGCATTTCCTCCGAGGGCGAAAGAGAGAAGGAATTTGATTGTGGACAGCTGCTTCCCTGCAAGGTATCTCGAAGCAGATTGTGTCTCTCTGCAGCCACGCAGAAGACACAGCTGCAATGTTATATTGATCTATTACTAATGCTTCCAAGATTGATTTTAATGGGGCAGGAGGAACGAGGAGGAAAGCAGCTCTCGAGTTGTGCAAAATTACTTTCCTTTGCAAGAGAAGCAAAGAAGTCTCTTTTTCAATGAAGAGACTTCTTTGCTTTCTTCTAAGCATGTATGAAGTACTTCTGAGCACATGCGAAGTGCCCCAAAGGACACATGCCTCCTTACAGAGTTAAGTGTGCACTGCTGGACCCGTATTTATACGGTATATTCATCTCACCTTTGGCTTTAGGGTCCCCTGTTAGGGCAATGCACCAGGATGACAAAACTCTGGCCAGACCAGAAGAATTCCGATCGCTCGGCAGCCCTGCCAGTGACCCACACTGAGGTCCCACTAAAACGGACTGTCCTTGAGTGCATGTTGCTGCTGGATGCAGGATGGTGGCAAAATTGAAAGCAACACCATGGCCCCTTTAAGGCCCCGCTTCCTGAAAATGGCCTCTTCTCTGCCTGTGCAGAGGCAGTGATACAGGAGCAGTGCTCCTCGTCCACTAGGCTGGCCCTGTCTTCACTGTCCCCTGGCAGTGGGAAGCAGTGCATTTTCCACAAGCGGGCTGTGCGCAACAAGAAGACGTAACCCTCTAAACGGCGGGGTGAAGACTATCCAAAAAAAGACAAGTTCTCGGTTTGGACCCACATAATGCACCCATCCATTCAGAGAGAGAGAAGACGCTGGTGGAGTTGCATCCAAGGCAGGGCACACATCAGCAGTAGGCACGGCCCACTGACAAGGGCTCCCAGACTTGTCCCACTTCGTACTACTTGCAACCATTTTAAGCGACTTCTCGCCTTCCTGTTTGCTTGGGCCACAAATGGTGGTGGGAAGGAGGAGCAGCAGCAGCAGACTCCACTGTCTCCTTGCTCACTTTCTCTCTGCCTGCCACACAAGCAGTGGTCGGGATGCGAAAGGGGAAGAGAAGCATCTGCTGGATTCCCTTGTTTTGGCTTCCTGGACTCTGGCCTGCTTTGCAGCAGCCCAGAGTCCGGGTTTTTGGCGAGCATGTTCCAGGTTCACAGGGTACTTGCCAAGAATCAGGCTGGCAGCAGTGGGTGCGGAAGAAAACGGGCCACCAGGAATGGCAGCCAATGCACCTGCTTGCTGTGCTCCTTTTCCACAAGTGCTGCTGCCATGATCAAGCGCCCAGCGACCACTGTGCAAGCAGCATCTCTCTTCCATGCCAGCTATAGTTGGCCTTTTCAGCTTCTGCTGCAGACATGGAAGAAGGTTGCCAGTTACACAACCAGGGCATGGCAAGCATTCGCAGGCTTCCTCTTAACTAGGCTCTCTTTGGAAGACCAGGCCAAGCAGGAGAGGAAGCCCATGAATGCCTGGAGGGATGGATTCCGGCAGGGTTCATCCCATCCCTAGAGAAGCAAGCGGCTGGTGACTATGGTGGAGAGAAGACCGACTCACTAAGGGAAGGAAACTGTTGAGGATGCTTTGCCCAATGGCTCTCCAGACCCTGAAGATTGTGCTGGTCCAAGGCCTTTCTATTGGCATAGCAAGACAGGGCTTCTTGGGCGCCTACACAGGCTCGGAGATTTGAGAAACAGAAGGACTGTGCCAGCTCAGAAACCAAGCAACCAGTGTGGCAGCAGCTTGCACGTGGGGGAGCTGACATGTCTCCTGCTTGAACTGCCCGTTGCTTATTCCATCCTATCCCTTACAGTTTGCTCTCAGTATTGCAGGAGCTTTGCTGGCTATCCCACAGTCAGCCAGATGCTGCGATAAATCATAATAATGAACACTTGGGTAGTGCTGTGCCCAAGGACCTCAAAGCACTTTAGAAACATCTGCTGACAACTGAAGGAAATGCGCGACCTGCAGAGCAAGGCAGCCCAGCCACAAAGTATGCTCTCTATCCCCACTGGACCGTTGCAGCTTCACAGAACTGCAGGACCAGAATGGGCTCTTTCCACTTGCACCATAAAAGACAGGCCTCCTCATCAGCCACACTGCAGAAGCTCCGCCCAAGCACAACCCTCCACTTTTATGTTGCAGGTTCTGGAAAACTTGTCCACTCACTCTGAAAGTTTCTGGATGGAGCTTTAAGAAAAAAAGTGGCCCCTATGGTCTCCTGTGGGGAATGATTGAAGGCAAAAGGGGATGGCAGAGGTTGAAGTGGCTGGATGGAGTCACTGGAGAGGCAGGTGTGGGGTTGGGCATACTCCGGGGGATGGTGGAGGACAGGGGAGCCTGGAGGAATGTTGTCCATGGGCACGACTTTGCGACTGAACAACAACAACAAAGACATAGTCTCCTGCCCAGAATCTGCATATGTACAATATTGCCCCTTCAGCTGGAACAAAAGGAAATATAATGAAACAGGACAATGTCACCTTCATGTTATCCAATCCCATAGGCCTTTTCAAACTCTTTCAGATTATTTTAAGGCAAAATTCTCACCCAAGTTTCCTAAGATCATTTTCCCTCTGTGAAAATAGGGACTGATTCTCTTTGATGGGGCGGCGGGGGGGGGGGGGGGAAGGAGGGAGTTGTGTGTGACCATGTGCAGACTGGCTGATGCCACGCAAGGCTCACCATGCCTCTTCCTCCTGGCTGCACTTCCTGGAAGGCCTTTGGAGAGACGTGGCGTGTGGTGTTGCTCCCAAGGCACTGGCAATGCCACTCTCCGGTCTTCCCAGGCTTCAGCATTCTAGACCACTGAGACTGATTCAAAATGGACAGAAGCCTCCACAATGGTCTGAAATCACTAGTTAGTTCAGGGTGACACAGGGCTGGCATGACCATTTCTCGCTTTGAATGAAGGTTTTCCAATTCTCATTCAGTATGAGAGTCTTACTTTCCTGCCCCTTCCAAAAGCCTTACACCTAATCCTTTCCACCAAGTGTTTTTTGTACCCACCTCTTGCAAGAATTCCTAGTAACAGGGATTTATATTTCCCATGGCCACTTGTTCTGTTTCTTGCTCTGTTGTTCTATTAGATCCTTCTCCTTCACATTGCCCCATATTCAGAGACCGAAGCTTTACACCAGCCAAAAGTTTAGATTTGCCTGCAGGGTCTGTGTGGATTAAAAGAGCTGTGTTCCCCAGCCTCTCTTCCTAATTGCAGACTCCTGCGCTCAAAAAGGCAGCTTTCCTGAGAAGCCTTGCCTCTCCGCCACCGCCACGGCCTCCTCTTCTGCTCCTCCCACAGGATGCATGGAGGCTTGAGGGAACCTCCGTGCTGCAAACCATTTATCAATCAACTCCAGATGGAGTTGGAGCTATTGGAGGGGCGGAAAAAGATGATGGGGGTAGCCAGTCTGGCAAAAGCCTGGCTGGGTATGGGAATCCCGTTCCGATGCTGGCAGGAGAACAGGCCGTGCAAGCAATGATCTAAACAGCAGAATGGATTTCCCTCCGCTTGCTCATCTCCACTGGCACGTCCGTGCTAGAGTGCAGCCCTAGTGCAAAGAGACACCCTCAACAGGGCTGCGCTTTCAGTGCAAATACAGGGAGAAAAAGCTTCATAGATGTAGATGGAGTCCCACCCATCCTCCTAAACACAGGAATCCGGATGGTAGAAGGTAAACTGGAATAATTTCTTTGCTTGGAGAAATTATTCTCGATGCATGCCCTCCCTGCCCACCCCCACCTCCCCTTGAATCACATTCAAACATTGGCTAAAATGCCCCACATCATAGTTTACTTTCTTTACCATACTCTGCATTATTGAAAATGCTGGGATGGATTTGTGACCTAAATAGGGATGGGAGAATGAGTGATTTTCCAGCTTGACTAAATTCTCTGAAAATCACTTTGAAGCACATGTTGGCTCACTTCCATTTTTGTCTTTGGACCTTTTTGTTGGCTTACTCGCCTAGGAAAAGTGCTCATTTTTATACATAATTTTCAAAAGTGAGCACTTATCCCCCACTGAATAAAGTGTTAGAGGTTTATTTTTATATACACACACACGTTTCGAAGTGGACATTTTTTTCAAAAACACACGTTTTGAGTGCAATCCCAGGTAGGCCGTGGCGTCTCCTGCTTCCCCTTCTCAGTATCATCATTATCTGGGCCACAGCGAGAGGCAGGGGAACAAGTGGGCTGCCATGATGGGGAGTAGGAGCGACTCCAGGGGGCCTTGCCAGTGGGGCCCTGCTGCTCTGAGGGCCCTCACCGGGTGTCCGACCAAGCCTACCCTCGGCACCCGCTGGGTAACATGCCGTCGAGATTAGGGTTCCAGCAAGAGAAGACCAAAGAGGGGAAGGAAAAATAAGAATGGGCAGTTCCATCAGAAACATGGGTCTTTTTGCTACTGCAGCTGGCATGATACTAGAGGTGCTGTACCACCTGCGCATGGTGATTCTGCTAATATCTTTGTACCAGTCGCTGTTGGACCTTTTATCTGGAAATAACCTCAAACTGCAAGTCACAGGTCACACCAGGACTTAAAAGCACTTTTACCTTCCACAGTGTTCACACTTTGTGTGCACATATTTTTAGAGTTATTCAGAGTGCGTTACTTTAGACCAACATCTGGGACTTCTGGATGCTAAATTAGTAAGGAACAAGAGAGGGCTGGGAAACCAAATCACTCAAGATTAAGTAATAGTACAAAATAAACAAACAGTTGTCCAGACCCCCAACACCCCCCCCCCACACCCTGTTTCCTTTTTAAAATACTGGGCACACTGGCTATTGACTGGCTGTAATGACCATTAAATGCAGAACACTGAATAAAATGAATGTAGATATGGGGTGTGTGTGGAAATAATGGAATTATGTTATTGGTATAGGCTGATTAAAAAGAGAAGGGTTGTGCGGGGTGGGGGGTGGGAGAGATATTTAGACCACAGTCTTCAGAAACAACCACAAAGCCCATAAACACCATTTTTAAAAAACCTGGCTGGTACAGTATAAATACAGAACGGAAGAGGGGCTGCCCTCCAAAACCAAGGATTATGGGTTCATATTTCAGCTAGGGTAACTTTTAAAAAGAAATCAGCAATTTGGAGATTATCCAGGAAAAAGTTTCACCCACAAGAGAAGGCTGAAATGAATACCACACCACTCTGTCGCAAGTGACAGTGCGCTGGCAGTGGGAGAAATGAGGGTGTTTTTTTTTTAAAAAAAGGGTGTGTGTTCTGTGCAGGAGCGGTGAGCAGTGGGTGAATTCAGCAAGGCGCACAATAAAAGGAATGTGAACAGAACTGTACCAAAGGGGAGGCAGGGCCGATGTGGCCTGCTAACCAGCCAGGACCGATGAGAGACACTTTCACACCTGAAGTGGCAGGTCGGTCTGTACCTGCTCACCTACTTGGGACTGGCACAGTGGAGCGCTCTGGTGCCCTCTCTCAGTCTGGAGCAACACACAGGCATCTATACGGGAGGAAGGGAAAGAGCAGCCTTTCCCAGAGGAAGAAACTGATTCATGCCACTTTGTGGGGAAGGCTGGCCCTTCGAAGTGGCAGATCTTACAAATTTATATATATTTTATTTTTATTTATTTATTAAAACATTTTTATGCCGCCCCATTCACCGAAGCCTCGGGGTGGCTTACAACAATAAGTTAAAATAATTATAATATAAATCAAAAATATAAACATTAAATTAAAAATACAAAAATACAATATAAAATAAGCCACCCTGGCCAGATAAAATCCAATAATATTAACAGTTAAAATGCCACTTAAATAAAAAGTTAAACTATATTAATTTATAGCTTAACTTCTCACATCCCAAATCACCATGACAATTAAAAAAAACTAAAGGAGGGAATTCATGCAAGTAAAATATATATTATTTTGCTTCCCAGAAATATATTAGGAAATATTGTAATTTCCTGTCAGCGTTGCCTGTCAACACATGATGGTAAGAGCATCATCATTGTTGCTGTGCTTCCTCTTGTTGTTGTTACAATTTATTAGACAGCTTTTTCTAAAAATTAAAAACAACTCAAGACACCTCACAGCATGGGTTACAATATATAATGGGTTTTTAAAAATTAGAACAAATAAGACCAACTAAAATGCCAAGGCCTAATAAAGAATAAAATTAAGAAACTCCATCAAATGCCTGGGAGTAAAGGGAAGTCTTAACCTGGCACCCCACAAACACGAATAAAAGGAAAGAGAACTGGTGGCACCAGGCAACCCTCACTGGGAGAGCATCACATCCTTGGGTGGGGAACTTCTAGGGCTGCCATGGTGTGATCCCCACACCAGACCTTCGGATAGCCAATGCGTGTGGGAGATAAAACTGCCACAATGTGCCCCATTCCAACCAGCCACCTTGACTGCCTCGCTGGCTGCCGTGCTGTTTCCCTTCCCAAAAGCCCAGAATCCCCTTTGGGAAGAAAAAACCTAGCACAGAAACGAATCATTATGGTAAATCCATAGTCCTAAAACAGAAATGAGTGGGAATGAGTCTCAGCTTGGTGGAATATGAATTTTCCAAAATTATGAAATTTCTTCATATTTGAAATACCAATAATCTGAGATTTTATTTAAGCAATGACAGAAATGAAATAAAGTAATAGAATGCAGGAGAAACCAAAGATTTGCCTACCCAGGGCCAGGGCTTTGCATCTGAATGGGAATCTCTGTGTTCAACCCTATTTGTGGCACAGAATGAGGGCTGACACCTCTTTTTCCTCACCTTAAAAGCCACATGGCAAACAAGCACAGCACAATCCTCTCCATGCTAAGAGGAGCCATACCTGTTGAATTCAGCTGGGGAGGATGGGCAAGAATACCATTTCAGTTCATTTTTAATAAGAATTTACCAGAATTCCTAAATTTCTTCCTATGCAAGGAATGGCATTGAGATTTGAAGGAACTTGAGATTTAAAAAAAATGAATGGAAGAGAAAATTAAACTGACATCTCTACCTAAAAGCCTGTCAAATGCCAGCAATGAGTGAATACGAAAATGTTTACATAAGTAGCACCAGCACAGTTCCATTCCAAATACTGTTTTCCCTGCATGTGAACCTTGCTCCTTGAAAAAGTCAGAGCAGGTTGACAGCCTCAAAGGAGCCAAGGATTTCAGCATTCCCTCAGGCTGGATGCTGCAGTGGCTTTGGAGCGCAACGCACCCCCATCCATCTCACTGGAGTCTTGGGGACTCGGCATTCCAGGACTCAGTAGTCTGCCAGGGGGAAGGTATGGAAGCTCACAACAGTTGGTTTTAGGGTTAGGGTTATGTATTTTCCCTTTTCATGTACAAGATGGTGGCACTGCAATAGCCTGGCACAAGTGATTAGAGGGAAACAGTCCTTATTTGTGTCATGTTTGGTGTACAGCATCATTGTGAGACTAACAAAAAGCTCTCAACTTTTTTCAGTAGCTCTGGAAATTAGGTTGTTGGTTCTTTTTCAGACCATTTCATTTTAATGAATTAGAGGGGGACACAATCAGGATCCTGCCTCTTAAAGAAGTTAAAAATTATAGATCCATCAGGAAAGGCTTCCATAATCCTTAAGGGTTCTGGTAAGAGAAACTGTAAGCTGATCCAGTAGATGAGCCAGGAAGGAATTAAGGTGAAGCAGTTTTGCAGGAAGCTACACCACAGTGAGACGTTTACTGTTTCTTAGGTAAACCTGTGTTTATCAGAGCAGGGGAGCTGAGGAAAGCCATCTCTTGGAGAATCCCCCCCACACACACACGCAAGAAAAGAAAAAAGGGGAGAAACGATGCAGGGAAAAGACTAATTTCTGGAGCAGGAAGGAAGTGAATCTACCTTTCAATGAACAGTGGGCCATAAGCCATGATGGGAGATCTGGTAGCATAGAACTTCCTTGCATCATTCTCCAATTTTCAGGTGTAGGCAAGAATGGCACAAAAGATGCCTGATAGACCATAGGACACAGATGGAAAGGATTTAACAAAATGTATATATTCCTAGCCTAGAGCAGGGAGAAGAGGCAGAAAAACAGTAGAATCAGATTGGGTGCTCTGGAAGTGCAAAACACTTCCTGCCTCTCCCTGTGATTCAGTAGTTGAGGGGCAATGGCTACTTTGCTGCCTGAAGGCTTCTGGAGATGGGGACACTGCCCTTTGAGCTGTGAGTTCTTGGTGCCCGAGTTCTTTCAATGAGAATGTGGCTCGGTCCTTGGGCTTAGATGCAAAAGGATAGTGAGAAGGGAGATGGGCAGCACACCCCACGAATGTCATGGGCCCTGTATCACAAGCATGTACTGTGGATTAGTTGCTCACTGGAGCACTTCAATACCACTCTGGTTTGGGAGGCAGAGCGGTTCACACATTCCTTGCTGGGAGGCTCATTCTCCCACTGGAGATGCTCTTCCCCAGCGTTTCCAGCAGTCTGCCAGTGCAAGCAGATGATACTATTTGAGAGGTCTCTCTTGGCAAGCCATGGCAGCTGGAACCGCTTACTGTCTGGGCCTCTCCAAGACATTTGCCCTGCCTGAGGCAAAGAACAAGGTGGCACCCTCTCCCCTTCCAGGTGCAAAGCCCAGCGGGACTGGCTGTGGACTCTTACTTCGGTACTGGGGCCAGGACCACATCCCCCACCAGCTCCAAAGCCAAAAGTCTAGGGAGAGGCTGCACAGCACACTGTGCTTTTCTGTTGCCTGCTACTGTTTGCCACCAGGCATGACTCTCACTCTCTCAGGGTGGTCCTGCCCACTGCTAAGGGATAGGATACCATCTCTTTGAGCCACTAGGAGTATCCTTATAGGAATTAGCTTTCTGGAACGCTGGCCAATGTTGCTCTTTTCCATGGAAAAGAGGATTGTCTTAAAAGGGCAAACCACAGCCCAAAGCTTGGAATTTGTTGTTCCCTTTGTTTAATTTCCTTTCTTTGTTCATCCTGATTCCCCATCAGCTCCCCATACACGGCAGTATTTCAACTTGTGTGCAAGAGCCAGATTCTTTCCCTATCCCATGTGCCCATTATTACATAAATAACCTAGAGGTGAAAACAAGAAGGCAGGTCCAAATCCCGCACCCCAAGATGGGGCAGAACATCCCAACTTCAGCTATAAGCTGATGGGATCTGAGTTAGTGATGACTGACCAAGAAAAGGATTTTGGGGTTGTGGTTGACACAAGCTCCTTGTTAGGAATAATTAGGAGGATTTGAAAGTGATGATTCCTAGACCATCCCACAGACTGCGGTGGTCAGACTTGCTCAATGGAAGACCCACATACAGTAGGTAAGTGTTTGAGAGCTGCAAGCAGGTGCCCACAGGCGGCAAACCACAAGCCATGAAATAAGCTCAGAGATCCACATGTGGCTCCTGAGCCTTCACTGGGCCTCCCCATCATAGACCTACGATTCTGTGATTCTATACCGATTTTTTTAATGGCACCATCTATGGCCCAACCACATTTGGAATACTATGTATAGTTCTGGTCTCCACACCCAAAAAGGGTATTATAGAGTTGGAAAAATTGCAGAGAAGGACAATAAAATGATCCAGGGGTAGGGTAAAATCAACTATGAGAAAAGGTTACAAGTGAGATTTTTTAGCTCAGAAAAAAGGCAAGTAAAGGACGGCATGATAGATGTGCATGGAATTGTGCAAGGTGTGGAAAAAGTGGAAAGGGAGACATTTTTCTCTCTCCTATAACACTAGAACCTGGGGTTTTCCTAGGAAGTAAATTCTGGGAGATTCAGGACAGATAAAGGAAATACAGCACATGGTTTAGCTATGGACTTCACTTCCAAAAGATGCAGTGATGGCCACCCTTTTGGATGGCTTTAAAGGGGAATTGGACAAATTCATGGAGGAGGGGGAGGCCACTCATGGCTACCGGTCCTGATGGCTCCAATGTGCCTCTGCACAGCCGTTGCTGGAGAACATGAAAGAGAGGGTGGCATTGCACTCGTGTCCTGCTTGTGGGCTCCCCACGAGCCACTGGCTTGCCACTGTGAGCGCAGAATGATGGCTCAGATGGACACTGTTCCGATCCAGTGGGGTTCTTCTGTTCCTAAATTAATGCAGAGAATATGGCTGCAATTTCGGTACCACTGTTACACAGACACACGGCTTTGCTTTCACAGAATGCTTAAGACGAGCAGCCCAATTGCTCATTCCCGCCTAAGGTCTACTCAGGGAATGCTGTGCCGAGTGCTCCCAGCATCTGCAGAAGAGTTTCACAGCCAGTTACACAGACAAAAAGACAACGAAGCTACCTGGGATTCACAGCAACAAGTCTCCTGCTACTGAGATTGGGCTGTGCGGATTGTTCTCCTTGAAAGGGTACAATCGGGACAATATCAGCTTCTGTCAATACAAGCTTGAGAGCTTCACAGAGCCCTTCTTAGCATAGCCCTGGCCTTTGAAACTCAAGAACTTGTATTATCCCACGTTGCAGTGAAGCTGCATTTGCCAATCACACATGCGAGCACGCCTCCTCATGTGCACTCCTGGTAGATGTACACAGGCAGAGAGAAGCCTTTGCTATGTGTGCATATGCTACCATTTTAATATTTCCATTGTTATTCCATTGTTATATCCTGCCTCCTTCCTGCTGCAAAAAACTCAAGGGGGCTCAGATGGTCTCCCTCCTCCACTCCATTTTATCCTCACAACAGAACCCTGTGAGGAGGGTTAGGCTGAGAGCGACTGACTGACCAAAGTCACCCAGTGAGTTCAAGGCCAAGTGGGGCCTAGAACCTGGATCTCCCGGGGCTCCAGCCCAATATTCTAAGCACCACACCAACACCGGCTCTCCTACCTTAGGAATCTATGAAAAGGTTTCTGTGTGCGGCACGCGTGGGATATCCTAGGAAGCTGCCCAAAGGACTGCAGGCTTCCAAGGGCTGGAGCAGGCCATGTCTCCAGTGGGTTCTTCAGCTTCCACCCATCCATGCTGTGCGTGAGAAATTTACACAGGCCATGGAGTTTGTGCAACTGCCTTCCTGCTGCCAAAGGAAGGGCAGGGAAGTTTTCCCTCAGGGATTTTTTGAGCACTCTCTACTAATGCTAAATGACCGAACTGAACTGTGCCCTAGAAGGCCCTGGTCTCACGCAGCACCCACGATGCCTCACAGCCGCACCCATTCCCTCAGCGGCGATACATCGCTTTGGCCCTCTAGGGAGGACTTGTTCACGCATGACATGGCAGGCTGCTCTTCCCGTCTCTTAAGGTGGGCTGGGGGTGGGGGGTTCTGTGTCTCACTGGGCTTCCAGGCAGGCAGAAATAGCAGAAGAAACGAGGCACTGATTCCGCCTACTCCACAATCGATCACGATCGGAGGAAAAACAAAGCAACCCCTCCCCTTCCTCTGAATTCTTTGACCCATGCAGAGGGGCTGGATGGGGAGTGGTCAGCAGCAGCCATGCCAAACTCTGTTCACCCTTGGCCTTCCTTCCTGCCTTTAGATACCCCAAATTCCACCCAACCTCCCAGCCTGCCTGTCTGTTTACCAATGGCAGCCTCCACTGTTTTGATCCAGCAAAATGCTCTAAAATCTTAGCATCTTACAGACAACCATATCCTTTTATCATCATGCATTTAATAGGCTGGAGAGAGGTAGAGTTCAACTTTTGTGGCCAGCAGAGACCCACTGGGAACCTCTGCACTTAGCGTATCCATGTGCAGTGCCCGCCATGGATCTCTCTAGTGGCGCATGCAGTTCAGTGGCACTCAAATGATAGGCATGTCACGAGCAGAGCCGGCTGGAGCTGGGGGTCAGACTAGATGGCCCAGGAGACCTCTTTTGACTCACTCTGTTTCTATGCTTCTAAATGGATCCTTTTTGGTCCCACACCCAGGGCCGTCTTAACACATGGGCCTGATGGGCACTTGCCCGTGGGCCCCATACTAATCTGTGTATGCTAACCTTTGGAAAATTGGAAAACTTCCAAAATTAACAGTAGTAGTGGTTGTCATAGGGGCCCCAGTACACTGCTTTGCCCGGGGCCCACAATGCTGTTAAGTCGGCCCTGCTCACACCCATCATGCCAAGTCAGGTGCAAACTATTTGCATTTTCCACATGGCCATCTGGGCTTTTCTCTTTCCTGCATGCAGGTGTACTAGTGCTAGCAGCCATCCACCCCATGGAGCCAGACAGGAGCTGAGAAGAATGTTCCTTTCATACCTTATCTATTTAAAGATCTTTCATGAGTCCGTCTTCACTGCTTCAGTCATTTGCTTCCATGCCTCTTTCAGGATGGCTGTCCATGGAGAGGAGAGCGGCTACTGGACGTCTTGGCCTGTGACTTCCATTATCCATCACTATTGGCCGTGCTAGCTAGGACTAGGTCAAAACTCTGGAGACCCATGAATTGCCCGTAGAAGAATGCCAGAGAATAAAGCAATGAAGGCCAATTCCAATATGTTTGACCAGCGAGGAATCACCCTTCTGCTCTGTGATCTCTGAGCCCAGTCAAGAAACAGACAGATTTAAAAGGTTCATATGCTCACAAGCAACTATTTGGAAATAATCTATGAGCCAAACAAGTATTCATGAATAGAAATTATCATCTAGTGAATAAATTCACGTCGATTTGAAAAAAGCCTGTAAGCAGCTTGTGGACAATTTGCAAAGAGGGAGGGAGGTGACATTTGTCAAGTTAATGTATCAGTCAGATAAATTATTCTTTTATGAATTATTCACCCAACTCAACAGTTGCGAAAAAGAGAGAAGCAGGCAGCAAAGTGCACTGAAGGGACTTAGACAAGGCACTTCAAATAGGCCCAGCTGGCAGGAGGAGACTCAGAAATCAATAGAGCATTTTATTCAGACAGTTCCAGGAGGAACTCCACTCACCAAAATAATTATGGTTTCAGTCAACTTTAATAGAGAAGGAAAAATGACTGGAGGAGGGATGACGGCTGGAGGTTTATTCAGTGTGTCACTGGCCAGAGCCCTGTGCTCGCCTGCAGACACAGGCTCACCACCAACTACAGTGGTACCTCAGCTCACGAACTTAATCCGTTCCACAATTCAGGTCGCAACCCAAATTGGTCGTGAGCCAAGTCAAATTTCCCCATAAGGTTCAATGTAAATAAGGTTAATCCGTCCTGTAAACATTTTTTTAAATCACAAAATATTGAAATAAAGTGGCAAAGAACGACAAAGATCGCAGCCATCCCCACCACACAACCTCCCCACCACACAACCTCGATCGTCACCTGATGCGGAGTTTGCAACCTGAGGCAAAATTTTTGTGAAATTTCTGTTCGCAACCTGATTTGGTCGTGAACTGAGGCGTTTGTGAGCCGAGGTACCACTGTGCTTGTTCAGTGCTGTGTGTGCCCGTCTGTGCAGATGTTACAGGCAGGTGACAGGTACTGCATGCATGTGAGCCTTGTGTGTGTGTGTTGATGTCTGAAAAACTTAAGAAGGATCTGAGCAAGGGACAGCAATATTCAAATAAATAAATAAATGCGGTAGTGCTATTGACTGGGATTTACTGGAAGTTCTGCAGCTGTGAACATCAAGGACAAAACACAATTCTTTTCCTTTTGGCTTGTTTTTTAAAAGCAGCGGCTTTTGTATGTTGCACAGAAGGGCCCCTGCATTTTACTCATGTCTTTTGTTTTTCCCATCTCATCCTAGGCATCTCCTCTCTCCATTATAGACCCCCTCCCTCCCCCTCTTCCTCTCTCCTTCTCTCCCTCATTCTGTCTCTCTCATATTCACACACAATCCACACCCCCTCACATCTGCATTTCAGAGGATTGTGCTCTGTGTGTGCCACTTGATTTCACAATTACAAAATGCAAAGGGTTCTTAGTATCAAGCACCAGATGTGATGTCAGCAAGTAGGTTGGCAGGGGGTCGGGGGTGGGAGGAAGGCCAACATCAAGCAATTTTCACAGCCCGAGGAAACCAACACAGTCCTTGCCAATTATTGCGTTATGATTAACTCTTCTATTTTCCTGGAAAGCAAGAGATGTCCCTCTTGTCAGACATGATCCACCAGCAGAGGTGATACACGCCAACATGCACCTGAGTCTGTAAGAGGAGCTGAGGGAGGCCAGCACTGAAGAAAAGGCCGCTGGCATCCTCACCCAGCTCATACCAGAAGCATCCAGTTTATTATATTGTCACACCACCCCAGTTGCTATCCCCCCCAGTATCAGTTTTGACTTTTTCTTCAGGACATCACAGGCCCACACAGGACACAATAGAACTTTTTTGTTTGCACTCTTTTTCGGGGAGCATTTTGATGGGGCAATTGTTACTGTCACCCTCTGGCTACGAGAGGGACAGGGACACGACCAGAAATGTGTTCGAAAGGTCAATGCGGTAAGAGCACATCCTGTGCATGCTGCGTGGGTGGGGGTTGCAGCACTTTCTTCTGCCCAAACTTGTATAGAATTGTGCTGTAAACAAGCAAGCCTCACATCCCTTAGCCTTGATACAACAAAGTGCCCCTTTTGAAAGCTGAATGTATTCATGCAGGGAAAAGCCTGAAGGTGCAATCCTGTGCATGAAAACAATCCCACAGGGCTGGGGGATACTGGGAGCTGTAGGACCTTTTTCTGTCTAAACACAGGATTGTGTCATAAATTTGCAAAAATGTGTATCTTTTGGTTTCATTCAAAATTCCCAGGGGCATTTGAATTTAAAACAGTGGCTCCACATGGGCTTAGTATGCCACAATATTATCTGGCAGCAACCTGTCCTTCCAACCCTGATCTTCATGTAATTTTCATTCAGTTGTAAGTCATGTTCAACAAAGATCCTGTACGACTGGTGTTGTGAGGAAGCTCACTGGAATCCGTCCCTCTTCGCTTTGTGAACTTCCTCCCATGCGCGGCTCAGTCTTGGAAAGTGAGATGAGCTAAGAGAACGTCTGTACGCTCTTGCAGAAGTCCGGCTGTGCAACCAGCAGCCTTCTTCTGTGTCACATGCAGCACCAAAAAGGGCTTGAGTCACATGTATGGGGGAGGGACTCCACTTGCGCCTGTGTTCGCAAGGGCTCAGTTCCTGGCAGGCACTGGTGTGAGGCCAGCGAGCGGGCCAGCTCCCAGGGAGCCAAGCCCAGGGAATCTGACAGATGTCCACCCCCAGGATGGATTCCCCACCCATCCTTTTACAGCATTGATTAAAAGCTTCCTCCTTGCAGATTCTGCCTTTAATTATATTCTGTCCAGCATTAGTGATCACTTGTCCCTTAATTCTTATTTGGGTTGGGTGTGCCTTTCATAACTGTTTCCGTCTTTTAATTGCAAAATTTCAGTTTTAAAGGAAAGAAAATATTAGCAAAGCCAGTAGACAGCCTCCCAGGGAACAGCAACTGACTAATTAAGAACTCATTGTTAATGTCATTCCATGCTAAACAGCCAAAAACCAGAGGGAAAAACTACAAGGAGAGATGTCCTAATTAAAGGCACAGTAGCCCTGAATGACCATAGTAACACAAGACATCTATGAGCTATAATTGTATTTTCAATGGAGAGAGATTCCACAGATCAGTTCTGGGGGGGAAAAGGCTACAAGACAATAGAATGTAAATGGCAACATCATCTGGAGTCTGCCAAAAGGAAGAAGGCAACCCCCTCCCTAACACACACACACACACACAAACCCAGCAAGGTGAGAGAGAAATGCCAATCTAAATTGCAGAGTAATTGCCTTATGTGACACTGGAGGGAATATTTTCAAGGTGCACCCAGGTGCATCCAACATGTGGATTTCAAAACAGCCCTCAGAAGGAAAGCTGCTTGGTGTAGCAAACACATTTGTCCTTCGTCCCCACTCTCATTCTCGCGCTCTCTTTCTCCATCTGCCCATTCCTCATCCTCGACTGGAGGCAATCTCCAACTGAATTTTTAAAAAATTTAAATAGATTTCACTCTTGTCAGAGATTTGCTTCGCACTGATGTGACCTCTGAGTCTCTGGGGACAAGGCAATGTCTCAGAGATCCATTCTCAGGGTTATAAAAACCAGCAGCCCATTATAAACAGGCACTTTCCTCTTGCAGGGAAATGTCAGAGAAGCAGACACTGGGAACTCAGCGATGGGGAGCAGAGGGCAGGGGATAACAGGAGCAGGGAGATGCGTCTCGCCTCAGACCCCGCTTTCCCACATTAGCACAGGGGAAAGGATGAGAGGACTTGGCTGGCGGCCTGCATGCCAGAAGAACAGGGCTCCTGCAGCCCCTGCCTGCTGATTCGTTTTATTTGACCATGCTTACCAATCACACCACTTTGTCCATACCATTTCCCAGGGCCAGCAATGGCCATGTGAACTCACAGAAGTTCCTCTGCATTGCTGAGTTTGCAACTTAAATGTGAAGCACAGAATAACCTACTTCTGAATCATCATCATAAATAAAGAGAATAATCTGTTCCACAATCATATCTCAGGCTTGGCTAAGGCTGCATTATGAGTGTTTTTTGCATAATATGTTGGATCTTTTACCTCCTGATGCCGACACTAAGAAACAGCTTGAATTGGGAATGTTGCATAGGAGGCCAAGTGTCCCACTCTACAGAGGACAGGCCTCTGTTTTAATGAGCTGTCAGAGGATAGTTCTCTGTGTGAACGTGTCCTCTATTTCAGAGGTGGGCAACAGGAAGATCTCCAGATGTTTGAGATTTCAACTTCTCAAAGCCCTTAGCAGCATGGACCAAAGGTCAGGGATTCTGGAAGTTGAAGTCCAAAACATTTGGACAATGCCCAGCCTTTCTCTGCCTCATGACTTGGCCTGTCCAAATCCTGTTTAATGATAAAGAACTTCTGGAAGGGAGCTATCAGGGGCCCATCAACAGTTGTCCCCCAGGCAGCAGAGTGGACAGACTTGAACATTTGATTTCCCAGCTCTGGGGCTTCATTCTGCTCTCTACAGTCACGTCTTAAAAGTTCATCAGCCTCGTATTTCCAAACTCCAAACACCTAAAGCATATGCAGGATCATCTGAACATTTCTAAAATGAAGCATATGGTTTCCGCATTTGTTCTTTTTGTACAATCTAACTATTATTGGGAAATGCAAGCCAGGTTTCTTCCAAAACCCATCAAAAAAGTTACACCTCTGGGCTATCAGTTTTGGAACTTTGCAAGTGTGGGGCAGGCCTGCCACTATTTTGGCTGTGCGACATGGTGGCACATTTTTCCTTCCCTCTCCCATTCCTAGTTCCAGTAGTGTGCAGGTTGTCTGAGTATAAAACAACCATGAAATCTACTGCAATAAGGAAAGTAGTTTACACAGAAAGATGTTACATATCTCTGCATAAGCTACTTTTCTTACAGGAGCTAGCTTCATGGTTGAAAAACAGGGAGAGAAGACAGTCCTCTGAGCTTTTTGCCTCTGTAAGAAGTGATGAGTCTAGAAATTTACAGAGCTGTGATAGCTCAGAGTCAGCAGAGACTAGCTGTTTGGAGAAGCATCATATTGCTTGCCATCGAGTGAGTCTATTTTATAATTCCTTCTGTTTCCAATAGTGAGTGCCATTTCTTATGCAGTCAAAAATGCACAACATGCGCACGCACACACACACGCACACACACACGGGAGGTATCAGTAGGCCTGGGGATCCCCAGGGCTAGTGAAAGTACCAAAAGCAAAAACCTTTAGGGGGAAAAGGCCAGTGCTTAGCATGTTGAGTAGCCACAGAGTGGTGACTGGAAATCTGGGGAAAGATGGGAAACCAGGCTCTGGCAAGGAAACAAAGTGGCTGCCATCCTGAACAGCCTTCCTCCGCACAGCAGCATTATGCTGTGGGTCCCACTTGGCTATTTATTTAATTTATATCCTGCTCCAGGCTTACAGCTGTTTAGAACAGCTTGATTCTGTCCCCAAGAGGATCACAATCCAGGGAAAACAAACGGAAGCTGTGGGGGTAGGGCGGGTAAAAGAGACCATAGGACATAAAAGTGAGGTTGCAAACATGACGTCTATTTTAAGGGAAAAAGCCAAACCCTAACCTAACACCATCAGTCCCCAAACTCACTGAAAGGATGGTGCTTTTTGCGGGCGGCTGCTATTGAGAGGAGGAGGCAAAGCAGAGGAGTGGGCTGGGCTGGGCTGGGCTGAGTGAGGGGCAGGGCCCAGTTTCAGATGTGGTGGCAAGGGCTTTCCTGGACCTTTGCCCACGAGGGAGGTGGACCTTTACCCTCAAGCTCCGCTGACTGTGGCTGAGGGGAGGACAGAAGGTGGAACTGCCACCAGCATCATCATGCTGGCTTGGCCCGCGAGGCCAGACTTCCTTATCAAAACAGAATGTCTCGCTGAACCACGAGAAGCCTCAGCAATAAACGCAAGGCTCTCATGCAGGAAGGGGCACAGAACTAGGGGAGAAGTGAACCAGAAAGCCAGAGTGGCGACAGGAGGCGGCTCCCTGCAATGGGACATGGCTGGCTGGAATCCTGGTCATTCTGCGCTGCCGTGTTTTATTGCTATTCTCACTCTTTGCTTGTGTTTCTGTTCACACAGTGCATAGCTGAACGATAGAATTCACTTCCTCGAAATGTGCTGATGGCCAGCAGGTTGGACAGCTTGAAAAGGCAACTGGACAACGGCATGGAGGAGACGGCGGTCCCACTTGTGGGCTTCTTGTGGGCAGCTGGCTGGCCGCTGTGGAACCAGAACGCGGCATGAAATGGGCCATGCGCTGATCCAGAACCGGGGCTCAGCTTCTGTTCTAACGATCCCCTCCCTGTACAGAACTCTGACCATTCGCACCAACAGGAATTCTTCCTTAATTTCAGAGTGATTGTTCCAGGCTTAAATCATTGCATTCTTCCACAGATGTTTTGACATTTTTTGAACTATGCTTTTAAAATTAAAAATCAGAAAAACTGAATGATGTGAGCTATTCAAAAAGAGAAAAGACAGACAGACAGATTCCTATTTTAATTCAATTATCTGCACTTCTCAAATGATGCAGATTTTTGTAATTAGAGTATTCTAAGTGTATAAACATTAATTGGAAAACCCTTATTCGATTTCAGTTCTGGCAGTAGTAGGGTACTTATTTCATGGAGAGGATGCAATTTGCATGGTGCTTAGCACAGAGGAGTCAAAATAGACCCATGGATTCCAGGGCATCGGTAATATTAGTTTGGAAATCCATGGTACTGTGAGGTGGCCATGAAGATTTTGCCACAGGCAGTGCATGTGTCGGGGAAGGAAAATGTGACTGGGGGAGGGCAGGGTGAAGTAAGATCCCCTTCACAGCCTGGCAAAAGGGGAGTACAGCCACTGCCCTGATTCCTCTGCCGTCCCCTCCCAGAACACACGAAGCAGACCCAAGTGCTGAGCCAAAAAGTTGTGGTTGTTGAAGTGTCCAATTGCTTGCTTCACCTTGCATGGCTGACGAGAGAAATGTTCTTCTGTTTCTCTTGCAAGGCACTAAAGATGCACTCCTAGAGCTGTTTAGACAGAAAAATGTCCTACAGTTCTCACATTTCCCCAGCCAGGAGACTTTTCTTATCTAAGCACACCCTAAGCAAAGAATTATGCAAAAGACCCAACAGATTGCTTTGTGAGACGTTCCGGGGAGTCACACAGTCTGCTGGACATGGGACTGGAAAGGGAGCACTGAAAACCCCAAGCTCGCCTGAGCAGTTCACCTTTGCAAGACCTGGGCAGGTTGGGTGTTCTCCTGGCATGCTTGGCACTTTGTACATTTTGTGGGGTGGAAGGGAAGAGTTGCTACCTGTTCTTGCAGCTCTATGTGAGAACATTTGCTGGTGTATAAACGGCAGCAGAGAGGGGCAGCAAGTCGGCCAGAGGAGTTCAAGAAAGGTGAAATTAGGCAGGTGAGAGGGGTCCAGACACTGTACTTGGGGTAGAGGTGTGGGTGTTGGTGGGGATGAATCGAAGAGATAACTCTTGCCATCTGCTGGGGAGGGTTATGTCAGAAAATTTTGTTCCACTTTTGAAAAATCCCACCTTTCCACTGGTCATTTAAGGTAGCTTGCCACATATCTCAAATAATGGCAAAAAGTAAAAAGCAATTAGAAATCAAAATAACAGCTGAGAGTAAATGCATCAGGAACCCAGTTAAAACTTAACTAGTAAAATAAATATCTAAAAACATTGCATATCAAGTTCTGCAAAAACTTGAGAGAACAAAATAGGGCATGTGTCAGGTGTGTGCATGTGTATCAGAATGTAAAAGCAGATAAAATCTTATGCTCTTATGCATAATTACTTGGGAGTAAACACCATTAAACTCAGGAGAGTTCAGGATTGGGTTCAAATTATGAGTAATCAGGTTAAAACCGTCCAAATGGACATTTGTAGCCCCCTGCCCGGCCCCCAAAGTACAGCAGGATCAATAAAACAATCAGTTAAAACTGTTTTCAGTAAAAGGCCGAAAGCCTCAGGAAACAAACAAACAAACAAATGTAACAATAACGGTAGCAATAATGCATTCGCTTGGTGGCAAAGATGACAGTCTTTAGAGCAACGGGGGAAACCTGCTGCTGCTGGTGCTGGTATGCATATTTGCTTTCTTTGAATGTGCCTGCCACTTTTAGCTGGAGTGAGCACCATTCCACATACTGGGCCCCCACACCAAAAACTCCTTTCCCTGGTCACCACCATCTAACCTCCAGAGTGGATCAGGGCGTCCCATGACAAATGGAAGCTACCGGCAGTCCTTCTGCAGCAGAATATGATTATGTGGGCTAAGGGATGAGGCGTGTGACTGAGGGTGCAGTTCCCTTTTGTGGCCAATGTGCATTGCCTCTAAAGGATGCCCACCGTTTTTTGGGCGCTCACGTGGTGTGGTAGTGAGCGATGGAGTGGGGACCCGCGGGATCCACATTCCAGTCCCCATCTGGCCAGTCACAGGCTCGCAGCCCAACCTTCTGCACAGGAGTGTTGCTGTGAAGATAAAATGGCGCTAGTTCCGTCACTTTGGGTTCCTTGCAAGAGGAAAGAAAGGCGGGATATAAATGCAGGGTGATGATGATGATGATGATCCCACCCTTGGAAAAGTGGGCGGCTCAGGCAAGAGATGCACGCCAGAAAGGGTTTGTTGCTTCCTACATACAGACCACTGCAGCACTTTGGTTTCATATGATGGAGTTTCCCAAAGTGGCTCCTGGGCATTTACAGCTTCTTCTAAACTCTCTCCCCGGGGTGATATTTCTTGGCTATTGCAAACAGGCGTGCAGTCATTTACCTGATCACATGCCTCCCAATGTGCACACATCCCAGTTATATTTACATTCATGCAAATTCTAAAAATGTTGCTTTATTTTTAAGGATGTTGCTGCCTTATTGAGACTGGCAAGCTGCTGGTTTGCCTAGAGTAAGAGCCACGGTATCGACCTTCCCCCCTGAAATGTCAGAGGAACACTCCAGGAGCAGGGGCTTGCCTCACCTCTCGAGTCACCATTCACCCTGTGTTCATTGTGGCCGTTGCTAAGATGCCAGCGCTGTCTGGCCTCCTCGGGAGTCTCTTTAGACCTGGCGAAAATAGCGCGGCACCTTGCAACCACGACACATTCACACCTGTCTTCAGCTCAGGGGGGTAAGATATTTCCCAGTCACTTGCAGCCTGAATGAAAACATTACATCAGCTCTGCTTTCCCTGGGAGCCGGCTGGGGCCCAGGGAATAGGAAGGGTGGTCCCTGCCTCTCACTCCGTGCTGGTCGCACGCGTTACAATTCGGCTGATTGCATCCCGTCTCCCTGTGCAACCCTGCCTGGCCCTCCGAGCCAAGAGCATCTCCCACCATTAGCAACAGGTTTTTCAAACACAATGCCATGGCGTGCGCAGACAGCAGACGCCAGCCAGGACACCACACAGGCAACAGCATGGTTGTGGAAAGGGGTGTTGCTCTTTACAAAACGGCGCATTTTGGCCCAGTCCTGTTTGTAACTAGGTTAATGTTTGTGTGCATCATGTGCTAACTCCCAGGTCTGTCGACCCGGGCACTTGGAGCCGGCCAGCCCACTCAGCAAAGGGCTGTGTAGGGCCAGCATGAACCTTGTTTGCACGAGACTTTGACATGGAGGAGCGAGTGCACATCTATCAGGGTAGAGAGTTAATGAGTCCCCGGAGGCACCCCTGCTGTTCTACCTCCTCCAGGGCTCACCCGCCTTTGCAACACAGCTACACGGGCCCAAAATAGGAAAAGAGAACTCCCTGGGTGTTTGCTCACTGGGAGGAAATGAGAGGCTAACTTCAGCAAAGAGGAGAGCTAGACGTGAAGGAAGAGCAAGTAGACCACCTTGGTAGCTGTGAGCAACAGAGCTCCATGTTTTGAGGAGTCCTATTTGAGGACTATCCCTAGCAGAAAGAAAAGAGAGATGAAACTCTAATTCGGCAGCCAGGTCCAAGGGCTGGCATGATCCCATTAAAGTGATCTTAGGGCACTGAATGTATAGACCCTGCTTGATCGGCTTCCTTTTGCAGGACCATGTGACTGGAGGATTCTGTAGGAAGAGCACAGGCCAAGCCAGATTTACACAATAGCCACTCATCCTATCGCAGCTATAAGGGTAAAGAGCCCGGGAGGCACCTCTGATTTGGACAAGGGGGACTTGGCCTCAGATCACTGCTCGGCCAGGAAGCCTGCTGAGTTCTGGTGCCAACCTGCTTCTCTTCGTTGAAACTATCCCACAGGGCTGCTACACTGGGATTAATTGAGAAGTGGGCCCAAGTCTGGGATCAGATGCAGACTAGCAAGAAACTGCTTCATAAGCTCCAGAAGAGAATGAGGTCAAGTGGGAGGGGAGGGCAAGTTTCAGTCCCCTCCCCACATGCCTGACTGAGGAGTGCAGCACTTCCGGTTCATGGGCGAAATCTGGCTGGTGGAGATCCCAGAAATTCTTCTGGGGGCTCAGCTGAACACCCAAGCCCTTCTTCCTGGAGGAATCCCCTTGGAAAGCATCTCTCCTGTTACCATCAAGGACATCTGCAGTAGCACTGTGCCCCAGAGGGCAGAGCCACCCACCCTTCCGTGGCCTGCATGGGTGGGGACACACCTACAGACTCAGCCCTCCTGCCTCAGAAGGGTTCTGCACCGCTGGAATAAGTGAGCAGCACAGCTCCACGTGACATCCATGCCCTGCATGCTTTGGTGGCCCAGCCCTGGAGTGGCTGGTTGGGATGGACGGGTAGCGATCATCCTGCCTGGGCCTGGAAGCAGACCCAAACTCCAGCCCACCACAGAAGCGGCCTAGCACTGGTGCAGTCCTGCTTGCAAGCAGCGTGAGTTGCCTTGGTGGCCCTGTGGCCCCAGAGCAATGAGGACTGTTCCAGGAGTCTGAGCAGGCCTGCATGGCAAGGCGACTAGAGGAAGTACATCGCTTGTCAAGAAGGGCACCAGAGCAGCCTGACAGTAAATTGGATGGGTCACCCTGATTCTATCAGGGCAGCCATTAAGCGAAACATAAGCAGAAAGAAAGAGATGGACGGACAGACAGACGGACAGAGGAAAACCCTGTTTTACCCTGCATCTCCACAATTCCTTATCCATTGCAAATACAATCCGTCTATGGTGGCTTAAAAGTTCCCAAATGGCATGTTTAGGATGCTATACGAAAATGTATCACATTGACTCCTGCTCTTGCCTTCTATGGCAGCTACAGAATCTTTCCTTAGATCTGGACCTAGAAACTAACTCAGACATCAAGGGGTTAATGCTGTCACTTTAATTTTGAGCTATGCCTACTGGCCAGAGGCTCTATATGGCTCTATATGTATGTGTGCAATTCATCCAGCTGCAGCTGGCTAGCAGCTCCTATCCCTTTCTTACCTATCTCCATCAGCTCCCCTCTAGCCTTCCCCACTCCCACCGTGAGTGTCTATGGGAGACCAAGGTCAGTGCACCTTTCTCAGGAGCTGCCTTTTCCCTCACAGTTCCAGGGCAGGAGAGCATTTAGAAGAGAGGTCCGGCTGCTGAGAGCAAAAGAGCGGCACAAACCTTTCACTGTGGTGGAAGGAAAGGATGGGCCGGCCGGCCAGCCGGCCGTCTTCATCTCAACTGCACAATTTGTCTGGAGCTGGGCTCTGTTTGCATTTGCACTGAGGAGCTGTATCCCCAGGGGTTCCTGCAAGCCTCAAGGGACGTGTCATCCTGTAGATTCTACCTCCCCAGAGCATGGTAGGTCCCCAGATAGCATGGCAGGTATTGCAGGGCTCGGAAGACATGGTTTGCAAAAGAGGCCGGTGCTCATGAAACCACCACAGACACCAAGCAAGTTAAAATTCTGTTGACACGGTTGTGCCTGTGTGTCCTTTCCTGCAGTGTAAAGCTTGTCCCAGGCTGCTGGCTCCCCAGAGAGGTGGGGATGATGCAGTGGGTAGAGAGACAACAAAAATGCAGGTGACGGAAGACAAGCAGACACAGTGTATGTATGTCAGTGTTCTTTACTGAACCTATTTGGTGGTGGTGATGGCAAGCAAAGAACCAATATTCTCCACTACCAGTCCCATCTTTGGAGTACGGATAGAAAGCAAATGAGTTTGGTTTACATTTTAATGCAAAGTTACCAAATTCAGACTTCCTGAACCAAAATGTAATTGTACAAAAGCTATTTTCCAAGTTTTGCAATGCCATGTGTATTTTAAAAAATTGGAAAAATGTGTACCATCATAAAAATACATACTAAACTGGATATAATTGGGGAAAGTGTGCACAATGATGTGTATGTTAGTGATATGTGCACACAAACCTGCATAATTTAGAGGAGAAATTGCTTGCAAAAATGTATATACTGGGGAAAGTATGGACAAAAATACTTGTACTTGGAAAAGTGCATACAAAAATATTTGTATCAGGAGAAATATGAACGAAAATGCAGACACATTTATAGATGGATTTGTTTTTCTTTTAATTGCAAACTGATGCAGAAATAAGATGGAATGAATCTACTATGGAAAAAAGTGAGAAAACGAGTAGAATCAAATTGGACAGATTCCTCAACCCCAACTTTAGATATGTCATCCAGTGACGCTTTTCCGAGTGGTTCAGGGCCATTTCCAATTTGTCCCACAGGGATTCAAGATCTCTTGTAGTCATTCAGCACAATCCATCAGGATCACCTTCCTGTCCTCCTTTTTGATAGAGTATCACTGCTCTTCCAGATATATATACACACACCAAAGTTAACATGCTGCAGCCCAGGACCAATCCACCCCCGAGTGATTTTAATCCTGCTCTTTGAAGGCCTTCAACTTCATCCCAGTGCTATTGCCCACTGCCAAAGCCTTTCACTGATCCAAAAGCAAATCAAGCAGACCTTCAAGGCCTCTCTACTGAAGCATGTTCCGGCAGATGGCCTCACAATGTCATCTCTTCCCAAAGGATGCAGCTCCCCTCTCTATTTATTAAGAACCTCCCTCCCAAAACCTCCTCATCTATAGCTCAAGCTCCCACACCAAGTTCTACAGTGCTCCACTTTGGGATTCAGAAAAGAGTGTTGGCCAGGGAAGACCTGGGCTTGAATTCCCACTGGGTGGCCTGGGAGCAGATACTGGCCTCACGGGATAAGGAAGAAGAGCATCAGTCTCATGCGTCCCACCCTGAGCTCCTTGGGTAAAGGGCAGGACAGGAATTTGTGCAAACTTCTGCATGAAATGCTTGTGTGAAGTGTGCCTTTGTCTGTTCCTTCATGCCTGGGCCCCCAGCCATCCCCAGATTCATTCCAAATGCTCTATACTGCAGCTGCTAGCATTCTTGACTATTGGCCCCAATGGCTGGGGCTGATGGGAGCTGAAGTCCAAAACATTTGAAGGCCACTGGGTTGGGGACAGTTGTCCTAAGCTTCCAGGAATTCTGAAGTCTGTGGTGAATACCTCCAGCTTGGCTTCTTCAGCTTCCTCTGTGTCCCAAAGCACCTTTCCCGGTGTCCTCAACCAACTGCAGCAACCTTAGGTCCCTCCCGTCACCCACTCTCTTCTAATGCAAGCTATCATTGAACAAACAGAGAAACAAAAACCAAACCGCTGCCAGCTGTACCAAATTGTGCAATGCTCAAATGTCATTGCGGCGTCTTTGCTTTGCTTTGCTTTGCTTTGTTTTGTTTTGCCTTGGGAAGCAAAGTCATGTGTGAGCTCACCCCGCTCCCTGTGTGCCTCCCCAAAATGTTCAGGCGCCCCCCCCCCCCCCCCCCCCCCCCCCCCCCTTAGCCGCAGCAACCCGAATGGCAGGAGAAAAGGATGCTCTGCCAACCCCCCCACCCCACCCCAAGAAGCCAAGGGGCTCTTGCTGGAGTCAGGGAAAGATGACTCCCTCTTTTATTGTATCCGCTTGAGGCCAAGGTCTCACTTGTTTCCCGGCATCTTTTCGACACCCCAGATGTGCCGGCCTGTGCACTCATGAAGCACTGAATCCAGCAGGGGCAGGGGCCCGTGGAATGCTGCCCATCTCATTAAATTATTATGTTTCAGAGAGAACAAAAAACAAAGTTATCCTTTCTTCTCCTCTCCCCCCCCACCCCATGAAAAATGGCATCTTCCCCAAATACCCTTCCCAGCTTCTCCCTCCATTGCCTTTTACCGCACTCCAAAATAAATATTTCAGACTTTTGCTCCTGCCAGGCAGTAATTTCTCAATAATTCTGCACCAGTTTAATAGGCAGTGAGCAGCAGCTCAGGTATTTTCCTGTCCAACAGCTTGGAACCAGGAATGCTAGGCCTATAAATGGCCACATCCTCATCCCATTGGCTTCCACGAATGCCTGATCAGGCCCAGCACGCCTGGATGATGAGCAACACTGGCCTTGTGTACAATGCAAACGCACAACTGCCTGTGGGAGGAACAGCCTGATCCCCTGACCCCGACCTCCCGACCTCACATAGCCAGGCATTTAGACAGGAGAGAAAAGTCACATGGCCACATTTTCCCCTGCTTGGGAGAACTAAAGTAACTCATTAGGTAGGACACGATCCAAGGCCTCTGGAATCAAACGATCAAAGTGCTACTCTGCCAGCAAATTCCAATAAGATGTGTACTTTAATTCCCTTCTTCCATACAGAAATGGCTTCTCTTTCAAAACAAAATTGCTATAATATTATGATACACACACCCATATATGGGGAAACAGTTCTTGGATTGCATCTTCTGGTCACATTCCCATGTGACCAAGGAAGCACGATGCAACTGGGAGCGGGGTTCTGCAGACGAAAGGATATGGCCCTTTGACCAAAGTGCACCAGCTACAATCTGGGACACACTTTTCCGGGGCGTGTGCAGGGCAAAACATCCTCTGAGCTGATATACTGAATGACTTGACCCTTCCATTCAATTCAGCCCTTCAATCCATCCATCCTCATTACAGCAGAAAGGCTCTGACCCTTTATATGAAAGACTGAAATCATTCAATGACAGGAGCCATGGAGTCAAGAATAGGACTTGGAACTGGAGCATCTGGAATCAAGGTGCAATGTCTCAATCGTATAATGCTAATAATAGTGATCTACTTTGAATTGCCATTGTGAGGTCAGACACAATGAAGGCTATAAAACATTTTGTGGATTCAGAGCCCCGGAGATGAAAAGAGGGCACGGAACAGTCCCAGGTTGCTGCCTATAACCAGGAGGCAGGATGTGCTTCATCTCACAGCATCAGTGAAGAAGCCTCAGAATGGGAGGCACTAGGAAAGGGCCGAACGGCTCTCCCGGACCAGTCCCTGCCTCACGCACGTCAAGGCCCACCCTGCCCACTGCCATCGCCTGCCTCTCCTGCACTCTTTCTGTCCATCGTTCTGCACCGAGAACGGTGCTCGGCTGGCTTCTCCAGCGGACGCTGTTCCGTGACAACCACCTCTTCCACGCATTGTGCACATTCCGAATGGGAGCACGATGCCCCGCACAAAGAGGCACGGGGAAGAGGCGTGCTCCAGGTGCCAGGGAGCAGTCCCTCCTGCAGTGGGGCCAGCAGCCCTCCCAGTGGGCAGAGCGAGGAGAAGCACGGCCTGCCCAGCTTCCATACCAGCCCTGCCACCCACCCAGGTCAGCTGAGTGGCAAGAGGACGGGGCAAATGCTGGCCGATGCTGGATGTGGTGCCTGAATCCCACACCCCGGTCAGAGTCGGCCCTGACACCAGTCCTGTCTACGGAGAGGTGGCTGAGGGCGATGTTGCAGAGCCTGCTATGGGGCCACATGGCGTGGCGCAGGAGGGCCATCAGGTCATGATGGCAACAGAGGGCTTTTCGGTGAAGGCGGTGCAGTCTCTCATCCGGCTCTTTGCACCCCTTAACAGACAGCTAGAAAAAAATCACTGAGTTCACCAAGAACACTTCCCAGTGCTTTCTCGTCTCCCACTCCTCCTCTTTGGGCAACACCTTCAGAAAACACGCCTGCTGGAAACTCAAATGCATTGCGCCACTTAAAACAAAAAGAAAAACGTTTTGTGGCCCTGAGTCAACCCAAGGCAACTGCGTGCCCTCAGACAGCCCCAGTCGTGCCTACTCAGACACTGTGTAATCCAAACGAGCTGCCCGGGCATTACAGGGGAGACGTTCCCTTCCTATGCTTCTAGGTGGCAGAAGATGTGAGATAATCAATGCAAAGTCACTTTTCCTGTTAGCATCTCCCCACTCAAGAGCACTAACTTTAAGCAAGCAAACAAATAAATATCCACCGGGGTCCAGACAGAATAGGCTAGAAGTCACCTGATATCAAGTCCAGTCAATTTCATCCCTCCATTGGCAGAAAGGGGTCTAGAGCAGGCTAGAAACCTCCAGGATTATAAGTCCCATCAGTACTTGCCAGCATAGCAAGTGGTCAGAAATGATGGGAGTCTGTTTCTATTATTACCTCTATATCTCAGTTTTGTTTTTCAACTCCAAAGAGCCCAAGTCAGCTTACAAGATCCTTGTCCTCTCTGTGAGGTAGGTTAGACGGAGGGTCTATGCCTGGCCCAAAGTCACCCAGCGAGTGGCTGAGGGGGACTAGAAGCCAGATCGCCTGAGTCCCAGCCCCACACTCCTCACCACTAACCACACTGGCTCTTCAGAATCCATGTTTCCCTTATAAGCAATGAGCGTCACCCTCAAAGGGACTTGGACGCTCAATCTTTTGATCTGAAGCCAGACGCCTTATCCATTAGTCCACATAGTCACATTCTGCTACAAAAGGCCTGCCTGAGCCGTGCATTTGTCATGGGATGCCCCAAGTGCCCAAATCCCAGTCCTGCATTCCAGCCACTGCATCACATGGGCTGCGCTGGGAGGAAAGGCTTTTTGAGGTTCCACTGCAGTCCAAAGCATCTGGAGGGAACCAGGTTGGGGAAGGCTGGGTTAGCAAATGCAGCTGCCGTCAGAAAAATACTGTAAACATTCCCCCTTTACCTTTGGCCCATTTGTTTTTAAAGTTAATCGGTTTAGTAACACTGAACCAGCGCTAATAACACAGTGATTAAAAGGACAAAAATGCTTCTCCTATTACATATAACTGTCGACTCAGCCATACAACAGAGTACCTGTAGACTTTTTGAACTATGTGGCCACCCGTCTGGGTTGTTAGAGAAACTGATAACAGACTCAAAGGAGTTAAAATTTCTAAAAATATGTTCTATAGATTCCAGAGCAGACTGACCTTTCCCAAGTCACAGGATATACTGCTTATTCTTTCCTTCCTCCCTTCCTTCCTCCCTTCCTAAATTTATGCCAATTTTGTCATTGAAAAATCCAGAAAATAAGAAAAGGGCCCACCAAAAATGTGCATTTCTCACACAGACTAAAGCATGAAAATATAATTGTGGCTTCTGCCTGTGGGGGGATTTGTGCATTTTGGGAATTTGCATACAACTAATTTGCCTAAAATCTGATTCTGCCATTCAGTAGATGACGGAATGAAAGGCACTCATTGATCCCCAAATGTAGACAGATCAGATCCATAATATCTGAATAGCTTTACCAGGAAGGGATTTGGGGGTGGGCGGCTGCACTCCAGGACTAAAAGGAGTTTTTAAATGTAAAGAGTGATGCCCCCAAATCCTGTCAAGTAATTTCCTCACTTTACAAAGAATGCCTGGACTACAAAACTTTCCTCCTTTGCTGGCATCTTTGAACTGAAGTAGCTGCACCTAAATTGCATGGAGTGAATTTCTAGATTACTTGACTATACTCTATAATGAGCCTGCTGGTGTTTCACACACACACACACACACACACACACACACACACACACACACACTTCTCAGGAAGAAATGCTAAGTGCCAGGGGGAGGGGATAAAGGCTGGGTGGTCTGTGGTTTCCAAAAGGCTGTGGTAATATATGGTTAAAGGCAGCCTTTCCAGTGTCCATGTCTGCTTTCCAGTTTGCGTGCTCAAAGCATGTGGTCTCCTGCCACCCACTTTATGAGAGACGGAAGTGAAGAACTTTGCTACCTTTGGCAGGGGAAGAGCACCCGCTTTGCATTCACAAGTGTCCAGTGCGCTGAAGGTTCACTTTCCTGCATCTCTAGCTGGGGCTCGGACAGAATCCGATCCTATCCGGAGAGCCACTTGCCAGTCGATGCAGACTGGACAGAAGTCCTGGCCCAGGCAGAGTGGCAGTCTGGCGTAGGACCTGTTATGTATTTTATTTATTTACTTGTTTAAAACATTTCTATGCTGCCCCCATCGCAACAAAGCCTCGGGGCGGCTCACAACAAAAACAAAAACAAACAAAATCATACAAAAATTATACACTAAAAATATTAAAACCCGGTGCATCTCGGCTTAAAAATTTTCAAAAATCCTACATAATAAATTAACACTTAAAATAAGTTTTAAATAAAAAGGTCTTCACCTGGTGCCGAAAAACAAATAATGACAGCGCCAGGCGGACCTCTCTGGGGAGCGCATTCCATAGATTGGGTGCCACGGCAGAGAAAGCCCTCCTCCGGGTACTCGCCCTCCTAATATCATTCACAGAGGGTTCCTGGAGAAGGGCATCTGTTGCTGATCTCAAGGTGCGGGAGGGCATATATGGACGCAAGCATTCCTTTAGATACCCAGGGCCCAAGCCGTTGAGGGCTTTATAGGTCATAACCAACCAACACCTTGAACTGGGCCCGGAATTCATTCGGGAGCCAGTGGAGCTGATGGAGAAGTGGGGTTATATGAGAACAACGCCCAGTCCCCGTCAGCAGCTTGGCAGCTCTATTCTGCACCAATTGAAGTATCCGGACCGTCTTCAAGGGTAGCCCCACGTAGAGCGCATTGCAGAAATCTAATCGGGACGTTACCAATGCGTGTGTTAGCGTGTCTTGCTAAGCCAGTGGGCGTCAATCAACCCCTGGGGCTTAGCAGTACATGTGAGTGGCCATTTTAAAGCTGCAACTGTGCCTTGTCATTCCAGGTGAACCTGGGAAGGGTGATTCGTTGGCATAGTTATCATGCCACCCCGAAAGCATGGACTGGTTTTAGGTTGTGATTGGTTTGTTAACTATGCCAACAACCCATTCTGCCACGTTTACACAACATGACAAGCCACAGCCAGGTCCTGAATAGGCAACCTGGCACCCACCCACGGGCATCACGGCTCATCATGGCTTTGATAAGCTACAATGGGCCATCACAGTCATGCAAACCTGATCACTGTCTAAGGCAGCTTCCCTTTTTCCTAGGACCATTGGACTCGAGAAAGGGCGACTACAGGGGCTGATGGCTCCAATGTGAGCAAGACGGCCTATCTGCTCTGGATTTCACTCTGAACTGTAAAGCTGCTGAATCCCATCCCCACACTAAGATTCAGCACCATGGACAGAGCCTTTAAAGTTCAAGGGATGATCCAGAGCAGATAAGCAGCCCTGCTGATGCTGGGGCATGAGCCGCCTCTGCCTGCAGACCTTTGAGGTCTTACCTGCAAAATGAGTTCTTTGCTTGCTGCAAAGCAAACTGTACTTCCCACAGCATGCTGGTCAGCAAACAATTGTTAAAGGAGGCATTTTAGGAACCATGGGTACGTGTCTTGTAAGAAAAGAAGAGCAGATATCCTAGATTTCCAAGTGCAGAATACATGGGAGGTCTCTCTCTCTCTCTCTCTCTCGCTCTCGCTCTCGCTCTCGCTCTCGCTCTCTCTCTCGGGCCTTCTATGATGGCCCTTTTGCTGCAGTGTAAAACCTGACAGAGTGAGCTTCAAATCAAGTAGGCTGGTCAGAATCATCCCATTGCCATGAACTCTGTTGACAGCTTACTAGGTAATCTCCCCCAGTTCAGGTCCCCCATCTGCAATATGTGGGCAACCACACTGAGCCACATTCCAGGACTGTTAGAAAGACAATGAAGCACCTTAAATATTTCTGAGCACTGTACAAATGTTTACTATTTATTTAAAATTTCGGACTGGGCCATCCGAATAAGGATGCCACTATATGGTACAACAAATGCAGGTTCTGACTCAGCAAGCAAACATGCTGAATTCCTTCTCCTGTGCCCATAATAGGTAGTTATTATGGAAAGTTATGAGGTAGCACCCTTTTGTTTATTTAGCACCCACAGTTTCCTACCTGGAGCATATCATTCTGTACTAGTTTCAGGTAGAAAACAGAGTTTTCCTAGATTACATTTGGGCAGAAATAAGACAGGATGACAACATTAGGTGAGTTGATGTAAAATTCCCACCTGCAGGCAGTTCACCCTTCTGTGCCTGCCCTAAACATGTGTGATGCAATGCACCCCCTCCTCTGCAACAGCATCTGAAAGAAATGGGGGTGCATCAGCACTTGATTGTCCTAATGTGTTGCCTGCATCACAGACCAGAAGCTACTGTGAGGACAGAGCGTGGAGAAACATAACATAATGGTTTGCTGTAGGTGAAGGCATCAGACAAAGGTGTATTTTATGTCCCTGTCTATTCAGCCTGTGCAGAACATTATAATGAAAGCTGGATCAGAATCAGAAGAAGGAGTGAAAGTTGGCAGAAGGCACACCAGCAGTTTAAGATACTATCTTACTGGCAGAAAGCAGCAATGACTACTGATGAAAATGAAAGAAGAAAGTGCAAAAGCAGGACTGCAGCTGTTTGGTAAAAAAAACAAAAATTATGACTATGGAAGAATTACAGAACTTTACTGTCAACAATAAAGAACTTGACATAGTTAAAGATTTGGTAAATCTTGGCTTAGTCATCAATTCAAAGAGACATTGTGGCCAAGGAATTCGAAGAATATTGAGACTTGGAAGGGTTGCAATGAAAGAACTAGAAAAAAAATAATTGAATGTAAGGATGTTTCGTTGGAGACCAAGGCCAAGATAATTCACATGAGTGTATTCCCAATCACAATGGATGGGTGTGAGAGCCGGATTTGAAACATGATGCTGGAGGAGAGCTTTGTAAATACTCTGGACCAAAAGAAAGATGAAGAAATGGACCTTAGAGCCTAAGTTTTCCCTAGAAGAAAACATGAGCAAACTAAGGCTCTTATTTTGGATACACCAGGAGAAGACAAGACTCATTGGAGAAGACAATCATGCTAAGGAAATTCAAAGGCAGAAGGCAAAAGGGAAGGCCAAAACTGAGTTGGACTGACTCCACAAAGGAAGCCACAGCCTTGAGCTGGGTAGAGCTGGATGGAGCTGTTGTGGGCAGGACATTTCGGAGGGCTTTCATTCACGGGGTCGCCATAAGTCAGAGATGACTTACTGAGCTAACAACAATTAGCCGCCAACTCAGGAAAGGAGGCCAATGCACTGGCTAAGTGATTCCACCATAGGATCTATGAGAATTCTATTTGTGGCATGAAAACTTGATGGATTTTTCTGGTTCAGTCTTGGTGGATTTTGTTCTCTTTTTTAATGCTGATATCAGTTAGGTCTGTATTAAGTCAGTTCAAAGCAAGGATTCATTTTAATGACAGCCTTTTGTTGAAATACATTTTGTGGATGTCCATGTGTGTGCATTTGGTATTGGGTGTTTCTTTTCTCCTTCTGGTGGGTTTGACATTTGTGCAAATGGTGTTGGTGGCAGTGGCACTGGCGGCATCGGTGCTGTCGGCATCTTCCTCTCCTTCTTCTCATCAGTCTTTTGTGAGAGTGCAGATCCAGCTGTCCACATACAGTCTTTCCCCAAATCTTCTCCCCGCCAAAAAAATCAAAGTGCATAAACTGCCTTTTGTGCAAATGGCAGGATCCCCCTCCAAAATTGAGCCAAACATTTCCTGAACTTGGAAGGGCTCCACTTTAGTCTGCTGCCACTCCCCAAAATGGAACACTGTGGAAACCCATCAGGCTCAAGCAGAGCGGGACCCCCAGCACTGAACATCCCCACTGCAGCAGTGGGCCCTTTCCGGAAGTGATGGCTGGGCATTACTGCCCTGGGGAAGTGTAGCTCAGCCCTGAGCAGGCCTAGTGGAGAAGCAGGCAAAGTACAGTAGTGCCATACCGAGCCAGGAGCAGGTTTGGGAGAGGACTCTTGGCGAGGAACGTCAGTGCCCCCCTCCCACTCAAATAGTCCTCCTCCTCCTCCATATTGCCACCTGCTGCTATTGCTTCTCCTCCTCCTCATGGTTCCCACTGGCTTGCTTGCCAAGCAGAAGGCCAGCTGGCCTACTAGCTACAGCATCTGCAGCTCCTCCTCATCCACTGTTGTCTGGATCAGAGGGAGAGGCAGGTGAAGAAGCAGGTTGCAAGTGGAAGGGAAAGAGTGGCCCTACGGAGGGATTGTCAGTCGGCCCTGCCAGGAAGTGCTTCTCAGCCAGCCCTCCACTGAGGCCCTCCACTGACCCTCACTCACGCCAGCCTTTGATGCCAGATCTGGTGAAATACGTGGGGTGGGGGGAACACTGAGGGAAAACCAGGTAGACAGGGATACTCTCTCTGCTGTAAATACAGCAGTGTGAGTCCATGGCTCACTGGATCAAGGCAGCAGCAATGGCGTCTGTTCGAAGGAGGAATCTCTGGGGAAACACCTCCTGGATTAATTGGAGGGGAAAGACAGGACAGAAACTAGAGAGGGAACCAGCCTTGTCAGAGGTTATGCAACCATTTCTTAATCAAGCAAGTCTGCTCTCCCAAAGCACAAAGGATGCAGCCGGTTCATGGTTTGGAAGGCTTTTCGTCTTGGCCCTGGCTTCCCAGGCTCAGATTGCAGAAGGCTTGATCAAGGCTGGAATTGTTCGTGTCTGCAGAACGGAGAGCATAGAATGTAATTTAAAGTGACAGTGTTTACGTTCACTTCTCTACAAACATGTGTCACAGACCCAGCCGCCCACAGGGCACTCTCTGAGATGTCCCAGAGGGGAAAAGAGCTGCCCTTCTGTTGCTACAGCAGACTTTCTTCTTGTGCCAGTCAGGGAGGTCCTAGAAAACAGGCCACGCTAGGTAGGAGCTTTTGACACCCATCCTTTTGCTACCATTCTCCTCTCTTCCTACATTAGTCCCCCACTGGGAGACCATTCTGGGTTCAGACTACACAATCACCCATAATCAAGGGTAGAGAGTGGGTTGTTATTGAACTATAGGATGTTGTTGAAACATGGGTTATTATGCTGTCTGAACTGAGCTATGCTAATAAGCTATAGATCATGAGCCATGAACAGCCTATGAAAAGAGCCCGTGGCTTCTTGTTGGGTTGTGCGCCAAGGGTTGTTATCTCAGCTAGATTCAGGCAAAACACTAACCTACATTTCAACAGCCCACACTCAGTCCTGGAGGGTGGGTTAGCATGTTGTCTCAAGCAGTGTAGTGCAGCGGTCAGAGCAGGAAGATGACCGGGGCGACCCAGGTCCAAATTCTCACTCAGCCTTGAAGCTCACGCAGTGGCCTCAGGCCAGTCACCATCCCTTCCTCTAAGTGTACTGAGTGGGCCCGATCCGCACTCCTGGATGACTGTTCAGAGTCATGCATCATTGGATTCTGAGGAAGAGGAAGAGGAGGAGGTAATGGCAGGATAGGAGGATCAAAGGGAGGCAGAAGATTTTGGAGTCTCATCAAGGCCACTTCCTGCCATTTCCTAACATTCACAGTTGTTCTGGGGAAAAATTAGGGTAGCATGATAGAGGACCTTGCATTCCACCTTTAACTCATTGAAAGAAAGGTGAAATATTAATACAGTAAAGCAGTACCCTTCCCTCAAGTGGCAAAATATTGGGATGGAGGTGCTGGAGAAAAGGCTATTCTTCTGCTGATCACCATCAGAAGCGTTTCCTGGATGTCTGAATGCCCTGAAACAGCACAAATGAACTTCGCATTTCCTGTGCTATGAACCGATTGTCTTGAGAAACCACTCGGCAATCAGCCTTATCATGAGCGCATTAACCCATTTGTCACGTGAGGTGCCCAAAAATGTTTGTGCACATCAAATGTAAGTCATGTTCAGAATCAGCCCTGCACCACAGAAAAGGGGTCATCATCACATAGGTGGTGGTGTGTATAACCCTTTGCAAGGTGAATATACTTCCAGACTCCCCTCTCCTAAAAGCCAGGTCTAAACTGGCTTGACTCCTCTTTCCTAGCACATCAAGTGTCTCAAGAGCTATACTTCATTGTTCCCCTTTAATTAACCAAAGGGTGCATGAAGCCAGGAGCTTCAGTTTATGTTTCAGTGCAACAGCCAGAGTTTTAGAAGCTGCCTTTTAAGGTCCAACAATCCTTTAACTCTCTTGTTTATACTCAGCATTTCAGCAAACTGATCTTGACTGATCCATAGGAGGTTAGATGGCCTGAGTGCTGCTGAAGACAACATTTGAGCTTTAGCAGAGCATTTGAAGTTTCCAAATAGTCATTGGTGCATGTGACAAGTACATCTTATCCCAAGTGGTATGCAAGACATTACAGACACCCTAACTTGGCCTTTGTACCTAAACAAACCTATGAATACCACAGCTACCTCTGACGACAATCAGAAGGGCTCTCAGCATGGTTTTTCGATGCTGGATCTCTGCATGCAGTATTTGGGAGTGACACACACAGTCAGATGTGGCCTGCACAGAATCTGAAAAGGGGGCTTTGGTGGGCCCACGGGATGGACAACCCTCTCCATCAGGTATGGGAAAGGGGAGTCCTGATCCCAGTTCTTCAACAGCACTGACTGATCCAGGGAAGCTGAAATGGTGCTGAAGAAGCATGGGGCACAGAGGAGAAATTGAGCTTGTTAGGATAAACTGACAGGAGCTTGGATTCACCCATGGAAAGGCACTTCAGCTCATACAGGTCAGCATCTCCAGAGTCCACCAAATCCCCACTGCAGGCCCCATGCCTCTTCCCATGCTGTTCCAAATGGGCCCCTAAACCTTTTCAGAGGGCGCAGCAAAATGCAGTGGAGGGGGTGGGCGAGAAAAGATGCTGCTCACACTTGTCTGGATCCATCCCATTGCCTACAGGGGAGTGCCAGCAGTCTCCACTGTCTCTGGTGGAAGAGGTGGGTGCAAGGTACTTGGAAGGAACCGATGCAGCTTCAACCACAGATACAATGCCTAGCAATCCCCTCCAGTCCAAAGGGACACAGGTGGTGGGTGACAGGCCTCCTTTTTTGAGGCTTTTAAAGACTTTTGCAGCCACCCAAATGTTTTGCAGAGTCACTCTGAGAGCCAGTGTGGTGCAGTGGTTAAGAGCATGGAACTGGGACTCAGACGATCTGGGTTCTAGTCCCCGCTCAGCCATGGAGCCAACTGGGGGACTTTGGGCCAGTCACAGCCTCTCAGCCCAACCTACCTCACAGGGTCGTTGTTGTGGGGATAAGATGGAGGAGGAGAATGATGTAAGCTGCCTTGAGCCCTTTGTAGGAAAAAGGCAGGATATAAATCGAAAAATAAATAAATAAATAAAATATTGTTTTTTATTCCTTGTTATTCTCTGTTTTAGATGTTTAAAATGCTTAAATAATTTTCCTTATTTTATGATATGTTTATTGTATTTTTATCTTCTGTTTCTAGATTGTATGAGCAGCCCAGAGAGCTTCATAAGTGGGGCAGCACTGAAATGAAATAAATAAATAAATAAATGCCCACTGGCAGGCAGAGTAAACAGCTCTGGCTACAAGGACAAATACTCTTGTCTGCAGTAGAACAGCTTCCGTATTCAGTACTGTAATCAGCAGAAACTCCTAAATGCACTGTTGCAAAGTTATTTTGACCTGTTCTCTTTTTCATATGAAAGTGTTGCAGTGTGCTTTGGAGTTACAACACGCACGCACATCACTGTACACTGCTGGAACCTGTGCCGAGTCAGACCCTTTGTCCATCTAAGCCAGTGCTGTCAACACTGACTGGCAGCAACTCTCCATGATTTCAGGCGGGAGTCTTTTCTTGCCCTACCTGGACTTGCTCAGGGCTGAACCAGGAAGTCTCCACATATACAGCAAGTGCTCTGCCACTAAACTACAGTACAACCCTGAACGTAGTGCTAAAGTGGCCAGTGCAGACAGAAAAAGGAAGAGGGCGAAAGACTATGCAGCCACCTAATCTAACAGCAAATACCTCCACCTAAAAGTGGTGTGATTTCATGCATCCCCCAAATTGAAGCATTCTTTGCCCCTAAGGGAACAAATGACTAATAGCCCGGCTCATGTATATCCCTCACCCAGTAGCACCAGCAGGAAAGTCCGCTACAAGCCAGCTGGAAAGCTTCGGCAGTTCGTCCATGGATGATTTTTTAACCTCCGGAGGACCAAAGAAGACCTACATAGGTCAGAAGGAAACCCAACAGAGAGGATCTATAGGGCCCAGTTGCCCCTGGCATTTAGGGCTCTTGGAGCAGCTACAGAGGAAGCAACTGGGGAGCATCATTGCAATGACCCTCATGGGGACCACAGGTGGTTCAAGCTGGGAATGGGCAGCACTGAGAAACCAACTTGCTTGTGCTTGGTAGGCTTCTGGCACCTGGCAACTCAAGAGCCAAAACCCAGGAGAGTCAGGGGATTCCAGTTCATGGCTTCCAGTGTGAAGCAGGCTGGCTTAAAAAAAAACAACACACATGCATGCATGCATGCATGCATGCAGAGGAAATGTATATAAATTTCAGCTATACTTTGTACATTTTGCAGCCAAAATTTATACAAATTTCCCTGGCTTAAAAAAAAATGCCAGTTGCATCCAACTTTAAAAGCAGAAGACTGTGTGCTACCTGGACTCACACCAAAGTTAACTGATGTCAGCACTAGGCTGAACCCAGAGATCTTGAGCCAGACTAGTCCACTGGATTTTGGGCCCCTCAACAGATTCCTCACACTTTCCTTGCACAGGCAATGCCATCCTGCTGCCCCATCTTACAGAGTGCACCTGTTCTGTCCAGGGACACTTCCTTATATCAGTCTTTCCCAACCTGGTGCCCTCCATACATGTTGGGCTGCATGCTGGACGAGAATTATGGGGGTTGCAGTCTGATTTATTTTGAGGGCACTAGTTGGGGAAGGCTGAGCAACCATTTTTTGAGATCTGGGAGTTATACTGGGGAGGCAGGAATCAATGCACTCCATCCACAGTGGTCGATATTAGCAGAAGGCAGATTGGGAAGTAGTGGTAAATCCTTGGGTGATTTGTAGTAGATTGGCAAAGATTTCTGTTTTGCAACCGCTTAAGAATAGCAGCAACAAAATCACACCGGTGCACACCGCATTATACTCCTGGAGTGAAAAAAAGTCTAGGGCAATCGGGAGTGGGTTTTTGTGGAGAAGGACTGAGAATCCTCCTCCGCTCTAGTCTTCAAAACAAGATGGAGAATTCTTTAACTCTAAGCATGTATCTTCTGTGCCAGGCTCCAGTCGGTGAATATTGGCTTTATAGGTAGACATGAAGAGGGATGCACACGCCTGAAGTTGGCCCTGATCTGGTCTATAATGGAGCCACAGTGAAGCCCATGAGCCAAGAAATAGCTCCTCACTCTTTCTTACCCACCCTTGCCCCCTTCTTTGGGCATATAAACAGAATAGGATCCCTTTTTCCAGATCTACTTTGTAGTATGAAAACTTCCCACTGATCTAATGAACTCTCAGCCACAGCTCATGCAGAGAAGGGTGAGCCACCATCTTCCCTCAGCCACTGGTATTCAGCCACATGTGAAGGGAATACACCATGAAGATCAATCACAGCTGCCAGAAGCCTTTTCTCCTCCTTTCTTCTTTAGCATGGTGATGTCTCTGACTGGGTGCTCAGAGAGGTTGGAGGGAAAGAGAGACTCGGAGCAGCCACTTTAAGGATGTCAACATGAAATGACTCTAAAGATGTCGGCAGGTGCCATCAAGTTTCTTTAACACTCCCACCATGAACCACTGAAAACTGAACTGGAATCCACAAGTAGTAATGAGAGCACTCTAACAGAATGAGAAACTAGGAAGGCAAAGAAAGGAGAAAGACGTCATGCAAGCGTTTCTCAGAAGGGCAAAGCTTTTGCTGTGGTTGACTAGGCTGCCTATAAAGGTCACAGAACCAGGGCTGAAGTGGGATTCCATGGTTGGGTTAGAAATCTGATCCACATGAAGTAAACATACGGCTGGGGAGGGTGAAATTCTTGAGCAAAAAGGTTGAAACCTAACACATCATCAGATAATCTAGGAACTTAATTTTGCCAACCAATTTGCCTCTTTTCTCAGCGGAGTCATGTGATTAAGTTATCTGAAACAATTAGAAGTGGATTAATCCCAGAAGGTGGCATAATACACGTACTTACCAAGATCTTTCATCAGAATTGTTTAGGAAACTGGGAACTATTCAGAGCTGCTGCTTGGAGTGTGCTGAATCTCATTAATAACTGAACTGAACTTGTCTGTTTCTCTCATAATATTCTTGTGACTCATGAAATCTTTGGTCTTTGGCTAACCTTCTTCACAAAACCCTTGAGACCTGTGGCTTCAGTTTCTTGCTGAACTACATGCTTCAGTGGTCAACTCAATTATTCTCAAAGCTTGATCTTGAGAGCGGACCGAGTTAAGGTCATGACATTAATCCATGAATGCAAGTGCCCTGAGATCAGTGGGCTGAGCCTCTTTCTCCAGCCATCACATGAGATAGTTATGGCTTCTTTCTCCACCCAGGTCTTGCATATACAATTGCTTCCTAAATGTGCTGGTTCCTCAAGGTGGCTAGTGGACCATTCTTGTAACTCTCAACCATCTGAGATGGCAGAGGATGGCTCAACTCTTCATTCTATTTTTCGTATGAACAACTGCAACTAGCTTTTGTATCACAAGCAAGCAAGCAAGCAAGCAAGCAAGCGAAGAGAAGAGTAATGACTATCCTTTTCATTTGTTGGCAGGAACACTGTTGTAATAACTTTGGCTGGCTGTGTTCCTCATACCAGCTCTGAGGACAAAAAGCACAGTGTAAAGGCCAGGCATCTTACATCTTCCTCCTACCATACTCGGCTTCTGGCATCCAGTTTGTGAACCAAGAAAATAGAACACTGGAGACATCAGAACTTCATCTGAATATTGTACATCTTAAGGGTTTTGATGCTTCTGAAATACACATAAATATTGTCAATATGAGATGGTCCCTTCCATTGGACAATGCATGAAGATACTGAAAGCACTAATCCACTTCACAAAGCTGGGGACCGCTGTGTCCTCAAAATCTCCTTATAGGATTTTAACTGCTAACCAGTTTAATTCTGTTCTGCTACTCTCTCTCCTTCCTCACAAATGCTTACAGACTTCACTGAAAAAGCAATAAAGGGAGAAATATTAAACTGCCAATGATGGACATCTACTAAATCACAAACTTATCAAAACCGTCATAGGTTTTGAGGAATTCCTGGGAAAAGTATCTTATACAATTCAGATCAGAATGAAGGACAAAGGCTTTAAGGTCAAAGTGCTTTGGTGGGGGCAGGGGAATAGCACTCTTTTCTTTTGCTCACAAAAGTTTGGAAGCTGCAGTTTTAAAAAACAAGATGCTTAACTTCTTTCAATGGCAAATGCTCCAAATAGCAAAATACCATTATGATCAGGTCCATAGATACTTCTTATAGTGGTGACATATTTTTGCCTGACATTGGGCGGGATATAGATGTGGAACAGAAAGAAGAAACACAAAAGAGAAAGAGTGAGAATGTACTTGACAAGCATTTCCTGGCTAAGTGACAATTCATAGATTCATAGAATACTAGGGTTGGAAGGGACGAGGAAGGCCATCGGGTCCAAATCCCTGCTGGTGCAGGATGCCAAGTCGCACCATCCCACTCAGATGACTGTCTGATTTCTTCTTGAATGTCTCTAGCATGGGAGATCCCATGACCTCTCTTGGCAACCAGTTCCACTGTTATATTAGTGAGGAAGTTTTTCCTTGCGTCTAGCTTGCACCTGGTGTACTGTAGTTTATTGTTCCATGTCCTGCGCTCTGGGATGAGTGAGTAGGGGTTTTTCCTTCCTCTGTGACAGCCTTAGCTTGTTATTTTTTTCATACACATTTATCTGCTTGTGCATGTGTGTGCATTGGCATGCTCTTTGTGTTATCCAATGCATTGATGCCAGGGACCAGAACTGACAGGGATGTGAGGGAAGGGCTCGCCTAGGGAGTTTGATCGCCTGTTATGGGGAATTCTGGGAACTGGGGAATGCTGGCAGATGTAGAAGTTTTTTTGCACAGGACTGTCTCCTAAGGAGAAATAGATCGAAAGACTCCAGGTCACTCGGGAGCAGCCCCGCTCTGGACAGAAGGTTGAGAGACAGGCAGAGGGAGATAAAGCTGGGGAGACATGGAGGCATGTCACCCACAGGAGGAGGAGGAGACTGGCATGGGGAATTACAGATGGGTTAGCTTTACCTCCATTCTAGGAAAGACAATGGAAAAGCTCATAATAACGAGAGATCTAATAACCCTAGATAGGGAAGGGAGGTTGGCAGCCATGCAAAATGGTTTCCGCACAAACAGGTCCTGCCAGATGAACTTTGTGGAATTCTATGACAAGGTTTCAAGGTGGCTAGAAGGAGGGGACACAGTGGATGTGGTTTACCTGGATTTCATCAAGGCCTTTGACAAAGTGCCGCATGATATCCTGGCTGAAAAATAGAGTTTTGGGATAGACCAATGCACTGTCTGATGGATTAGAGCATGGCTGACAGACCAAAAACAGAATATAACTATTAGCAGGGAATCATTGGGAAGGCAGTCAGTGATGAGTGGGGTCCCCCAGGGCTCTGTCCTGGGACCAATCCTGTTCAATCTTTTCATCAATGACATGGAAGAGGGAGTGACCAGTCTGCTGATCAAATTCTCAGACCATACTAAAATGGGGGCAGTGGCCACAACTGAGGAGCAGGTATTCCAGATCCAAAAGGCTCTGGGCAGACTATGGAAGTGGACAGGGGACAATAGGATGGCGTTCAATGTGGATAAGTGCAAGGTCTTGCACTTGGGGCATAGCGATGGGTGTCATAAGTACAAGTTAGGGGACAAGTGCCTGGAGAGCAGCACTTGTGAAAGGGATCTCAAGGTACTGGTTGACCGCAGGCCAAAAATGGGTCAGCAGTGTGACGTGGTGATCAAGAGGGTGAACGCCACCCTTGGTTGCATAGTCAGAAGCATGGCTTCTAGATCGAGATATTGCTGCCACTCCATATGACTCTGGTGTGCCCGCACTGGAGTATTGTGTTCAGTTCTGGACTCCACAGGAAGAATACAGCCAGGTTAGAATCGGTGCAGCATAGGGCCACAAGGCCAGATGGCAGGGAAAGCCATATGAGGTGAGGCTGAGGTAACTGGGTCTTTTCAGCCTGGAGAAGAGGAGACTCAGGGGATATGTTGGCAACATACAGGTATGTGAGGGGGTGTCACATGGAGGTGGGTAGAGACCTGTTCTCCCCTGCAGAGGAAGGCAGGACGCACTCCAACAGGGCCAAGCTCAGAGAACCAAGGTTCAATTTGGATGCCAGGAGGTACTTCCTGACAGTTAGGACCCCGAGGGTATGGAATGGGCTTCCATGGGAGGTGGTTGAGGCCCCATTGGTGAGGGTGTTCAAGGATTGGCTGGACATGCACATGGTGGGCATGTTGGGAGCAGACCCTCATGACTAGATGGCCTGAGAGGCCCCTTCTGACTCACTCTGTTTCTATGTTTCTATGAAAGGATTTGAAACCAAATCCATCCCAAGCTAGGATGTAAGTGTGCTCATGCATGGATGCAGAATGTCTAGTGCATGGACCACATTTGGCAAATCAATCCAAACCGCACATTCTGTAAAGGCTCCAGCCTTTCCCACCCCTTCTCTATAAAAGGGAAGGAGGCAGGGAAATGCCTGCTCAGTGACTCTGTCCCTTTGTTCCTCCCTCACCTTTCCTGAGCAGAGATTGTGATGGGGGGAGTGTGCACCTTCTTCAGCTGAGGAACCTTCTTCACCTTCACTTGCAAGGAGTGAATCAAGCTCCCTGCCTGAGGTACCAGCTGGAGGGAAGGCCTATTGGAAAGGCAGTCACAAACAAACAAACCACACTTTCCCACAGGGTAAACAACCTCCAGGGGTACCATGCTGCTTCTAACTATCTTGTTTTGCAGCAGCATAGATACTCTATTTGATGCTGTTTACCAGGTGAGGAAGGGTATTTTATTATTTTTATTTTTATTGAGATTGCTTTTTAAATAGGTCCATGAATGAGCCATTGTAATCAATACTATCAAAAGAGGAAAGGTTTTGATGATTCCCTTGGGATAATTTTGGCATGCCAGACTGGTCGTTTTGATTATTCTGAAGAAGTTATGTATATGAAATAGGCAGACACCTGGAAGGTTGCCAACACTGTTCTCTAACATGCACAATTTGTGTAATTACTGTGAGCCTGTTTTTATTGTGCCTTTGCATCATAAAGCTCAATAAGATCTCCATCTTTAATGTGCATAATTTGTGTAATAAAAAGTTTTCCATGAGAATTTCTAGCTGTGAGTATCCTGTACTGTTGTTTTTTATTATACAAACTTTGTATAAATATTATATAGTAGAACAGTATTACACAGTTATTTGTCTAATCGTTTTTTCCACTCTGGTGGGTGTTTTTATCTTTTGTCCTTAGCATTTTCTTGAGTCAAAATCCAAGAAAGAAAAAGCTGTCAGCAAAATCAAGGACAAACGGGATCAGTGTCCATCCCCCAGTGCTGTGCTATGGCTCCAGCAGTGCAGCAATCTATTTGCTAAAGAAAAGGGACCAGCCGAGTAGGACTTCCTTCCCGGGCACTGCAGTGCAACTGGCATTAGCAGCGGCTTGGTAGGCCTCGCCCGTCTCCTGTACGGGCCCAGCTCTGAAAGGGAAGCAAAAGAAGGGAGGAGGAGTCCAAGTTCTTTACTCCCTGGGTAGATAGGGTAGTGCTTCGGATTAATTCTCCTTTTTTAAAGTCTTGCTCCATGAGCAGTTGAACACTTGTTGGGGCAGGCTGCCCACAAGGATCCTCCCTCCCCCTTGCTAGTTTTATTAGCATGCTGCTGGTGGTTGAATGGAGTCCTGGGATTTTCCGGCCATTGCCAAAAATGTGCTCAAAACGGAGTGCTGACTTCATTAGGTCAGAGAGAAGTGGCAATGGAGGGCGGGGGAGAAAGACCAGGCCTTATTTCTTCCATATTCACCAAAGAGTCAGGAATAGAAATTCTTTTCCCAGCCTGACTTTGTTAAACAAACTAGCAGGGTGTTCTCCCTGTAAAGCAGTCCAACGGAAGCAGTGCAGACTCTGTGGCTTCCCTGGGCTCCCCATACCCTCCATATGAAGAAGCTTAGGAGATACTCCACCCACTACTCAGCCTCTGAGACTTTGCTTCCACCAGTTATGATCCCACGTTTGTCCCAAAATGCTCTTACCTAGGCAATCCCAGAACCATCTTGCTTAACCTATAGCCTCCACTGGAGTGCAGAAGATGAGTGATAGAGCACCCACTGCCCATGGTGCAAAGACCTCTTGAAAGAGGTTGAGAGTAGATGTGTAGAGATTTGGTGTTTGTGGTGGTATTTGAAAATGCTGCTGAGTGATTCAGACCTCCTTGCTCCTGAATGGACATGCAGAGAGGCCCAGCCTACTACTTTGAGTAGGCTTATCCTTGGTTTAACAAAAAATCACATTGGCTTGTACCTGCTTTACATCTGGCTACATTCACTTTGCCCTGCCCCTCCAATGGAATGTGGCTCTGAGACCTTCTCAGATTAGAAAGGTTCCCCACCCTTCATGTAGACCCTTCCCCCCTTTCACGTCCCTTAAAGAGGTTTTGTTTCAAAACTTTGCGAAACCAGAGATGATAGCACAACCAAAGACACAAAAGCTGCTCTCAAATACTTCCAGTTTTCTTAAATCTAACAAACAGAACTTTTGGCTTCAGCTAGAGGGAAACATTCCTAATGGTTAAACCACACACTGATAACATTTTCTCCATAAGAATATTTCTGTGAGCAGGAATGAAAATACCCATTCTTCTGCAAAGAACTCCTTCCTGGCTCAGTGTACCACCCAGGGTAATAATTGATAGCCTAAGCTGGTCTTCCTCAGTCTGGTACCATTCACAAGTTTTGAAAAAAAACTCCCCTTATTTCCAGCAGCAATGACCAGTGATCCAAGCTGTTGGGAGATGTAGTCCATAAGATCAGGGACTAAAGCTTGGGCAGAATTCACAGGAATGGATCTTCCTGCTAGAGCCCTTGCTAGAGGAAAAACAGATCCCACCTCATGCAAGCAATATTACATCTGAATACAGTTTAAACAATTTCAGATGTACAAGTTGGACAAGAAATTCCAAGCTCTTTCACTGATGGGCAGGAAGACCTGAGAGAGGACGAACAGAAATTCCTGAAAAACACACTAAAGGTTCCCATTACAGTCAGTACCACTTCTGAACAGTCATGAATGATGGCGGTGGCTCTACCAGCACCTGCTGGATGGGAATCCAGGACTCAATGACTAATAGCTGCCTCCATGGATTACCATCCATATGAAGGTGGCATGAACTGAAGGGCTTGATGTGCAAACCAGCCATCACACACCTATCAACATCATGTTCATTTGGGGAACTGTAAGTTTCATTGACCCCTAAGAACAGTTTAAAAATCTTTAAAAGTAAGTAAATAGTTTCTGCCTCGTTATCATCTGAAAGTATAATGCGGTGCCTCAATAGGGACAGTTCCCAAATTCCACTGCCATTCATGACGTGAGCACATTGTGATGCACAAGCAGGTGGGAACCAGTAAGATGTCTTGAGAACAGGGGCATGTGCCATCCGTACGCTCCCTGCCATAGCATCCTGCCCGATGAGCAATGAAAAGCTGTCGAAACAGATTGTTCTTGCAAGATGCTGCTGAATTAACTGGGAGACAACTCACTCTGTCCTTTTGTCACTTAATGGGGCTGATCAAATGTGCATTCCATACTTAGTCCTATCAAGAAAACCATTTGGTTTAACAAAGCCTGCAAATGAGAGAAAGCAAAGTGCTCTCACCCAAAAGTGCTTGGTGGGGACAGGGTGGGGGATGCTTCTTAGATATTGCAAAACATGTAGTGTGAATGCATATAAAGTCCACCACCTGGTATAAGGGATAAACTCACAAGCTCTCTTCATCAAGGCTCTTTAGATGGACATAGGAAAATTCAGAGCCCCAACTCTGAACCCAGAGAAGTACCCCAAGGCCAGAGCTGGGGTTCCACATTCAGAACACCTCCCGCTTTGGCTGGTGCAGCTTCTTCCGTGCTGGCTGATGTTCCGAGGTCACAAGTACATCTTTGGAGCTGGTGCTGGGGACCAGGGAGAGGGAGGGGAGGAGCGGTACTCTGCCAGGATATGAAGCAGCACTAAAATGCTTAGCAGCTGAAATCTGCCGTCTAAACGCTTGTGAGGGCAAGGGAACCAGGGAGGCGGTCTTCATCTCCAGGATCCTTCCGCCCTCTATCAGATGCCAACAATCTTCTGCATACAGAGGGTTCCCTGCAGCTACAATGGATGGTTCTCTCAGGTATCTGCTGGAAGGATTTTAGACGCCTCCCAAAGCCTGAAAGCAAAAGATGCTGTCTTGATAATATTACCACATTTCACCAGTGGGCATGGGTGGATAGGCAAAAACACTAGAGATACTGCCAGCTTCTACTTAAACTGGGATATACTGTTGATTTTCGGGGAAGTACTGGAGTAGGGATTTCCAGAATCTGGCAGTAATTCTTTCAAGTCCCAGGAAGCTGCTATGCAGCCCTAGATTTCACCATTCATGAGTGGAGGCCTGGTATACTATGTATGGTTTGGCTATGCCATGGCCACCTTTTCCTATGGGATGTGCAAGAGCTCTATATACCCACACACTGAAGCTGAAGTGATCTATGTCTAGAAACAAGTTCCAGAATTCAGCAGCACTTGTCTAGATTAGCGTCCAATTCCATCAAAAACTTTCCAGAGCAGAACTCTGAATCTCCAAGCATCTTTGAAGCAACAATAAAGAAACAAACAAATTAACACCCCGATTATTAGCATAATACTTGCTATTTGCCTCACAGTGGTTCTCAAAAGGCAAACCATGCTTGCTGAGTTGATACAAAACCTTACTCCAAGAGCTTAGAAATGTCACATTTTTAGCACTGTAATCCTATGCACACTTTCTTGGGTATCAGCCTAATGAATTCAGTAAGACTTACTTCTGAGTAAACAACAGGGATCGGATCAGTCTGTAAATCCCATGCTCCACAGGAGATGTAATTCATCACTATGTTTGATGTTTTGCTTTCCTTAGATCTCAAACAGTGAGAAAAGGAATGCAGAGGAATAGTTGGAACCGATTTTGCCATTCTGGTTTTGTACATCTCCCTTCTCTTTGCTGAACACATTACAGAAAAAGGCCCATTTCCCATGTTACAAAGCATGCCTGTCTTACCAATAAGTATACAGATGGATGTACAAGGAGTCATGGCCGAGCCCGGGTCCCTCGTACCTGTACCTTTGCCATTGCAAAGCATTTGGGTTTAGCACCCAGCCTCCTGGGATGTTTCACTATGCAGTGGCCACCGATTAATCACCAAAAGGAAAGTGGGGGGCATGCATCACTTTAAAAAGGACACATGTTTGCATAAAAATTGCACGTGCTAATTTAACTATCACAATTCGAATAGAAATGCAGTACTTCTTGCCCTTGTCTGGCCGGCTGTGACCTGCAGTCCTGTGTGCCTCAGGCAGTCTGTCCTCTGGGAGTTGACTCCTGGCAGGCAAGTTCAAGGCCCCTCCCTGCCCTGCCTTCTGGTGGTTCTTTCTCTTTAAACCAGACTCAGACTAGATGAGCCTTCTAGAAGAGGGCACCTTCAAGCTGTGGGACAGTCCGCTGGCACCTCTGCAAGAAGAGGACTGCCCTTTGTAAACGAGGATACTTGCCATCCTCACAGGCAAAACTGGAGTTGACCCCAGTGCCTGGCAATGACATGGGCTGCAGGGCCACTGCAGGGCAAAGCTCAGGGGACAGACCCAAATCGCTGTCCGCCACCTGAACCGGAGCCCTTGAGCAGCACCGCCATGCCCTTTATGGCAGCTGCAGGGACCCCCATTCGGTCTGAGGGCAGCAGTCAGTGACGGAGCCGCTCTCTGGGGCTGCTTTTCAGCAGTGGTGGGGCTGAAGGCAAAGGAGGCCAAGGACAGATTAGGAGGTCTAGAAGTACAATCCAACCCACCCTCCTAGCTATTGTTGCTTAAAGCTCTTAGCCAGTAATTACCGTATTTTTCGCTCTATAAGATGCACCTGACCATAAGACGCACCTAGTTTTTAGAGGAGGGATCCATGGAAAGCTTCCTGATAATCACAGGCACATTCCCCATCACTTCCCCATGGGCTTCATTAAAAGACGGGTTGCCATTTGAAAACACACACCGACCTGTGATTAACAGCTCTCACCAGCGCCGGAGGAGGGGGGCGGAGCAGGGCGCGCCGAGTGTGTGCCGGCCAGGTGTGGTGCAGCCGGGCCAGCAGTGTGCTGGCGGTGGTCTTCCGGGCAGCGGCGGCAGGTCTTCCCTGGCGGTGGGGGTGAGCAGTCCATCTCCATGCGGCCAATGGGTTAAAGCCCGCGACTCCTCCTCCTCCTCTGCACCACTCCCCCTGAGCGGCACAGCTCTCACCTGTGCTGGAGCGGGGGGCAGAGCAGGGTGCGCCAAGCGTGTGCCGGGCAGGTGGTGCCACATGGTGCAGGCGGGCCGGCAGTGTCCCGGGTGTTGGGCACACACACATTTCCCCTTATTTTTGAGGGGGGGAAAAGTGTGTCTTATAGAGCAAAAAATACGGTAACCCTTAAGAGAGAGTTTTAAATCTTTCAAAATAAGGGAACGCGGCAGCAAAGCCAGGAAACCATCCGCCATTTGCAAGTGCTTACCTCACCGCAGAAGCTGCTCAGCTACCCACTACAGCACTGCCGGTGGGGCAGCTTATTTGCAAGGAGGTGGGGGAGTCTGCGGGCAGCTCCCCCCCCCACAGCACACAGGTGGGCTTACCCAGCCGAGGTGACCTAATGGCCTGGGGAGCTGAGCAGCTGCGGCCAGTGGGGGGAATCCCTCCATCCTCTGGCTACCTGGACACATAGGCTTGGCTGGTGGCAGGACATAGCCAGTTCCGAAGGGCAGGCACTCACCATGGCACTCCCTGGGGCCAGGCCTCCAAAGAGTGTCCAGAATAATAGGCCTCTGCTCTGATCCACAGCAAGACATGAATTCCACGTCTGCTGACAGCAGTTTGTAGCTGAACCTGATGAGTCTTAGCCAAATAGTTTGCTTTACAACAAGGAACAATATATCTTTGTTGGGAAATCCATGCCTCCCCTACCCCAAGCTACCCTTGTAGCCGAGTTCACAGGGGATTCAGCAGCGGGGCTGGCAGGTGCTCTCTTTATCCTTGCTCATCAAAAGGTGCCGCCACTGCATCCCTGGGAGCCCCGCTCGGCTACCCTCCTGGCAGAGCGGCTGCTCCACTCCCGATCCATTGGTGCAATCGCCAGGGGCCCTGCCTGGCTGGCAGCGGGGAGCCAAGGCCACAGCCAGGAACTCAAGGGGCAGCCGGGGAGACTGCCCATGCTCTCGGTGGGCCACCAGCGTCTGGTGAAGGCAGAACAATTTAGGGTCGGTCACACATAATGTCTGGGCATTAGAAGATGGAAGCTGAGAAGCCAGGCTGGATTCAAACAAGATTTAACAGGTATATAAATCTACACAGATAACCTCAGATATACAGGAAGATTGGCATGGAGATGCTATAGAATAAGACTAGAGTACAGTGAAATAGGGGGGGGCCCACACGACTGCAAAGCCAAGATCTCTGTTTAATTCCTTGTTTCTCGGATCTGGAAGACTTAAGATTTTCAGCTTCCAAGCAAATTCTTTTTACACATTTATAGTTTAGCAGGGTGGATAAAATTCAATTATTTGTTTTTAAATGAAATTGGATTTTTAAATTTAAATCAGATTTTTTATTTGAATTTGATTTTTTAAAATAAAATGCTTTCTGAAGAAAAAATCTGTCCAAAGATAGTTTTCTGTTTAAGAGATTTTACAGTCCAAAAGTTATTCATCATGAAATAAGAATTAGTTTTTAATCATGTCGCATGAGGCTATATATTCATGCAATGTTTAATTTTTTTGGTAAATGAATTCCATTAATCCATTCACACTGTCATGCTTGTTCCAGAGGTATCTATAAGATTATTGGGCAGCTTTTCTATCTAGAAGATAGAATCACAGATGTTTGGTTTTACAGTTCGCAAAACTATGAATTTGTGTCTGCAGAGATCACATGCCTCTTCTTCACAGCAAAAATGTTATAAAATAAGCATAAAGAACTGAGAATTGTTTCCTTTGCAAATTTGCAAATGTGCATAGAATCATCCCCTTATCTCTTAAGTGCTAAGTTTCAAAAAATTCAATGAATAGAAGAATATTGTTGGGAATGGAACTGATCTGCACAAAAGGTGAAGTGTGAGGAGCGAGGGGCTGGCAGTGAAAATGAACGTGGAACCTTTTGAGCAGAATACTGCACAAGTCTTTGGAGCCTTTTGTGTATAGCCTGAGATTTATCATATTATTATTTTCCTGAAGGTGAAAACCTATAATGGCCAGTTTTGGAATATTTTAATGAAATTCCTCTAGATATGGGTAAGGTAAATAATGGGTAAATGCATGCAAATTATGTAGAAAACCATTCTTTAAATCTAGTGATTTAAATCAAATCCACCCTGTAGTTCAGGGGCCAGTTCAGGATAAAGGCCAAGAGATACACGTTAGAGAAATCTCACTAGAGCACAAGTCATCTGTAAATAAATATGGCAGCCATCAGGGAGGTGAGAGAGGTGTGACACACATTTGTATTGTTATAGCTTGGGATTTTGCATAATAGCTGTTTCCTACTAAAGAAACTGAAGGAAAACAGTGCCCTGCCCAGGGCAGTGGCCGTTTCTCTCTGTGTAAGTCTTGCAAGAAAATGTTCCAACTGCTTCTTAAGCTCTGGAAATGGAAAAAGCCATCTAGGCCTCTGGGGGCAGGTGTGAGCAAACACCTCCCAGAAAACCCCCGGGGTGTGCACGGCCTCTAGACTGTGGCCTTGACGGGCTGCCAGGGGACCATCTCCTGCCTGAAGGGCCCTCCTGTCCCATTCTGGTTTAAACCCAAAGAACCATCAGAAGCAAGCCGAACAACCTGGTGCACAGGCCGGTCATTGACATCCGCAAAACAGCGCCAGTCTGCGGGGGATTTCCTGCTGGTCCATGAGGAGGCAGATCCCCCTCGGCATGGGCTGGCGCAGGGGCTGGCTGTGCTCCCCCGCCTCTCCCTTGGTTGGCATCACGTTCGCAGGGGGTGCACCGGTGCTGCCGGAAGGGGATTGACCGCTCAGTGGGAGCCAGCTGGGAGCCACACTGTGCGGATTTCAGCGTTTTGTTCTTTGGTTGGCATTTTTTGATGTTGGCTTTCTGGCTGTTTTGGAGAATGTTCATTTTTTGGTACTGTCTTTAGAAACTGAAACACAGAATACTTTATTATGCATATGGTGCTTTTTGTTTCTGCCTCAGCCTTCCCCAAGGTGGTTTCCCTGTTTTTGCCCATCGCCAGCTATGGAAAGGTTGAAAACCACTGAAATAGAGGACTGTCTTCTACTAAAGAGGACATCTGGCCACCCTCGGTGTGGCCCTTCAGAAGGCCCTCAGAAGATTGGCTTGCTTTGTTCTTAACCTTGCCTGTTTGGCCTGTGTCCTCCATGCCAGCCCCAGGTGTTGGAGGGCCCTGGACAAAAAACCCTCAGGGGGCTCTGGCCAGTGAGCCCCCCTCCTCACACCACGGCTGCTGCCTCTCGCCCCCTTTCTCAGCACTGCCGCTGCTCGCTCTCCGGGCAGGCAGAGCGCCGCGGAGCACGGAGGCCGGGCCATCTCCTGCTTCGCCTCCTCCGCACCTCCACTGCCCGGGCCAGGGCAAGAGGCAGATGAGCAAGCGGGTTGCCATGCTGAGCGGAGGAGCAACTGCAGCAGGCTCCTGTCAGGGGGCAGCCTATGCCTGCTCTTACGGCCGGCCTTGCTGTCCTGGTGGGGCTCTGGGAACCGAGAGCAGCTTGCGCTGAGCCCTGGTAGTGGGGGCACAAGATGGAGTGTATTTATGGCATACTGGAGCTAACAGAGTGTGTAGGGTTGCCAACCAGCTTCTGAAATTGACCCTTTAAATTGCTACTAGATGTACAGACAGGAGGAGGTGATGATGCTCTTCTTCATGGCATGGAAAATTCTACCAGCTAATTTCCAGCTCCTTTTAAAGGTACAACAGTGCACCTGGCTGCCTCCCCCATCGACCCTCCAGCCCACAGCCAGCCCTAATAAGTTTCTGATTTTTGAAACATATCTTTATAGTTGATCATCATTATGCCAAATACTGCTTTCACCTGGTCATTTTTTAATTTACTTTTTTTGTGGTGGGGGAGATTATTTGAATAGCAGGTGGTGATCACTCAGATAGATGATATAGATATATGTGATATAGCTAGAGATAGATATAGCTATGGGTATGGGTATTGATATGGGGAGGGAGAGAGCAAAACAAATATATGAAAGTTATCAGAAGGAAATGGCTTATCCTTGTTTGGAAACAAAATTTGAAAGGTGAACATTTCAATATTCTTTTATGACTCTTCAAGGTATTTATTACAAGCTTGCTTTCATCTGATCATGAACGTTTTTAGAGAGAAAGGAGAAAAGAAAAGCAAATTCCCCATGTGTCTGCACTGAATTTGTCGGCAGGTAGCATTTCTCACATGGAAAAGGGAACAAAAGGCATGCTCACTCTAAGCAGCTCTCACATAGCATGTGCTTTACAAAGAAAAATATGCTTGTTACCAGATAAATTTGTGAAAGGAAAGAAATGTGGGAGGCAGGGTGTAAATTAATTAAATTAAGCATACATGGAGCTCATTCAGTGTTTTATAGGCCAAAAGATTATCCATTCAGTTCTTACAGAACTAAACTCTTATAAAACATGTCAGTCATTGATGATCCTGTTACTGACAGTGCTTATGTTACAGTGCATGTCCAAAACTTGATGAATCTTTATACCTGCAGGCATATATACACAATCCCAGGCAAATTCTGTTAATGTCTGAAAACTCAAGAGATATGTTCAAGAGTTGTTAAGCCACATAAACGTGCTCATTGGATTTCACTGACATGTACCTGCAAAATAGGGTGATATCATTCTATTTTTCAACATATATCCAGATTGTCAGCATTCACACTCGAATGCTGACATTCTTGAAGATGCACCAAGATAATCATAACGTGTCATGATTATTTACAGATCATGATTGTAAATTTGGAGACTGAGTTATGATGGGTACGAACCCAAAGCAGGGCTACTGAGGAGCAAGAGTGCCATACCTGTGGGAGCACCAATTTGAAAAAGAGCTGCATGGATCAGACCAGAGGCCCATCTTGTTCTCTGGTCACAGTGGGCACCCAGATGGTGAGGACACTGTGTCCACACCCTCATGTTAGCCAGCCACTTATACTGAGAGACATATTGTCCCTGGGACTGGAGATAATACTTAGGCATCATACCTAGAAGCCATGGAGAACCATCTTCTCTATGAATTTGTCTACTCCCCTCTTAAAGCTGTTCAGATCAGTGGCATTCACCAGACTTCATCGTAGCAAATTCCATCTCATAAATATGAGCTGGGTGAAGAAACACTGCCTTTTATCTATCTGGAATTTCCCATTGTTTAGATTCACTGGATGACTCTGTGGTTTAATATTATGAGAAAATGACAAATAAGCAGTGTAAAGGAAACTATTATAACACATGGGGGAAAATGTTCCCCCTTCTCCACACCAGGACAAATTTTGCACACCATTGTCTTATCTTCCCTCACTTGCTGTTTTTCTAAACAAAAACACCTAAAATAATGTAACTTTTTAATTTTTTCCCTACTTATTTAAGCAATTACTTATCTGTAAAAGGTCCTCCACCAATGTCCCAAGGCTATTAAATTGCTCGGCTATCTTTGGTGAGGGATTTTGTCAAAATTCCAAGTAAACAATGTCTACTAGATCACTCTAGTCCACATGCCCACTGGAATTATAAAAGCCACAGTGAAGCTGCCTTTTTAAATGCAGTTTTGTAATAGAATGCAGCCCCAAGTTGGACCATGGTGCTCTAGGAAAAGAGGATTTAAAGTCACCCTGCCCCTTTTGTGGTTGTGAAATTCCATCCTGCCCATGGGGGTTAAAAGAAAAAGAAAAACAGCTGCATTGACTGCAATGGATACATTTCATTTTTCTGTTTACAGTCCTCCGTGTGTGTGTGTGTGTGTGTGTGTGTGTGCGCGCGCGCGCGCGCGCGTGCGCACATGCGCATACGCTGTGATTTCATGAAGTAATATGGGTGGGAAGGAAGCTTGAACTCTTCTGTCCTGGACTGCCGCAGTCGTATCCACATCTCCACTATGGCTTCTTGAATGAATGCTTAGCTTAGCCCTCAAAGAACATGAAAAATATCTTTAACAACGCTTTCCACCAGTTTACGTGGAATGCACATGAAGGGCACAGCCTGTGGCCTCCCGGTGTTGCCTGGGAGCACTTCGCAACTGGGACTCTGAAAGCCGAGTCCACCCGCTTCCCCTTCACAGAGATGGTGGTACAGAGACACCTGTGGCAGATGCCTCCTCAGCACTGCACCTGGGCCTTGGAGAGGATGCAATGCAGCTTGCTGGCAGAGGGGTGAGGAGACGAAAAGACGGGGGCTGTCATGGATTCCTATCGATATCCGTGCCTCCTTCCCTCTCCTCTTGTGGCTCAATCTAAATGGCTGAAAACAAATTCCCGGCACAAGGCATCGGGGGGGGGGGGCAGGATTGCCACCGCCCTGCCTCACTCCGCACAGTGGACGCACTGCAGTGCAGAGGCTTCTGTGCACCAAAGGTGGAGAGCCCTGGGCTGCACTCTAAGCTAGCCATCCTATAATTTCCTGGGTCCCTTTTTAAAAAACACGCTACATTGGCCATTTTCCTTTCCAGTGGCACAGAGGTTACATGTTACATATTAGAGACATGTTACATATTTTTGTTAGATGACCAGCTTTTTCACATTTGAGTTCTTTAGGAACTTAGAAACATAGAAACAGAGCGAGTCAGAAAGGGCCTCCTGGGCCATCTAGACCCCCGGCTTCAGCCGGCTCTGCTCATGACATGCCTGCCATATGCATGTCCAACCTATCCTTGAACATTCAGGTGGATGCCATCAAAAATAGTGCTTTGTGCATTTTCAATTTGTCATTCAGATCCAAAAGACCATCTTTTGTCAGCAGTGTTTGCCTCAGTTTCTCAGACTCCCTTCCTGAATATACCAGTCCAGGTATGGGTATCTGCCTATATCTTCTGCAGAGAATACACACACAGAAAATTGTTTAGCATCTGTGTCTCCTTATGTTCCTTTAGTAGTGCTTTAGCGCCTTTGTCATCCGCAAGTCCAGCTACTCCTTGACTTATTTAATCACTCTATTGTTGGCCTCAACAGTATTAGTAGCATACTTCTCAAAAGCCTATGTGCCTTATTGTCCCTTATTGCATCCCTTATTGTCTGTTTGTGTTCCTTTTAACAAATTTCACCCCCTTTTTTCTTTCCTCATATGAGCAAGACTTCCAGCCTCTGAAGGGAGCTTCCTTTTCTCCAATAGTTTTGTTGACATAGGCTTGTTAACCATTTGAATGACCTCTTGTACATGGTGGTACCTTTTCTGGCCTGCAATATATGTTCTAGCTGACCTTCTGTTCATGATTTAGAGGAACACACACAGATTGGAAACATTTCCTTTTCTTTCTTTCAATTTTCTTTTGATTTATTTCCTCATCAGTAAGAAGTTGCTTTTTGTGAAATGAAATAGGACTATATTGGACTCCTTTGGCAATTTTCCAATTAAATTTGACAGCATTGTGATCTGTATTTCCAGTTGGTTCAACAAATTTCACATCTTGTGCTAAGTTCTGGGCACTATTTAGGATTAAGTCCATGGTCACTTCCCCTCTGGTCAACTCCTGTGGGCATGATCGTTTTTGATAACTAGACAATTTACCTGCTTCCTGTGACTGGGGCATGAATTTATCTAGTCTATGTAAGGGTAACCGAGGTTACCTATGACTACAGTGCTTTCTCCTTGGGATGCCTGATTTCATTCTCCATCTCAGGAGCAGCCTGAGCACTTCGACGATTGCAAGAGCGCACAGTCATGAGACAGATGGCCATACCTGTGGCATTCAGTGCAATGTCCCGGGGAGCCCGCATATTCTTGCTGGTTTTCTACCTTCATAATTGTCTTTACTGCTTACCTAGAAAGCCAACTTATCTAATACTGGAAGAGAGATTGGATTGATGAGCCCAGTCTCCTGGTCCTATTGCAAGGCTTGCTTGTCTCCTCTAAGGCTTGGCTCAGCAAAATAGTAGCCATGAATACTACGGCATCTCCTAGAATGTTTCTTGGTGTCTGCCAAGATGACCTACGCCTCTTCTCACTGATGAACGTGCTTTTCAGTAGTAGCATGGATTGCAGTGGTGTTCAAGGATAAGCTAGACATGCACATGGCAGGCATGTCGTGAGTGGAGCCAGCTAGAGCCGGGGGTCAGACTAGATGGCCTGGGAGGCCCCTTCTGACTTGCTCTATGTTTCTATGAAATAGGTTGCAGCTGGTTCTAGGAACTGGGAGTTTGAAAGAGATGCCTAGTTGTTATGTTGGGGCTCGGAACCCTCCATTGCTTATTCTTTCGGGCACCCTACTTGTTCTTTGCCGTGCCTCAGGCATTTTGTGGTAGCGTCGAGAGCAGTTTCTCAAATTGAAGACATGCCCATGGTCCAAAAAGCCTGCTCCAAGGCTTTGCTCTAAGGTCTCAGGTGCACAGCCGTTGAGTTTTCTTGCAAGCTTTTATCTCCTAGACTCAAACTTCTCCAATGAATGCCCTACCCACTACTAGGTCAGCAACTCACTCAAAATTACATTGCATAGGTCTGCCTGTACAATCAGGAGCTACTTGGGGAGGACTATTACCATGTGTAGCACTCTTTTCAGTCTACTATCTGAACATGTGTAGTTTGGGGGAGGGTTTGAGGCCTCAATACTGTTCCTCTGGTGATCCATGTTCTCTGGAACTGGTCATCATGTGGGAGGTTCTTCTTGATACACTGGATCTGTATACAAAACCTGGAGTGTATGATGGTCCCTTTACATCTGATCACATGAATTGTTGTAAGGGTGAGGTAGCTGCAGAGCACAGAACTGGACCAATCTGCATATTTCAATTGTTCTGTTATTGCATCTATCCTGCACCACTCCTCCTTGGTTAATCTCGGGATTGTTGCATGGGATTTCCACGTAGTTTCCCCTCCAAGCACTGACCAGACTCAGACCTGCTTAGCTTTAGCAAGGTAGCAGTCTCTTGTATCTATAGGCCATGCGCTGGCACCATAGCAGCATGGATGTTCCCAAATGGGGCTTGCAGAGGTAGCATGTGAAAGACTCAACAGACAGAGCTACTGTGTGCAAGCTGAGATCTGACATACAGCTGCAAAGTGATTGCCATGTGCCCAGCATTCATGCACACTGAGAACCTAAATCATGGGATGCTATCATACAGTATCAGAGGCACTCACCAAGCAAGAAAAGGGAGCTGACCACCTGAATCTACCTGTAGGAGACAATAACAGAGGAATCTAATCAGAGAAATGTTCCCTCTGCCAAGATAAAAGCATGGAAACTATTGGTAAATCTGGAACAGATTTCAAGTCATTGAACAAGCCAAAGGAACTAACTATGTATTGGCACAGCGGACCAAAGGCACTCATGGTAATCTTGTGTTCATCTTCTCCTGGGTCCTGTTCAGCAGGTGTTAGCACTGAAATTGGCATAGTGCACATGACGCTTTAGTTTAAAATATGAAACTTAATTATAATTAATTCTTTGCTTTGATATAATAACATGACCAAAATGAAAAGGATTCCCGCACCTTTCTCAAGAGGTAGGGATTTTGGCAAACGCACCTTGTCATTCGGGGGTAAAGAAAAATAGCACTGCTAGGAGCCAGCTTCTATGCAATTGGTAAAAATACAACAATTGCATTGTTGCCCTCCTTTGCAAATGGTCACCTGGTGCAAAAAAAATGAATTTAGGGAGCAACCGGAGATGCCCGTGAGCCTCAGAAGGTGAACAGTTGCGGGCACCCTATGGCGAGCGCAGAGGGGACATTTGCCTCCACACTTCTTTTACTCCACAGAGTCTAAGGGTGGGGCCTCAGGAGTGGGGTGGAAGGACGCTGAGATACCGAAAGACCCCTCATATCTTGGTGGCACTGGTCCCCTCCCCTCCCTCTGGAATATCCCCAAAGGCCCTTCTACAGGGTCACTCTTGTGAACTCTGAGAGGCAGCCAGGATGGCTCTTCCCACACCAGCAGCAAGGGTGAAGGGCGATCTGAGCGCAGATCTCTGGCTACAAGTTTGAAGCGAATGTCCATAGGTGGGAATCCAAAACATCCTGTGGTTGTCTAGAGGTGTCTAGTAGCTATAGGACCGCATTGCAGAAAGGCTAAACTTCAATAAACTTTTTGCAGTTTTGAAGGGGAAAAAACCCTCAGCACATGTACACAAGGTCCTTCAGAACTGAGTGCCATTAGGCTCTGGAAAAGCCTATTTATGTATTTACTTATTTATCAATTTATATCCTGCCTTTTTCCTACAAAGGGCTCAAGGCAGCTTACATCATTCTCCTCCATTTTATCCCCACAACAACAACCCTTGTTTGTTGCAATGGGGGCGGCATAGAAATGTTTTAAATAAATAAACCCTGTGAGGTAGGTTGGGCTGAGAGTCTGTGATTGGCCCAAAGTCCCCCAGTTGGCTCCATGGCTGAGCGGGGACTAGAACCCAGATCGCCTGAGTCCCAGTCCCATGCTCTTCACCACTACACCACACTGGCTCTCCTATATTATTCTGCCAGCGTTGAAGAGAACTGGCCCCCCACACTTTATCCGTACATGTCTGTTTAATAACAATTTCCTTCAGCTTCAATGCTAGGAGCACATCGGATGTTTCCTTGCATCAATCCAAATAAGATTTTCCCTAGGATCTGTTGCCCTTGTGATAAACTTCATAGATGCCTAGAGGGCAAAGTCTCTCTTTCCTTCTCTGTCAAACCACACTTGGAGAAGCCAAGGTCCTCCTCCTCATCACAGCCCAGTGCACCAAATGAAGAGGAAAACTTCTAATATCCTTGGAGGCAGGTGCCCAGGAGAGCATAAAATCCCTCATAATATTTCACAAGCCTCCAGTGTAAGCAACTCAAGCTCAAATCCTATAAGCGTTCTGCCAAAACATTGTGCTGCTTTTTAAAAAACAAAGTTGTCATGGTTGATCATGATCTCCTTTCCCTTGTTTTATGAGAAATCTATAGTGTGCCCCACAAATCTAGTTCAGTGCAAGAAACAGACTTGCAACAGTGCTGACAATGAGAAAGAAAGTCTTTACAGTAGGAGAAAAATCTATTACTTTGGTTTCTGCATCTAACTCTGCATCCAAGAGGACTACAGAATTATGAGCTGTGCTTTCACAATGCCCACCCTTGCATGTGTCGGTTGCACACAGAACAATTTACCTGATTACTCTCATTGTGCACATGATGCCATGTCATCTAAGTTCACCAGGGCAGGGTGTATGGCTGCCAGACCACCCCTGAACCCTACAATAAGCCATGGGCCCTGGAGTAGTTGGAAGTCACCCTGCCATGCACCTCAGAGGTTCAGTTGACATCCTGTACTGCTGATAAATTGAGAAGGAAAAAGGAATGGGAAAAGAAGCTTCTTTTCTTCAGTGACCCCTCACATTCTGTTCATTAAAAGAAATTGGAAATGGCCAATTGTTCCTGTAAGCCATCTGGTTCATTCAGCCGTCTTTCCTACAATGAAGGCGATTTCCCTCTCTTTCCTTTCTCCTTCAGCATGCTGTGATGAGGGCTTCTGCTATGTAATTTAGCCAGAAAAAGAGGTAGTTCTTGGAAATGAAAGAGGTAGTTGTTCTTGGTGCACATGTTTCAAGACCAAGGAAATTCAGACTCTTCAGAAGGGGAGAAGGAGGAACCCTGGGAAACGGGGCCTCCAGATTTCAAGATGGAAGATGCAGGAGGTTTTATCTCAAGGCTGCCCTCTCCAGGTGTTCAGGTAGGCCCTGAGAATAGCCACAATCTGCAACTCCAGCAGGAGGCATGAAGCAGGAGCCAAATGAACCTGCTATGATCCTTGACCTCATGATGTGGCATCTGGAGAGAAGAGCTAGTCAATGAGAGGGGCAGCATGCAGCCAAGCGGCTGGATCTTCTCCCAAGGGGCCCTCCCAGGGAAGCGAGGCCTGGGGGACCCAAAAAGAGGGTTGTCAGAGGTAGTTTCTAGTGTGGGCTCAACAGACTGCTCTGTGCATGCTCAGAGACTCTTTCCTTGATGATTGTGCTTTGCTGGGTGTACATTGGAGAATAAAGAACTGTTGCCAAGGAACGGTCTGTTGTTTAGAAAGGCAAAGGGGAAACTCAGCTGCTGACACATACAGGCCCTAGAAAGAGCAATGAGAGCAAAGGAAAAGGGCAGGAAGAGTCACAAAACCTTTCAGGGGACACAAAGCCCCACTTGGGTTGGATGTGAGATGGTTAGAATCAGCCTTTTAAAGCCCTGTTTCAGTTGCCAAGTGGAGGCCTCTGGCAGGAACCTTCTCTCTTCACAGCCTCTCCATATTGGGTAAAGTGAAACTTTACCTCTTGAATTTCAGCTAGGCAGCTATTCCTACTACTCAGCTATAGAGATGAGACAGGGGCCTCCAATTTTTATTTTCCATGAGGTTCATGTATTACTGCTTGCTGACATGAAAAGAACATGGGGGATTGAAAGTCATGGCCACAAGAGGAGGGGAATGTTGTCAAGGAAATCACGGCGCCACAGCAGCTGTTTTTGGGCTGCCGAAGGCCCAGGAGCCCCGGTAGTTACAGCTTCCCATCATCCTGAGGCCATCCGGCAGATAAAAGCTGTGAAAATGGTTTCATGTGTAGCGAGAGCCACAGTGTGTCTCTTTTCCGCACTGGCATGTCATGTCAAGCAAAAGTTCAGTTTGCCCTGAACGTTCACTTCGAATTGGTACATTTCATTATAAAAGTTATTCTCAGAATGAACAATGCCATTGATTTTTTTAAAATACATCAATGCTAAAAACTCTAATGAGCAGGTTTCCATGGGGAGATGAGGTACATGTTGCTATGTGATGTTCGTCAGTTACCATGGTTACTGAAGGTTTGTGTCACCATGCAGTACTGATTAGTTACCACAGCTCTTAAAAAAAAGAAAAAAACCAGTGTCCCCTTAAAATCCTGCAAGGATGCCTTGCTTACAGTCACTTCAGCTAAGGTACTTAGCTATAGCAAAGAGGCTGCAGGGTTACCTGGGAGACAGGTAAGAACCATGTGATAGTATTACCATGGTTACCAAAGGTCTTGGGTGAAACAGGTTTCCAAGCATACAGTTTAGACCTGTGAAGTCATATGCTCCCCATGTTGCTATGGCGACTGTCAGGACTTGGATGCCAGCTGAGCTGACATAAAATGAGTGCTGAAGTCAGAGATTTTCTGAAGGATTCCAAACAGGTATGATGATGACCCCTCTGTGCCCTTTCTGAGGGAAATCGCTAAATAGCCATCTGGAGACTGCAACAAAGGGCTGCATGGCTGAGCAGCACAAAGAATTGCAGCTTCCAGCCAGTGCTTTTCTATTTCTAATTTGTGTGATAAGGACTCCCATTTCTGGAGATTAATGGGAGAACCACACTGAAGTTCCTTGAGGGCGAATGGACAGGAGGGGAGGCAGAAGTAGCAGGGGAGACAATAAGACCAACATCTGAATGAGGTCAACTTTTGGGTCGAACCTGTGTAAGCTCTGAGCGATGTCTTCTTTGTCAGTCACTAATCGCCTTCTGCTTATAGAGGGAAGGTCACTCTGCCACTAGTGAACGGACTCTTTCTTTTCCTCCTTGGTTCAGTGGAATAAGAGAAAACTGATGAAAATGTTTGTTGTGAGCGAATGCTAGTTCCTCAGTGTGAACACTGAAGAGGTCCCAAGAGAAGATGATTCTGGATGCAAGATCGCTCTGCATACACATTTCTACTAGTCTTATCTGCTGCAGAACTACTGTAGCCTAATTATAAGTGATCTGCCTATAACCCATGCGCTCCCTCTGGAGAAATGCTTATACCAGACAGAAATGCACAGAGGGATGTGACTCGCATGGCCGTTCCTATAGTCTGCATCCATGTCTTAGGCTCCTTTTGGCCCACAGATTCACAGCCAAAGGCTGCACAGGGTAGTTGCAGACTTGATACTTCGTTACATGCAGCTCATACCCTTAGGTTTGCCACTGTGTGTACAGAGCACCGGATTAGACGGGCCCTTTGGTCTTTTATGTTCTTAATGCATCAGCCAGGGCTGCAACCGAAGAGAGAAAGATGTTTGCAGGCTTCAAGTTTCAGCCTGAATGATACCATTTCCTGAGGCATGAAATCTGCTAGGATAAATTCTGCAGGTTTAATAAACTACACTGACCACAAGCAGAATAAGATGGAGGCAGCAAACCCATAGAAATCCTCAGGCCAATTTCTAACTTGTGTGCCAATGATATTTTCAAAGAGCAACTTTCCCATTAAGCTGCCACAGTGCTATCTGCAACCCAGCTGCAGTGTCGTGAGAGATTAGCAACACGCAGCCAGAGAAGAGGAGTGGATGGGAATGACCTCGCTGGGGTGGCTTTGCTGTTATTTGCTTTTATCCCAGGCCAGGGTGCAACTGCAATGAAGGAGCATTTTTTAGTTTTTGTGGCAAGACCAACTGGGCTGCTCCATCCTCACCCCCTGCCAGGATCACAAGGGGTTTGCAAAGAATCCTTACCTAATGATGGGAACCCAGCAAAGACACAAAGAGCAAAAGTAAATAAGAAACGGGCTTCAGGCAATTCCATTTGGGACAGAATTGGTCTGGATTGTGATAAGATGGTCAAACAAGTAAAATGCAAGCGTCAACAACTTCGCCCAACTTCAAGATCTGGCTCTGGTTTAGCGAGGCACCTTGCACCGGCTGTTCCTTGTGTGAAAATGCCCTCATCAACATCCTGCAAGCTTTAAATAGGTTACATCATTAATAAAATATGGGGAGATTTTGCCACTGCCTTATTATGAGACAAATTTGATCTGAAAAAACATGGTAGGTTTTAGAGCAGCATCTCCAGAGCCTTATGATATTTAATAGAAAATGACTCATATAATTATCTTACGGAATTCTATAAACAAGGGACCTAACCTAATCTCTCATTGTATAGGAAGTTTTGTGCAACCTACTGAAAGAGGTACCATTTCATATTACATTTTACCCAAAGAATTACATAACATCAGGGGATTGTGAATTAAGCTTTAATAAGGAACAATCATGTTTACAACTTGTGTGCTTGTTCCTGCATTGGTGGCAAAGGAGGAAACTGACGGGCTCCAGCATACATTGTCAATATTAATCGGCTCTGCCATTATGCCTGTCTCAAAGGGGCCATAACGCCATGATCATGCCGACAGTGGTCCATTTCCCATAGCCTCCCCTGGTTCCTACTTTTGCCTGCTTTCTACAGGGCTTGTGACAGAAAAGTCAGGAGAGACTCACCAAAATGCCTTGGAGACCACCTGAGCTGTAGTCATGGGAGGTACGTCTAGGTCTGTTAGCTCACAATAGTCCTCCTTTACTCTTTCAGTCTACCTTTCAGCCTCTTTAGAGATGGCCACAAGTGCCTGTTTGGACACAAAACAGGCCTACAACCGGGCATGCTGGGAGTTGTAGGCCTTTTTTCCATCTAAACTGGAATCAGTACTTTCCACCCTGCATGATCTCATTCAAAAGACAGCTACCTACTTTCCTGCACTCTTGCAAAGCTATACATCAATTAGTAAATTCCACTTCCCACTGCTAATACTTCATCCTGTAATAAGAAGGTAATTGTTCTTTTTCATGTTGCTGGGACTCATCTGAAAATATATGCTTCATCTCAAGGATATATTTCATTACATCTCTCTCAATCAAAACTTTTTGATAAAAGTAAAACCCAATTTCCTGCTGGAATGCTAAGGACCAGCAATTGACAGCTTTCTCCAAACCGGTGTCCTCCATACTGATCGGATTGCATGTCCCACCATCTTCAGAGAGCATCGCCACCATTTATGTCGGCTGGGGACTGTGAGAGTTGCCGTCCAACATCCCCAGTGAGCACCAGGTTAAGGGAAAGTTGCACTGTGACGTGCCTCTTGTAGCTGCAACTTCTTCCTGATCCTGAATATCAAGGAGCCATTTAAAGTTGAGTGAGCATGTCAAGTGATAACTGTGGCCACTGAGATGGTATTGAAGCCTCTTGATCTCCACAAACAAACAACGTGTCTTGTAAGCACAGACCCGTAGGCGAAGTCTGAAGGCCAAGTGGAGGCCTCCTTCCTGGAGGCATCCATGTTATAATTTGAAGCTGGTTTTCCATTCCACTAGTAACTTCAACCTCATGAGGGAGTTCCACCTTATATTTCATAAGTTTCTTGCCCAAACAGTTCTTGTCAGAGACTGTAAAGAAGCAATTCATGCAAGAGGTATACCATCCAGAATGATGCTTGGAGATCAATAAACTGAGAATTTGACATGTCAACCACATCAAAATTAATATCAAAAGATGTGCAATTAGTAAGCCTACACTTGTAGGCATCTTCTCAATCATGTGGCCAGAGCCTAAGATGTGTGAGGGAAAACATCAGTTCATCTATCCAGAATAGCCTTGCTGTTGAAAAGGTCCAAGCGGCATGAGTCCACTCAATCCATTGCCTTTCCAGTCACAATTAACTCACTCTGAGTTCAGTGGAACTTATTCTGAGGTAGGTTTGCTGCTTGTTAATGCCTACTCAGAAGCCCCACTGAACTCGGTGGGACTTACTCCTAGCTTTCGTCCAGTGCTACTCTGACATACATCACATAATTATAGTCTGAAAGTTGCAAAACACACATTTGTAATGGCCAGAGACTGCACCAGATTTTGAGCTAATTCAACATACGCCACTGGAGGTGCACATGACTAATTGGCATTACTATTGTAATTTAGATAGCATTCCCACTTTATCAGTGGGAAATTACTCTAAGGTTGTGTCTTGGAAAACCAGCCATCTATTTTGTTTCTCTTTATTGAAGGAAGCTGATATCTTACTATTCAATACAAAAGGATTCCCAGAGTGGCTTACAAAATGCATACAACAGTAAAAGCCAGTGAAACAAGAGGAAAAACAATAAACAGCAGAGCAGACAGTATTCCGGCATTAAAATTACTCTTTAAAAGGCCTGGGAAAATAAAAATGTCTTCATCCAGTGCCAGAAAGAAATTGAAGTCAGTACCAGGCCAGCCTCCCTGTGGAGAGAATTCCAGTGCCAGTTTGCATGACACAACAGCCCATGGCCTAATTAAGCCACAGAGTTTTGTTTTCACTTAGGAATTGGCCATGGTGCTACTGCCAGACAATCGAACCCTGCATGGCTTCATTGTGCAGGTGGCTTCCCTCTGCCCTCCTCGCCCTCTCCCAGTGTGCTCTTGGCACGGAAGAGCAGACAGTTGCTGGCATGGCTTCAATACACCCGCAGCTTTAGCCCCTGGTCTGCTTTTGTCTGGGCATGTAGTCATCACTGCCTGCGCCAGGGAATGCAGGTGAGAACCATTCCCCCCTGCATCACCTGCTTCACCTGGAAGCCTTGTTTTGGCAGAAGGGCACACCCCACCCCCAGCCTGCCTGCTTTGCTCTGCAGTCTTGCACAAGCAGGAAAGCACCTTGCTGCCCTCAGCCAGAAGATTCTGCTACTGCCTAGACTGGGCAGCCCCCTTTCATTTGACCGCCTTTTTTCCACACCACCCTCTGCTCTCCTACCTACACCATTCGGCCCCTTTCATTCACTGGTATTCACTCGGGACACACCCTCCTGTCTCACAGATCAGACTTTTCTATGGAGGCAGACAGCGATTCTCTTCAAATGTCTTCTGCAGCCGCGATGGAAATGACTCCCCCCTTCTTTTCCCCTGAAACTAGCTGGGTTGGAATGGTCACTCTGTTGCCTGGGACTGGCTAGAAATGACTTCAAAATCTCACCAGAATCATTTGCTCAGCCTTCTGCACTCCAGTGCTGTCGACACAGGGAAAGATGGCAGTGCAAAAGAAAGAAGATTTCCAGTGGTCCTTCCATGGGGAGGAGGAGGATTACACCGAACCATCGGCAGCCTCTTGGGGGATGTCATTTCCATCTCGGTGGACATCTTGGCCAACTTACTGGCCCACTGCAAGCACCTGGCAGTACTACATTTGCATTGGTGGCTCTGTGAGTGTGCATCGGCTGTGAGCACCCAAACATGCTGCTGGAGGGGCTGTGAGTGAAAGGAGGAAGATGCTGCCATGGGGGCCCAGACAGGGAGGGGCAGTAGGCACTGAACCCTGCTATCCTGCTGCAGCTTATGCCAAACCTGCTGCTAAAGTTTGTAGAGCAGTGGTCCACCTTGCCATCACAGCAGCTCGTTCTGCCGTGGCCCACTCAAAAGTAGGTGCAGGGCATTATTATTATTATTATTATTATTATTATTATTATTATTATTATTACTATTATTATTAGAACATTTCTATGCCGCCCCTTGCCGAAGCCTTGGGGTGGCTTACAAACACAATAAAATACAATAAAATACAAAAATAACAATATAAAATTAAAATTAACAATATAAAATAAATAAAATATAAAATATAAAAGCACAGCTGCTACTGAGTCCCCCAAGGTTCTGAGCTCTGTGATGTGTGGCCCACACAGACAGGAAATGACCGTTCACGCCATGCCCTTCCTCCCAGGCATCCGCTTCCACGCAAAGTTGATCTAGGCGCTCACCTGATGCTTTTGCGGTGTGCACCAAGCTGCACTTGATCTGTCTTGTATTTGTTCCTCAAGTGTGCCGCTCTCTGTGAATTAATCTGGGCTGCTTCTCCTTCTGCACACTCCTCCTGCACTTCCTGAAGCTTGGCAGCCTCTTGTTTTCTATTGCTGTTGCTCTTCATCTGCTGCTAATTCTTGTGTTCAGCACAGACCAACCAAATCTTGTTCCAGTGGTACAACTTCATCCAGCTCTGGTCAAATTGTATTTTCCAGGGACAGTCTGTCCTCAGACAGAAGTGCATCTATATTAGGAAACAGAGCACCTCACAAACTCACGGAGATCCACTACTGTGTGGCTTGTGAGCTGCTTCTCCATGAGAGATTTGCCGTGCAGGACCCTCGAAAGCATGGCAGGATCTGGCATACTCACCCTGCAAGCATCCACAGCAGCATCCCCAGGGATGTCAGTCACAGGCCACATCATCCTTGCAAAGGTGCTCCACACTGCTTCATGAATGACAGGCTCCACATCCTTGGAGGAGACATTGAGGTCCTGTGCCTGGTAGTGGCTGGGCTTCTCTGCACTGGTTGAAGACCAGCTGGTCTGCTTGTACTAGAGAAGTACGTGAGCCTGCTGGTCCCCGAAGCAGGAGTGGCTGTTGGTAAGGCTGACAGAGATAGTTTCCCAGAGTGGCTGACATGCTGTCCAACTGGGAGGCCATTCTGTGGTAGGTTCCATACAAAGTGTTTTTTCAGGTGATGCAACACAGGGAGACATGAGACTGCTGCCAACATGACATGTTGCCACTTAGGTGCGCTTGTGATGGGCGGACGTGCCACAGAGTGGTCCCTCCCTGGGGTAGCTCTCTTCTTGAAGCATCTCCTTTCACTGACAGCCCTAGGGAGAATCCCCAGTGGGTTAAAGGTTGGGATTCAAGAGCATTTAGCTCTCAATGGGCTTAAGGAGGTGATGCCACCGCCAACTGCATAATCAGGTTCCTTAGCCTTCCCATCTAGCAGAACTCTCACCAACTTGTCATAAAATGGCATGGCACATGGTTCAGCCCCCAAGAACTTGTTCTGGGTTGTTATTTCCTTAAACTTCTGTTTCAGTCTGTGCAGCTTTTCCTTGAAGGGCTACATTCGAAGCCCCACCGTGTCATCTGCACGGAAAACCATGCGATAGAGGGTCCTGTCCGGTGCTTTGTAAGCCCTTCTCTGCCCCTGGACTGATTCAGAGGTCCATGAATGCACCTCATTCAGCATCAGCCCAGAACGTGGCGTGCATGATTTGGCTCTGGCCTTGTTGGGAAGATTGTGCCTAGGAAGGTGCCCACATGGAGGGATGGACTTGTGACGCTTGTGAAGCAGGCTCAGCACAGAGTGAGAACGGTGAGACTGAGCGGTCCTCCTCTTCCTCCTCCTGCATTCAGGTCTCTGGTGAGTTTTCCTAGCCAGCGTTGTTCTTTGCCAGATCTGGTAGCAGACAGTCACGTACATGCGGCTACCGAGTGAAGGAGGAGTGGCTACACGATGGACACAGCCAGAAGTAGCCGCCAGCCCGCCAATTCCCAGGTTCAGCGAAGCAGGAAGCATTGGGTTTGCTAAGCGAGGAGGGCAGCACGGGGTCTCTCCAAGCATGGCACTTCATGAAGAGGTGCGACAGAAAAAGAAGGGGGGGGGTCTAGGGGACAGTTTTGGTAGCAGAGAGAACTAAAATTGGAGGTATAACAGCCACTTGGCCACTTGCCAAAAAAAACCCCCCTTCCTTACTATCTATCATTGGACGTGCCTTCCTGGGAAGCTCTGAACTGCAGGCGGCAGCTGGGAGATGGACTGAACCTTCTCAGAGCTTTTTTCAAGCAAACTTCAACCACTGGAAAACAGCTAGCAAGATCATGTGGCAAGCAGGGCAGGTGGCCTTTTTGCTCCCCTTGCCAAACAACTCTGTAATCTTCAGGAGCAGGCCATGCACAACCCATGGTCCTGGGTTAGCAAGGTTCAAAAATCCATGGACTGAACAACTGACACCCAACTTCCCAAAAGGGTTCTCAGCATGGTTAACTCTTACAATGTGACTTGCTTTATCATGGGTTATTGTGTCATGTGAACTAGGACCCACAACCAAAAATGTTACGTGGACACTGAAGTATACAAAAAGATTGGGGATGGGGAGAACACAGGAAAAAAGTGACTTTCCCCAAAAATTTTTAAAAAATCCTTGGAAAACTGGAGAAATGTTTCACAATGATTTTTCCAGCCCTTCCCATCTCGAGTTAGCACTGGCACTTGAGTTGTGGTTAGAAACCATCCAGGAGCTACTGTGGTTGTTTCAGAAACATGTTGTGGTGCCTAGTCCTGATCCATAGTTTTGCTGCTGCATGTTAAAACTGCAGCACTTTGCAGGCAGCCACTAAAGGCAGCCATGCATTCAACCCATGCTAGCAGGCTAAGCAGAGCACGGATGACTATGGCAGGCTCTCTCTGTCCTAGGTTGGGGTGTGGCAGCCTCAGCTGAGGAAAGGCACATCGTGTCACCAAAGTCCTTCAGGCATCCAAAGACAAGGCCAGACCTAATTGCACCCTGGACATTGAATGTGCTCCTTAGAAGTGTCCTGTTGTGTGCATTCTCTCTCTGCATGCAGACCAGAAGACAGCACCACCATTACAAAAAAGGATCAGATCTCATGCCCTTGGACAGCATGAACAACCCACATTTATTTCCATTGTTATTTTATTTTACAGTTTTCTTGCCAGTCCTTTGGACAATCCTGCCTGCGCATATTTCAGAACATGGAATGCTGCCAGCCCCCTCTTGGGTACATCTTTTTTTAAATTAAAGGCAGAATCTTTAAGAGGCATGATGAGCATAATGAGAGTGACCCCCATGGTATACACAAGTCCACATTGCTCCCCTGGCTACCGTCGCTTTCTGAAGTCCTGAATTCTAAGATCTGGAAAGACAACACTTGCATAAGAAAGCAAAAATACAATCGGTACTTTGCCAACAAGATTCTGATCCTGTTATTAGAAAGCCTGCTTCTACTGGGTTATTGACAACATAGCCCGTTTATAATATACATAAACAAGATAAATGTACTTGTGTCTTTCTTCAGTGAAGGTTTTGGTGTCCGTATATAATAGCAGGGCCATGACCCTGGCCTGAGAACTATATTGGTGTTGATATCTTTTCAGCATGTGGAGCCCTGTTCCACAGACCTTTCCCAATGGAAGTTTGGCAGGTGCCAAATAAGAGCAAGGCCTTCTCAGTAAGTGGCATGAGGGAAAGACGCCATTTTTAAGGAAACCAGTTTGTGCTGAGGATGTGGAGGGGTGGGGTCTTCCATGCAAAGGAGAAAAGGCAACAGCTCCACTGGGCACACAAAATTCTAGGTTATGCCCAAAGGAGCTTGTTGGTTCTTGGCCTATGCGTGCAGGTACATCCTCGTGCTTCCATTGTCCACCTGAGGCGTGGCTTCTTCGCTAATATATCCTACACGGTTATAGCCAGAGCACCCGTACAATGCAGCACATGGGGAGCCACACGACAGAGAAGTGGAGGGCAGATTTACAGATGGTTCTTCTGCGCTGCTGGGACAGAGAAAGTGGGTCAAAATGGCCTCTCTAGCAGCGAAGTTGCAGGGGAGTCATTCACCTACAGCGGGGACAGGAGCTCCGCTACACCACGTTCCACTAGCAAAGAAATAGCCCTGTGACTTTGAAGCCCATAGCATTTTCTGTGGGCATCAACTGAAAGTTGTTAAAGGAGATTAATTAATTGTTTCTCACAGGGTGTATATGAATGCTGCACCAATCAACGCAAAACACTGTTTAAAATCCCAGGAAAGACTGGAGGCCGCCAGAAGCACAGGAGAGCTGGAGAGCATCGGTGCTTGTTGTGGCTCCAGTTTAAAGGAATTCCACACCTCTCCCACTCTTCCAGGCAGCACTTGCTGCCACAAATATGATTTGGTTTTAAAATAGACAAATCATTACGCCAGAAATGACCCCTCTCTAACACGCGGACAGATTTGTGCTGGAAAGTTTCCCTCCACAGTTGCTATAGAGACTTTGTAGCTCAGCACTGAACATCAAAACCATTTTGAACATGGAAGAATTTAAGATTTTAATCAGACCAAAGGAGAGGAAACCACGAGCATCAATTTGTACGCTGACTTGAATGGTTGCCACATCCAACAATAAGCTTGCCTTCTGTTAAGTGCTCTGATGTACGGAGTTAACTGCATGGGGCTGGAAGAGAGGCAAGGGTGGAGGAGTTGAATAGCTGAGTACCTACACCAAGAAAAATTACTTTTGGCATGCAGAGGAAATAGGAAAGGTCATGTCAGAAAGATTCCACTAAAACTCTCATTCTTTAGGCTTCTGATTTCAAAGTACCAGAAACAGGTTTCTTTGTGGAGCTGTGCCTTGCTCTCTAATCAATCCCAGAGAAAGGCAGGCAGCTCCAAGGTGGCTCAGGAGAACCATGAAACAGAAAGATCAGAGGGTATGTGGGAGAAAGAGGGTGATGGCACAGTGCTCTCTGAAACAGGAGAGCGAGGAGAGAGGCAGTCATTTGTAAATCCGAAAATGAGGACAGGTAAATGGGAGAGGGGAAAACCGGCCTGCTATATGTCGTTGCGGCACTTTCCTGGCATGCTCTGCTGCAAAGATCAAACTTGCCTGCTTGCCAGAAAAAAGTCCTCATTAGTTTCTGCACAGAGCTGCTTCGTAAAACCACAAGGGAAGGCAGGTGGTCTGTTGTGCTCCGCGCATTCTTCTAATCCCACGGGGTACAGAGCCACGGGGAGGGCCATGCAGGCAAACCACAAAGCCTCTTTGGGAGTGCTACCAGCAGATTGCCTGAAATGCACGCTCATGTGGCTCCGGCTCCCTAAGAAGACTGGGTCAGAGAATATCTCCACATTATTTTCTGCCTTTTCTTGTGGTGACACATAATATGGGGCATAAATCCTGGTTTGGATAATTGCTTTAATTATATGAACGGTATGCTTCCCCTGCCCCCATCAGGAATCCAAATTTACTCTGAATTCTTGGTCATTTCTCAAACTTGGAAAGTTTTACAGGGTTATGCGACTTGTGGCCTTCCAGATTTTTGGCCTACAGCTCCCATCAGCCCTGGCCAGCATAGCCAAAGATAAGGAATGATGGAAGTTTAGGCCAAAACAACTGGAGAGCCATAAGATGGCCAGTTCTACTCTAAAGGGTAGGGGAAATATGTGAATTACTATTTATTTATTTATAGCATGTATGTACAAATTGATTAGCATAATGCCCTCAAAACAATTTACGCAATGTAATATTTACTACATATTTTCCATCTTGTGGAATTTACAGCGAGTATATAATAGCATTTACCATTGAACAGAATTTGATCAGAACTGCAGTGCTATAAAAGCTGTATGCCAGAAATGTAAGTATCCGGCTTTTCTTATTTTAATTCACAACAAAACTAAGAGTGAGAAAAGCCAGCAGAAGCAAGAAACATTTTTAAAGTTGCTTACAAACTTAACATATCTTTTCTTTCATACAAAATGTGTTTGTCAACATCTTTCTGTTACGAATTACTATTTATTGATTAAAATACTGATTATTGAATAATGCTTCCATAATCAACATTGTGGCTTGCAAAATATTTAAAATGTAATAGACAGAGTTTACAGGAGTGGGGCAAAAGAGTTTCAGGGACTGATCCGATGACCCCTAGGCATTGGCTGATGGACCTTAGGATATTGCGGATTCTCCACTTCAAGGCTAGAAAGGAGAAAGGGGAAATCAGAGATTTGCCCCACTCCCCTTGCAGCTCATGGAGAAAGAACCTTGATGGCTGCCTTCCAAGGTCGGGAAGACAACCGCAGAGAGGGGGGCATTTCAGTGGGTGGAGAATGGAGGGGAGCAGAGAGATCAAATACACAATTCTGCACAACTTTCCCAGCCTTCTTCCCTCCCCCACCAAAGTGCCCTCACTCGATCTGCTAAACGGTGAGAACTGCAGGGGGTGGGGGGGATGATGGAGAGCTGAAGACTGGCCCTCAGTTGCCTCTGGGGCTGGGAGCTTCTGACCATCAAGGGCTCAGCCAATAGAATTGAAACGCTAAAGTTCACCCCAGCTATTTTATTGGCTCTTTGCTGCTGCAGCTCTGGACCGATCTCAGTGGCAATAACTGTTGGGAGAGCTAGAAGTTAGTCTCTCGCTAGTTGGGTGTTTGCTGTGAGGCTGTTACACCAAGTTTCTCATCCCTGATGACACGCAAAAAAAAGAGAACTGATGCTGGCATTATAGCCAAATTTGGTATCCTCGGTAAGCTGCTATCACAGTGTGAAAAGGCTCAGGCAGAGCGAACAAAAGGACCTTGAGGGAGCTCCATGACGGAGCCACTGCAGCATCAGCAGCGGTGGCTTTTTGACAGTCCCTTTGTCGGAGTTTTGTTTTTCAACTTTTCCATCTCATTGAAACCAAAATGCACTGGGCTGCATTGCATTGTCACCGTGGGCACTTTTGAGAACTGAGGAATTAATTCACTCAGCTGCAGAGCTGGTCTAGTTTCAGACACTGTTTGGGGCATGTGGAGACTTGGCATCCTGTGGATCCATACCCCCTTCCGCAGCACGCTCCAGAACACCCTGCTCTGGCTCCCTGTCACCCTTGGAACACTGCAGAAGGGCCGGCGGCAGAGGCAGAGAAGGCGGATCAGAAGCCTCCAGCCCACTTTGCCACCAGGCTGTTAGATGTTGGGAGTGAGAAAGATGGCTGCTTTGGGTACATGTTTGCAAGGGCTGCTGGCTCATCTCCAGGAGGAAGGGGAGGAGGAGGAGGAGGAGAGGCCTAGAAGGGGGCCTGGGAATGTGGGCCATTCCCAGACAGTGAGATGAGAGAAGTAGAGATGCTTATCTCAAGGCCAGGCTGCCCCAGTGGACAGGCAGTCTCTGGGAATAACCAAGATGCACAGCTGATGGAAGGGAACTCGGAGCAGGGCAGTTTCTCAGATGAGACAACACTGGCTCTAGACCCCATGATGCATCATCAGCACAGGCCCAATCAGCATACAGAGAGGTCGGCTTATTTTCTGAAAGTTGCTCCTGAGGGGATGGGGGCCAGGCATGCTCATAAGGAGAATTTCTGGAAGTGAATACTAGATAGGGTTCAACAAACTGCTCTGTACATGCTCAGAGATTCATTCCGGCTGTGTATGCATCTGGAATTCCATTGGTCAATAGAGAGGTTTTTGCAAAAAGGGTCTGTGGCTTTGAATGGGGAAGGGAGGAACTTCAGCTCATGACCCTAGAGATCTTGGGATTGATCTCTGTGGCTGTCAATCCATACTCACTTCCCAAGAAGGAACCCCTGTTAAACACGCTGAGCTCTACCTAGGGTGGCCAAGTATCCAACCTTGCAGGGGACAGCTCTTTCTGCAAGGACTCCTCTGTTTGATGGGCTCCCCAGGCCAAGTCTGGTCTAAAGCTAAAGAACCATCAGATGGGAGAGTTGGCAGATGCCTCGAAGGTGCCTATCAAGAGTTAATACCTGGCACAAGACTGAGCAAGCCTACAGCTCGCTTGATTGGTTCATGATACACTAGCAGTGCAATGCTGGGCCTCTCTAACAGGTGCCCCTTGCACATTGCCCCCAAGCCCTACCCAGTCCTACTTCCAAAGGGCCCTTCAGTGTTTTGCTTCAATAACCAAAGTTCAGCATGTGCCAATCAAACAAACCACTCCTGTATTAATTAGTTGACACCAACTTGTTTTCTTGGTGGCACTTTATGCCACTGTTAGAATGACATTTTGGGGGCTATCCCCTCCCCCCACACACACACTAACAGTGTTCTTCTCAACTAATTTTCTGCCAACACCAAGCTAAGACAAAAGTCTGGAAGTACAAAACAGTGGCTTTGAAGTGGAAGGTAGGGTTGACTTGTCTAATTTTGAAAGTTCTTCATTGAAAAGTCTGATGCAGTATTTAAACCAGTAAGTACTTCTAATGGCTCATGCTGACATCCCCTTGTAACATGAAGAGTTCCATGGGAAGGCGGAATCCGGGCAACAGGGCCTGGAGCTAATTGCCACTGCAGTGCTAAGAAAGGGGAAGTTGCGCCTGGCAGAAGTTTCCCTTCTGTTTAACTCCTAAACCCAGAAAGTGTTTGGGAAGCCCCGCCTTGCAGTGGATGAGCTGATAAATGGAGCTTGAATGGCACACAGACAATTGGCACTTGAGTGGCGTTTGAGTGCCCCTGTATGCAGTTGCTACATGTTTTTCCAGACCAAAGTGGATTCCCATGAAGGGGAAGGGGAAGGGGAAGGGGAAATGGTGGCGGAGGTGGCAGCAGTGGTGGCAGCAGCGGCAACCCAATGTTTATTGCCTCCCCCACAACTTTTCAGTTATAAGTATAATGAACTTGGTGCTATCCACTTCAAACGGTGTCTGTTTGGAAGTGCGGGCATTCATTATGGTAGGCCCTAAAGCTTCACTTTCCTCAGTGCAGGCAACTGTGTTGATCCATACCAACAAGTCAGTTCTAGAACTTTTCACTTATCGGGAGCAGATCTTTTGGCAAGCTCATGGGTCTTAGTTGCCCATTCAAGGCCAAGGCACCCCAAAATCCAGGCCCCCAGGGACCCATGGGTTGTTCCTAGGGATGTTTCTTTCCCACCCCCAGCGCTGCTATTTTGAGCATTACAGCTATGCTCCGAGAAAACAGGATTCCAAATGGGTGGGTTACAAAATCAGTGTCCCCATTAATCAAAAAGTTGAGGGGCCACCTCCCTGAAACTCTGGCTCCACGACTCCACTGGTGCTATTTTGGTGCCTCTGTTGATGTGTGTTGCAGAGATGGGGCCAGGAGTGGGGGAAAACCCACCAACTGTCTCTGTGATTCACTGGACTTGTGTCCTGCTGAAGAGAAGAAAATTACTGGACGTGACTTTCCAACATCTTACTTGCCTCTCCCACACATTTGAAGGCATCTGTAATTAAATCACTCCTGAAAGCAACCTGGGCCATAATCATCGCCCAAGATTTCTGTGCAAATTTGCTGTCAGGATTCTCTCCTAGAATGTTTCATTTCTTGGCTCTCCTTTTATGAGTTGCAGAGAACGAGATGGTTTGGCCTCACTGACTCACTCACTCATTCATGGACAGGTGTACCAAAATGGTTGAGAGATTTCTGCAGCAGATAGAAAATGGGCTATTTGTACAAACACAGTCCAACACGCCCTGATTACTAAGGATTTCTGAAAGCGGGACATTATTTACAGAGCTCCCCTGAAACGCAGGCCGCGTGACAGCAGCTTGCATTCCAGTAGAGAAGCATCCGAAGCAGATACAGACGGATGGAGCTGCGGCCCGCGCAGAAGCCGCCTCAGACCAGGAGAAGGGGAAACCGAAATAGGCGGTGGCCACACACATGTGGGGTTTTCCCCTTCCCACAGTTTCTCAGCAATCTTCAGACGGAGTGATGGGGAATCTCTTGCGGCAGCCAAGAGCATATCTTTGCTTGCAAAAGGCAATCTGTATTTACTAGTACAGCATATTCCCTTTTTTTAAGGCGTGTGTTAAATTTGACTTTTAAGTTACTGTCTTTTAACAGAGCTGTGCACAAACATAGCAGTTTTGCTGCCCACTTTCAGGAGCTCTGTGGGTTTTCAAAAAAGGGATTGTGTGCCCCCGCACCACATCCACAGCAGCCAATAAGAGGATGTATACTATATATCGACCCCACCTGAGCCCAGCCTCTTGTATCCTTTCCTTGCATCAGCATCTGTGCCTATCTCCCTAGATTTTTCTCCCCAGTCTTCTGCTGCTCTCGAAGAGGCTCTTTCCCCCCCGCACCCCTCTCCCTGCATCTGTGTGTGGGTGTATTTGGAATCAAGATCTTTCCAGCTGAACTGCAAAACGAAATGCAGAGATCACAACTCCTTGAATAGCTACATCACACATACACCAACTGCCATTCTGGCCTTAAGTATAAAATAATATTAATGCAAAACTAAGTCAAAATAGTGGTTGGGGGATTACAAGGCTGGGAAACAAAGAGGAATTGTTGTTTTAAACAGGATGAATAGAATGCCATGGGGAGAAGGAAGCTGGGGGAGCAGTTGCAGATCTGTGCCACGTCAAGACGAGTGAGGCTTTAGAGACAAAATCCTAGCCACAATGCTGTACATGTGCGTGTGCGTGTGCATGCATGTGCGCTTCCGTCTTTCATTTGCAGTCGGAGGTAGATCACTCAGGGCATGATCCTATGCCCCCCTGCCCTCGGCGCACAAAGCCTCCACGCTTGAAGGCTTATGGGCACCCTGTGCCCGTAATGAGGCATGGCAGAGACGACCTGTGCCTAGCTTGCACCTTGATTTTTATCTAGACTGGCTACCTAAACAAAGCACCATGGAAGGGGAGAGAAGGAGATTGGCACCCTGTAGGAATCACCACAAGTTCCCAGCGCCAGCACCCTCCGCTCCTGCCCCCTGCATGCCCCTGCTCTCCCTCCAAGGCATACCTGCAATCTCAGGTGAAGCAGCCAGCACGGTTCTTCCTGTATGCCCCACATATACCCACTTGCTTCTGCCACTTGGATAGGCTCCCATGGCTTATTTTGATCGTTTTAAACTGGTTATGTGCAACATAATAACCAAAGGAATTGTAATGTAAAGTAAATAAAAAACTAACCCACGCCCAAGGTGGAGTATGGGTTAATCTGAGGTATTTTTGAGCTGTGGATTTTCAACCAGTGGCTGTTGTGTTGTGCAAACTCTAACATGGTTCTTTTCAGCGTGAATGGTCCACACTTCACAGCCCCACAACAATCCATGGATTTTCTTCATAGCTCATCGATGGTTAAGAAACCAGAGTTTCTTAGCATGACTGGTTTCCCACAACACAACAACCCACACTTCAGCAACAACTCACACTCAGTCCGTACTCAATCTTGGGTGTGAGTGGTCATGGTGTGCAAACCCAGCCAGGAGCGTGTCTTTCCGATCGCTAAACATCTACAGAAAAGAAAGGCAATGGCTCGCAGGAACTGAATTCGTGGAAGGGAGGCTGGGGGAAGCAGCCTACTAATTCAGTGCACCAGAGTGCAAAACAATCCCGTCCTAATGAAGTGGATTTTCCTTTGGCAGCTTTCAGGCCTCTCTGCTGGTCAGCTGAGCCAGCCAGTGTGTAGGCCTGTGGAACATTCTCAGCGCCTGCTAAGCCCTCATTTCGTTCCTTGCCTTTTCCAAGCTGCCTTTGTTTTTCCCCCAGGTTGCCATTTTGTCACCTTGAGTTCATATGGCACCAACAGCTTGCTCATTCTAGTGTCACAGAAATGGTGGTTTTAATCATGGAAGCAAAGTGAGCCAACCACTCCCACAGTGGGCACGCTCAGTTGGATGGCAGAGAGGGAGCTCTTTGAGGGTGTGAGCAGGGGCAGTAACATAGGGGCAGAGGGAGAACCACCAAGTATCTCCAGAGGATTTGGGGGAGAGAACTGAAAGGAGAAGTGTCTCGGGCTTCCCCATCACACCCAATAAAATGGCAAAAGCTTTCCATTTTATAGGATTAAGCACCCAAAGGCAGAAAAACAGCTCATCAAAATACTGCCTCGGAGTGTGCCAGACAAATCTGGTAATGGAGGGAATGAGGGAAGAAGGGGTGGAGATTGCCAGCATGGAACTTGTGGGAAATATTTAGAAACGAGAAAAGCCTCTTCCTTCTTGGAACGTTACCCTTGCGTTTATATGGCTTTAGCTGTTGAAGGAGGAAGTACTCAAAACGTGGCTTTCTAATGACAAATGCCCAGATGAAACAGTTGTTTATTCCCTCACACCTCCCCCGCCACGCTGCCTTTCTTCTGGAGGTACAGTAATAAGAGCAGTTGGCGGGGCTGCATTCGGCAGACTGCTAACGCACAAAAGGGGTCATCTTTTCTCAGACTCGCAGAAGGTGTCATGACCGCTTCACAGATGATGGATCAGCACTGAAAGATGCACGGAGGCAGCTCCAGATACTTGGAAGGGAGGGATTCCAGGGAGGTGAATCAGCAGCCAATTCAAATATTCTGAAAAAGTATGTGGTGCAATTCCCAGGCGATTGAGTGTGGGGGTGTGGGGGGGGGGGGGAGTTGGGATCACATGCCTGAACACATACCACGGATCAAAAAACCCCTGCATGTGGAAAGTTAGGAGATCAGAGAGAAGGGTGAGCAAGGAGCCTGCACCTACTCTGCATCCACAGTGTGCTAGCTTTCCAGACGCAGGGCGTTTTGGACCACATCCACACACCAAAAACCTAGCCTTAAGGAAAGACCTCTGGAATCCCCTCTGCAAATGAATGACAGCTGCACATTCATTTATTGTACTATAAAATGTTCATCTGGAAAGGTCATCATGAGCCACGAGTTAACACAAGTAGAGCCAGACAATCCCAGACTGCATTGGCAGGAAGCCTGTTGCATCTTCGGAGAGAAGGGAAGGTTAACTCCTAAGTGCTCCCTTTGCCTTTCCCAGCCAAATGCATGTTTACTGCTACTCAGTGGAGAGGGCTGATGAAAGAAGTAGCAGCAAGTACAGTAATTCATTTGGGGCAGATGAAAAATAAGGCAGGCTTGCATGAGGATGTGTGGACTAAGGAGGGGCATTCATGAGCGATGCTCTTCCCCTTTCCCCCTGCTTCACTCCCCAGGAAAGGCTGTGGCAGAGCCCTGTGGAACCACAGAGGAATGTTTCACCCTCGGTGCATAAGCAGCAATGCTAGGTCAAGCACCTCACTTACTGAGATACCCTGCAGGGCTTTCGTTGCCTTTAACAGAGAAGTTGCATTTCTTCCAGGAGAGTGAGCAAGACGACCGCAAACTCTCCTGCAGGCAGACACAAAGACCTCCAGCTGGCACTGGCAAGCTACAGAGCAGGGCTCTGTAAACAGCACAGATCCATCATGCTCTGTTTCTGAGAACCCACATCTCCTTCTGGAGAAACCCCACTAAGGGGCCCAATAAGGCCCTCAAGTGACCCCCCCCCCAACACCACAGGTAGTAGTGCAACTTAGGGGCCAACGCTATGCCTGTTTAGCCAGAGAAACATCCCACAGCTTCTAGCATGCTAGCTGGACAATGTGGGGAACTCTTGGACTTGTGTCTAAACTGGTATCAGATTGTGACCTTAATACGTGGCATACCTGAGATGTGGTCTCCTGACCTCACTTACTGTAAACTTGTCCAGCATTCATGAGCTGCCACCAGTTGGTGCTCCCAGACCCCAGTCAAGGGAGGGAAGATGGAAGATGCCATTCACACATGACTATCTCCTGCCTAGTGAGGGAGAAGCTCCTCACAACAAGCTTTCTTTTCTCAGCAGAGGCCTCCAGAACTTGCTGGGGATGAGGGAAGCCATCTCCCCTGCCAACTCCAGATATTTTACCTCACAAGTCCCTTCATCAGCCCTCACTGTGAGCTGTGCTGGCTGGGGCTGATGGGAGCTGTAGGCCAAAGCACCTGGAGGGCCACCAGTAGCCCATCTCTCCTGTAAGGCTGTATTTTCCATATTTTGGTTAACTGCCAGATGAATGTTTGACTACTGAGAAATACACAGAGAACAACAGCTTGAGGGTCGGATTTCCTTTTGGAGAAGCTCTTGTGGACTGTGCTCCAGTGGTTGGTGGGACCCAAGGCCAAAGGGACAGGGCCAAGAGAAATACTGGCATATTGTAACCTAAAGCACTTATTGCCAGTATTTGAATCTCAGCAAGGCATTTCAGCCTTTTGAAATGGGAGGAAAAAACTGCATAAAAGGCTGTGAATGACCCAACAATTTGTGGTTTGAGAAAAAGGAACCCTGGATGGCCAGAATGAAATCTCAGGAGGTCTGGATTTGGTCCCAGGTCACAGGTTCTACATCTATTCTTGTGTTCCCAAGAGAAAGGCAATGAATCACCAATATCTCTTTCTTACATTGCTACGTATGAGAGAAATGCTTTAAGGAGCATCCGTACTAGTCTTACAGCAGAATTCTATGTATGTATAGACTAAAAATCTCCTACAACTCCCAGCATTCTCTGGCCAGATGTGCTGACTGGTCATACATGCAAAATACCTCTGTGTTGCCGGGCAAACACACATTTCTATTCAGAGACAGTCATAATAAATAGAAAACTAATTGTTTATACCTGGAAACGTGATTTCCTCCCCCCCGAATGTATGATTATTGTTCAGTGGAGTTCCCTGAATAATCAGGATTGGATATGATACAGATACCATGTTAGTAGATTTATATACTGTACTTCCAATGCAAGATATGCCAATAATCTCATTTAGCAGTCATAAGAAATCGGATATTAATTGAATTGTAATCCTGCCTCCCTGCAGAAGTGGGTGTTAATTCAATGATGCTTCAGTAGTACAGTATTTATTAACCTTAGTAGGACTTCTCCTTCCTGTAGTTAAAGTGGAATTGCTCTGCTGCATCTATCTAGACTAGAGCAAGTCCCTCCATTTGATGAGCTGTCCAGTCCGAGTCTGGTGTGAAGTCAAAGAACATAAAGAGGGAAAGCAGACGGTGCTTTGAAGCGGCCATTTGCAGTGAGCACCTGGGAAGTAGGCATTCAGGTTTCTGGGTGCGTTTCTCCAAGTATGGTGAGACATATTGTATTTTTATTGAAATTACAGTAGGTATTTTTAATTTCATCTATGCACATTAATTACCATATGCCAATATGTTGCAGATTGGTTCATCTTTTGCTCTCCTCTTTTTCTGGTGATGTTTAAGCGTCCCTACACATCATGAGTTATACAAAGGAGATGCCCGACCTTTGTAAAAGACTTCAGGACTCTTCTGTTAACCTCAGCCTAACTTATCAAGGGCATAGCAGGCCTTGCTAGCTTCTACGGTCTTAATTTCTGGGCAACAAGTTTGATCTACAGCAGCTTTGTTTAGGGTTCTGAGCTCCGTCAGATGGTGGTCCCCTTTTTAAGACCTTTTGGATTACTGGGTATACATCCCTGATGGAAGATTCCTTCTGTATTTGCAACAAGACCTGTATATGGTGCAATGCAGCCTGACTGCCTCTGTACCTACCCACCCACCCTAATATTCACGCTGTTTTATTGCCTTGTGCCTGGTGACCTCTATGACAAAAGAACACACAATCCGAAGCACAGACATGGTGGGTCTGCTGGAAAGATTGGTTCGACGCCAAGGACACACATTTGAGGTAAAGCTGACTCCATCTGTTGCCAGTCAGAGATCCTACACAGGTGAACTGGTCAGTCTTCCTTCCCCATGATGGTCAGCTGTATTGCACTATGCTTTTATCTAAACTATAGCCGCTGTGTCAAAATGTACACCTTAGTGCAAACATTAATGCAATCCTAATGCAAAGATTAGCACATACCCCTTTTGTGCAGATCCGTGCCTGCTTTTTTGTATTCTTTTTGGTAACACAGTTCCTCTCTTTTTGCCACCTCATAGACAAGCCCCTTCACAAGTCGCCCAGGAATGCATCTTTTGCCTTCCTCCCCAGCCCCTCCTGGAGCATCAGAGTCTCTGTAGCACCTTTGGACAATGCAAGCTGAACTTGATTGAGGGCGGCAAGAGCTTCTGTCTGTGATACACATAAAGACCACAACAGAGAGTGGGAACTGCTGCAAACAATGCGTTGTGCTGCTCGGAAATGTTTGGGGATTCTTATCGTCCTTGAAAGTGAGCCAAATGCCACTATCAAAGTTCTCCCGGTGCAGGGGAAGCTGCAGCCTGTAATTATACCATCGATATGAGTGACACACACACATGCTTTGCATAGCACAAATTGCTTTGGGATGAATGGCTTGATAAAGATTCTTCCTTAGAAAATGCGGCAGTGTGTCCAAGGCACCGCACACTCGCAAAGCAGACTCTGCGAGGCAGAACCATCATGTCAAGCTGACCAAAGCAACTCTTTGCGAATAGGGAGTTACACGGGGTGTAGTTATATGTCACTGGGAAAGGGAGAAAGGAGACATGCTCAGTAAGGCACGGGTGATAAGTGGCATGTGCTTGGGGGCCCAAATCTTCATGCACTGGGGGCTTTATTATTTTCTTGGTCATTGTGCGCCTTTCCCTGGAGAATGCATGACTGAGAGGCAAGCTAACACATTCTAAGTCAATAACTTAGGACAGAACTGGGGAATGTCGCCAGCCGTTGCAAAGCTGAACACCTAGTTGATGCTCCTCTGAGGCGGAATGGTGGAGGAGAGAGCCATCTGTGGGGGCGAAGCAGCAAGCCACAACTCCCTATTTCCCTTCTGTGAGGTCCTGAGCCTTCAGCCCTTCCATCAAGATCACAAATCTCAGTTGCGAAGGGAAGCAGCTCAGGAGGACCCAACAGCGGGTGGGTGGGTTTGGTCTTTGGGTATCTGGAATTTTTGTACTCCACCCGAACACTTGGAAGAGCGGGTGCCATGCCTACCCACAAATTGTTTTCTAAGGCTTCCTTGCCTTCAGAAGAGAGGCCACGTACGCAATGCCAAGAATGAGAAAGGAGCTGCATCCCCAACAAGAGGGCAAGACGGAATTCCAGTCTGCATGTGCCAATTTATGTGCATAGGTGTGCATTTCAAAACAATTCTTATAAATTAAGTAGAAATTTAGTCCATCTCTACCTTCTGTCTGCTTTTGTCCAAGCAACTCGAAATCTCCTCTTCCCTCTGCCCACCTGCCTGCCTTTGGGTTCTTTCCCTTTCAACTGGACTTGGACTGGACTACCCTTCAGACAACAAATCCCCTGAAAAGCGAGGATGGTCCTCTGCACAAAGGGTCACAGGGTGACCTAGCAGGCTATATAATATCACATCAAGGAAATCACCGAACAGATAGATGGACAATCTCCTGAGAATAAATCCAGAGTGTTTTAAGGCAGCTGAGAGAGTCAATTGAGAGCTCATCCTAGATTACATTCAAATGGGCCCTTTCCCAGACTCCTCTAAATCAGGCTTACTGAGCCCAGACAGCGGATTGAGGCCCACTTCATACTGCTAAACTGAGGCTCATTCCACGAGGCAAAATTCCTTGGAGCACCAATGACAATAATAAGCGGTTTGGCATCCAGGGAAATCTTGCAACCTGGCAGGTTTTCAACCAGTCTGACTTCTTTGTGGATTATTATTTTTATCTTGTTTGTTTACAGAACAAAAATATACCCCCATTTCCAGCACTGGGGGTGCTTCCCTTTCAAACTATATACATTTAATTTATTAACACATGCAAATGAATGGCAGCTGTTCCCTCCACCCCTAGTGTTGCTCCCTCCCCCAAGAAATGGCAAATCATCTATGAAGCTACAAATTGAGAAATTCCTTTCGCCCTTACAAATTAAAACCAGTCCTCGGGACATTTGGTCTTCAGTCATGTCTTGTAGGAATCCTTGTTCCGGATTTCCTGCAAGAGGCAAGAATCCAACTTGACTGTCACAGCTCTGCAGAGTACCTTCCTCTTTCGGGTTACTGCAATTGCACAATGCTTCTTCAAAAGGCAGCAGATGCTTTTCCCCTGGATTATCACTCCCAACTAGGCTAGGCTGCTGGTGCAGACCACTTTACAGAGGAGAGTCCTCTGTTTGAAGCACTGATGGAATATAGCCTCTGTTTTAAAAGCTACTTTGTCCAAATTTGGTTTAAAGCAAAAGAACATTAAACAAGAGAGAGAGAGCAGGGTCTTGAAGTTGTCATCAACACTTAGTGCCTGGACCGAAGAATGAGCAGAACTTAGTTTTCCTCACTGCAACTAGATGAATTACATTTCTATTTGATTTATAATACTTATTTCTAAATGTGCTTCTACTTATTTCTAAATGTGCTTCTATATGGATATAAGGTAGCATATATGAAATCTTTTGAAATCAATATTATATTTCATCCTCTCTTTGGTGATACATTTCCTCTTGTTGGCATTTTGTAAGTGTCCTCCCTCCTCACTATTTTGTTCACATTGCACTGCATGGCACTCATTAAGTAATGCTAATTCAATGAAATGTCTTTGAAAAAGGTAAGGGTGACGAAAGATGTTATTTCATTGAGATGTCCATGTGTGCAATTTTGAGAGAGAGAGAGAGAGAGAGAGAGAGAGAGAGAGAGAGAGAGAGAGAGAGAGAGAGAGAACACTTCTGGAAATCATTTACGATTCTCTTCCAGACTCACATTTGGCAGATAACTCCCCCCCACCTCACGCCACTACACACACACACACACACACACTTCTCTCCCAGTCCTCAATTCAAAATGCCAGCCTATGATTTTTAAATGAGAAAAAGCTGTAACTGTGCTGCAGTGCTTGGATAAACTCCTACACAAACTTCCAGATGTGACACAACAGCCCAGAAGGGGGAATTCATGAACAAATCTCCTTGAAAAAATTTACGCATAAGCACAAAGGCAAACAAAGCATGCTCTCTCCCTCTCCTGTCAGATAAATTAGGTAATCACAGAATGGGAATATCTTTAGGAAGATAGCTGGATATGTACACTGATTATAAGTGGCATTTAGGTTTAGGTTACACCTTGGCTGAACTCACTGGACACTTATAGTTCATGGTCCACTGAGTGCTGAATAAGGAAATGGTGACTTGATCTACTCATTTCCTTCGTGTATTAATATTGGTATCGTTACAGCCTCAGCAAGCAGGCAATTTGTACTCAGCAGCATAAACCAAAGAGATTTTTTTTGCCTGAAGGACCTTACAATATTGCACAATATTGTAAGCAGAGAGAAATGGGAGAGACAATGGCAACATTTCTTTCTCCAACATCGGACCGAACATTCAGCGAGAACTCTTCTTCTCTGCCCTGCCATGAATAAATCGTCCCTCTTTACCAGGAACTGTCCCTCCCTTCCTGTTTGAAGCAGAAATATCCCCAGTCACCATGGACTCCAGTTGCCCAAGAGGAGGCATTCTGTCGATTCAGATTCTCAGCCCGTGTACATGGACACGAACCTGAATCTGAAGCTGAAGCGACACCTTGATTTCTGTAACGCTTTGGAGCTGTGCAGAGGTGATTCTAGTGTCAGGGTTCACCATATTGCTTAAAGGGCTGTAGGGTGGGAAGCCTCTGGAGTCATTTTCCCACAGAGCCATCTGAATAAACTCCCCATATTTGGAAAGGATTGGCAAGGGAGGAAAGAATCAGGGAAGACATACGCTCTGTTCAGGGACTTGGACTGACGGGGATGGACTCTCCGGACCACTCCCCTTCCATCACCAGCCTCGTCCTATTGACAGAGGAGGAGTGAGGTGAAATTCCGCTTGCCTTCAGCTGAACATGGCAACCATTTATTTATTTATGTATGTATGTATGTATGTATGTATGTATGTATGTATGTATGTATGTATTTATTTATTTTTCGATTTATAGCCTGCCTTTTTCCTGCAAAGGGCTCAAGGCAGCTTACATCATTCTCCTCCTCCCTCTTATCCCCACAACAACAACCCTGTGAGGTAGGTTGGGCTGAGAGTCTGTGACTGGCCCAGAGTCACCCAGTTGGCTCCATGGCCGAGCGGGGACTCGAACCCAGATCGCTAAGTCCCAGTCTCAGGCTCTTAACCACTGCACCACACTGGCTCTCACACAGTGTTTCACACAGTGGGGCGGGGGAGGTACCAAAAAACCTGGGCCTCAAACCCACATAGCAAAAAACGCACAAGTAGGCATATGTCAGTTTACACATGCTTTAAAGTCTCGGTGTGTCTCGTGAAAGGACTCTGCCTCCTAAGGACAATTCTAATTGTAAAAAGGAATGTATGGACAAGGAAAAGTGGGGGTGTGGGATCTGATTTCAGGACAGCAAAGGAAACCCTCAGAGAGATTCAAGGAGGGAGTGGCAAGAGGTAAAACACACGTAGAGGAGAAGCCAGCTAATCCTGGAGGGTCACATGCAGGAGGTGGTGAAATGGACAGCAGGCAGCCTCCAGCCCAGTGCTCGCCAGACACATCTGGGGATTGAAAACCACACAGCGGGGATTCCACACATGACACAGCCACACACCCCATCTGCCAGCGTGTCTATACTCAGCACAGAGCTGCACCTGGTGCCAGCTGAAAAATGCTCAGACTACAAGACTTTCAGCTTGAAATCAGGGCACTTTCAGTCTTCCCTTTTCTTGGCTGGTTCTTGGGAGTCACTATGGCCAGTTCACAGCAGGGGTGGTGGCAGGAAAAGCCATTCCTGGTAGCTTGCACTCTTTCAAGTCCCCTAGAAAAGGTGCTGAATCATCACATAGGAGCTTCCCTGATGGCTTCCAAGGGCAAAAGCTACACAGGTGACTCCCATTACCTGTATTTCACACACACATGCACACACCCTGGAGAATCCCCAGATTGTTCCACTCAGAGCAAAATGGGAGCAGGCATTTTGGCTCAGCATTAGCTGAGGCCTATTCCGGCTGTGAGGATTACGGCACGGCATGTGGGTTTGCTGACACCTACTTGGCACAGGGTTCTGTGGCTGCTGGAGGCAGGGGATGGCCTGGTGAGGTTCTCCCCAGAGCCCCCATGATCACCAGAGGGTTGGAGGGCCCAGGACAGGGTGCAAGATGGCCCTGGGGATTACAGGAGGGAGGAAGACTTCCACCAGCCCTCGCCGCCTCCTTCCTCCAGCAGAAAGCCTCCACCGGCTCCTTCTTCCCTGTGCAAACAGAAGGGGCCCTTTCACAGGAGAACAAGTTTGGATCCAGCCAAGAGGGCTCTGCCTGTTGCTCCCCAGCACTTCAAGGCACTGGGGATCAAGCAGAGCTTGGTGCTTCATCCCCAGAGACTGGGCCAAGCCCGTTCTGAGTTCTGCTTAATGATGTACAGCTCCATGCCCTCATGATGCCATGGTGGGTCTGGGCAGACAGAGCTGTCCCAGCTCTGGGGACCGTGATTGGGTTGGCTGCCCTGATGTCAAAGAGAGGCGGAGCGGCCTCGTGCTGGCCTGCTGGTAATAGATTTGGGAAAGCTCTCAGAACGGGAAAGCCAAGTTCCATTACTAATGCTTTGTTAAATTAAGCCTTTTATGTATGGCCTGCACACCATAGGCTTTCAAGTGACACCTGGAAATGCGAATCGGCTGAGTCATTTCGCAACCTTTTGATGAAAACAAACAAACATTTGCCTCTTATGGTGTGTCTGTTAATAATATTTATCTTGTATAAGCATCTGTGCACACTGAGCAGGCATCAAGTGTGGAGTATTCTTTATAGCATTCAGGGTAGAAACTGAGGTGAATATTAACTAGGACTGATAAAAGGACACAGGAAGTAAATAGTACAAAAACTACAGTATTTTGTAAATGAAAACTAACCATAACTTCTGAAGTGCTTTATCTGTTGAATTTCTGCCTGTCATGCACTTGTTGAAGGCAGAGAGTGTTTCATCATGAAAGGGCAGGAACCCCACCTCTCAGTGCTGTCCTGTGTTTATTTCATACATTTATATCTTGCCTTCCTTCCAGTGAGCTCAACTCAGCATCTCAAGCTCTCTCCTGCTCATTTATCCACACAACAACCCTGTGAGGTAGTTTAGTCTCAAAGATGGCACCTAGTCCAAGGTCACCAAGCAAGCTTTATGGGTGAACAGAGATTATAAGCACAGGTTACACCACTCCTAGACTGGCGCTCTAAGCCAGCCTTCCCCAGTTTGGTGCCCTCTAGGAATGATGGACTACAAATTCCATCAACTGGCAGCATGGCCAATGCCTCTGCAGGACACAGGGCTGGGGAGGCTGCCCTGTGCCCACTCCCTGGGCAGGAAGCTGTGCTCTCTCCATATTCTACCAGGCAGCAGTTACAGCTTCCCAGTGGTTTGCGGCCATTGCAGTGGGTAATGGACTCTTCCAGAGGGTGCCCTATTTTCACACAGCCGATACCTGCTCAGCTCAGCCCTTATAGGTGTGTGGAGCTTTTAGGAACATCTCTCTCTCTCTCTCTCTCTCTCTCTCACACACACACACACGCGCGCGCGCGCACACGCCAGAAAGAAGAGGCAGGCGTTGTTTTTGCAAGGTCAGTGTTAGCTAGAACTGTATGAAAACTACTCTCATGACATAACTGATCATTAGGTTCATCAGGTTTCTCTCTATTTTTTTTTTCAGTCTCTAAGTTTGTTTTCCAACAATAACATCATCCTCATCCTCATCTTCATCCTGTTATTAATGCCGTTTTTGTTTTCAAATCACATACAGTAATTAACAATTCACACATTTTCAATCAAAATCAGCTTTTGCATTCCCTTTTCCTATGCCTAAGAGCAGCCCAACTGGTAGCCACAATCAACCTTCCATCCCAGCAAAAGGAAAAGAGGAGAAAGGGGGAGGGAGGGCAGGAGAAAAAAGAGGAGGAGATGAGAAGCAAAACACACTCAAATGCCAGGCTGTGTTGGGAATAGTGGGTGGAGGAACCAGCAATTTATCCCCAGAAAGATCTGAAATTACCCAGGTAATATAGACAAGCCTTCCCCACGGTGTGTTATCCTGACCTTTTGAACCACAGCTCCCACTAACCCTCACCTTTGGCTGGGGCTGATGGGAGCTGCACTGCAGGGCAAGCTGGAATCCTGTTCACACACAGCCAAGTCTTCTGCTGAATGACCAGCCCAGTGCAGATGTGAACCATTTGCAGGGGGCTAGGGGGAATGCCTGGTGCCCCCCCCCCACCAGGTGCTGACTCCACGCCTCCACATCTCCAACATTCGGCAGCCAAGCAGCACTGCTTGCGCTTTCCACATCCCTTGTTTTGAAGCAGGATCACTTCTTTTTTGCCACTGCCATCACAGCAAATTCAGGAGTTGGTGTCTATGCAAAGAGGCCAGAGAGGCTGCACACAGCCATGAGCCACATGTCGATCATGAATTATGGCAGGTGCAGCAGCCGTCCATTTTGAAAGTTTAGAAAAGGTACAATTTATATTGTGATATGCCAAAAAGTTGGACTTTCCAGAAGCTGGGGGTTTCAAAAAGGGGTCCAGCTTGCAAGTGACACTTTGTTAATGGGCCAGCAAGGCAAGATGGTACCCTTCACGGACTGTCCAACAATTGCATTTTTCCGCAGGGTCCTACACGAAGAGCACCGGGGGGCTCTCATCTGGGCTGGTATGTCACATTACCCCTGGCATGACATGGCCAAGCTACTCTTCTATGCTGAAGGATATTTCTGTTTCACTGGCAGGAAACGCTGAAGCCTTTAGAAATAGGAATGTGCCATTTTGACAGGCCTGTGACTATAGTGTTTGGAACCGTGAGCATGGGGTTTGTTGCATCTGTACAGATGTAGAAAGGTTGGCAGGCACATGATACAACAAAGCACAGGCATAAGGTAATTTGTGCTGCATTGTGGCTACACTAATCCAACTTATCATCATAATACACACGGAATGATGATGCAGGGAAAAACGATCCAGGATTTGTGCAGTGGCAACAGTAGCGATGAGATTATACTCTGACAAATCCACTGAAAAGTTTGCTCAGAGTCAACTCATCAAGTGTCGCTATGGAAATCCGAAGAGATGAATTTCCCCATGGATTTGAGGAGCGCAAATAATCACAGCTCTGGTGCTAGCAATCCTGTTGCTTACTTGGAAAACAAGTTAAAGATATAAGCAGGCGAGTGGCTCTTATCCTCTCTTGCAGCACATTCTGGCACGTCCATTACGACTGAGTAGCAGTTCGTCAGTCCCTTGCGAATCAAGTTCCAGAAGCAGCATCTATGATAAAAGGGAAGCCCGAGCTTTGGGTCAGCCACTGGGATACAGCTGAGGAAGTCCATGTTTTACACCCCAGCTGCTTGACCTCTCCAAGGTCAGCCATGATATTTCAGCTGTAGGGAATGAGTCCAGGACTCCATTCTGCATTTCAAGGCAATTTAAGCTTAACATTAAAAACAAAACTGGCTAGGCTCCATCATTCCAAATCTGGCTGTTGCACAATTGGACACCAGAGCATGATCGGTTTCCAACTTCAGTCAAGGGCCTCAATCCTGCAAGGTGCTAATGCCATTTCTTTGCAATACATTGGCAAGAGTGACAGACGGTGCACACCTCACCCCATGATGCTTCCTCAGCAAGACAGGACTGATTCTAGCCTTAAACTAGGCGGGGCAGCCTGCCTCAGGGGGCCGATGCAGGGATATCTCTGAGGTTGCTCTTCTTGTTGCTCTTGCATAGAAGCAGAGCGAGTCAGAAGGGGTATCCTGGGCCATCTAGTCTGACCCCCAGCTTCAGCCGGCTCCGCTCACGACATGCCCACCATGTGCATGTCTAGACTGTCCCTAAACACCCTCACCAATGGGGCCTCAACCACCTCCCGTGGAAGCCCATTCCATACCCTTGGGGTCCTAACTGTCAGGAAATACTTCCTGGCATCCAAATTGAACCTTGGCTCCCTGAGTTTCACTTGGTTGGAGTGCGTCCTGTCTTCCTCTGCAGGGGAGAACAGGTCTCTACGCACCTCCATGTGACACCCCCTCACATACCTGTATGTTGCCAACAGATCCCCTCTGAGTCTCCTCTTCTCCAGGCTGAAAGACCCAGTTCCCTCAGCCTCACCTCATATGGCTTTCCCTGCAAACCGGCCACCAACCTTCTGCCCCTACACTGACTCTAACCTGGCTACATCCTTCCTGTAATGAGGGGCCCAAAACTGAACACAATACTCCAGTTGCGGGCGCACCAGAGTCGTGTAGAGTGGTAGTAATACCTCTCTTGATCTAGAAGCCACACTTCTGGCTATGCAACCAAGGGTGGTGTTCACCTTCTTGACCACCGCATCACACTGCGGACTCATGTTTAGCCTGCAGTCAACCAGCACCCCGAGGTCCCTTTCACAAGTGCTGCTCTCCAGCCACTTGTCACCTAACCTCAAATCTCAAATCCTTGAAAGGCTGTCACACAGTGGAGGGCCAGGACCTCTTCTCCATAATGCCAAAGTGCAGGACACAGGATAATGGCCTCAAGTTACAGGAAGCCAGATTCCAGCTGGAGATCAGGAAGAACTTCCTGGCTGTTAGAGCAGTATGGCAATGGAACCAATTAGCTAGGGAAGTCGTGGGCTCTCAGACTTTGGAGGCATTTGAGAGGCATGTGGACAGCCACCAGTCAGAGATGCTTCAACTTGGAGTCTTGCACTGGGCAGAGGGCTGGACTTGATGGCCTTGTGGGGTCCTTCTGACTCTACAATTCTGTGATTCTGCATCCCAATACATGCTAAGCCAAGTCGCATGGGAGTGCCACAAAAGCCTTTGGATGACCAATGGGTCGAATGAGCTGGAATGCTTCTTGCATATGGTTATGCGACAGGAAACTGCAGTAGGGCCATCAAGCTACTATATGGACACAGAGGGTATCTAGAGGATTGGGAAATTTGGATAACTTTTCAAAAGAACTTGCTGCTTTTCAAATGGAGACTTAAGATCTGCTTATCGTTTCAATGGCAACATGTCAACAGCACACAGATTGTTAAACCAGAAACTCATCCTGATTTCTGAGGGCCCATGTGCTTTTGGAAACCAGTCAACAACAACAACAATAACAACAAAAATGCTTCCCTGTTGCCAATACCTCTGAAGCGCCAAGAGATGCCATACCTCAGGCTATTAAGAGCTCTCTGGAGTGCCATAAATCAGAGAGATGCTCATTGTTTCCTTAAGAGGCGGGTAAAGAGGCCCCTGCCCCCAGGAAGTATCTGTCTCAAGCCTTCCGATTTTTGAGCTTTTAGCATACACTGCCATCATGCTTCCAACCGTCTCCCTGCAACCACAGAGCTCCCAAAGTACTGACTTAGAGAAACTTTTATTTCTTTTGTTTAATCTATGAGCTTCACAACTCAGAGCACATTATTCAACAGGTAGCAAAAAAAAGTAGAAAATACAGAACAATCCATTACCAAAATTACTGGAGATTACAGGGACCCATAACAACCACATTCGCCCCAGGAATAATTTTCCCTGATGTGAAATAATTCACACAGCAGCTCAGCCACCTGCTTTTTCTACTCTGGGCCATCATGCGTGCAGGTTGTGATTTTGGCAGTGGGTGTGCAAGGCAAGATTCAGCAAGCGATGCTTCATCACCAGCGCATCATCTCACCTTCAGTGGTTCTTCCATAAGAACAGGTGCAACCAGACTGAATTAAAATTGTGTCCCGTCCCGATCCCCCACCCCCACCCCCACCCCGAACATTTTGTAGCAACACAACCAGGACTGGAGGTTTCTCTTTTTTTAAACCTGTATCTAATGGTGCGAGCAAAGCTGCCTTATCTTGCATCATGGCATTGATGCCTCTGGCCCAGCACCATTGACTAAATGACAACAACTCCCAGAAGTCTTAGACTGAGATGGAAAAGACAACTAAAATGGCCAAAGACCTGGGGCAGCTCCCCTACAAGGAAAGGTTACAACAGCTGAGTAATAAGGGGAGACAGGACAGAGGTGTACAGAATAATGCATGGTGGGAAGGGAGACCGTTTTGCCCATCTCTCATTGTCCTAAAAACCAGTATCATCCCAGGAAGCTGGATGGTGGGAGATTCAGGAAGCTACAAGGAAGTTCTTCTTCACATAGCACATAAACTATGGGATTCACTTCCACAAGATGTAGTGAAGGCCACCCATTACATTAAAGGGGGAATGGACAAATTCATGGAGGAGAGGGTTATTGATAGCTACTAGTCCTGATGGCCCTATGCAACCTGCAGTCCACCAGTTGGACCACCATGTTCCCCAACAACTGTGTCCACCAGTTGTTGGGGAAGATGTACTGAAGGATGCTATTGGCCTCACGTCCTTCATGTTGGTTTCCCATGGGCAGCTGGATGGACACGGGTTGGTCTGACCCTGCAGATCATATTTTGTCCTTCTGTCCTGCATGCCAATCATGTGCTGTACCACAGGCGTGTAGCTCCTGCCCGGTTTTGTTTATCCCTCCTTGCTGCTGCTGCCTATTTATCTAGGAACACCCATTTTTATATGGAATGATTCTCAGGCACGAACATCTAGTACTCAAAGTCAGACGGGACTCCCAGCAGACCTAACCCTGTCCTACTCCATTTCAGTGGGCGTGAACCTAAAACCGCCCTGGCTTGTCATCCAGAGCAGCTTGTGGGAGAGTGATTGAAAAACTATCCTGCTCGCGATGCTTTTCTGGGCCAGGCTGGAGCGCCTCTGCTGCATGTAGGGCTTCCATCGCTGGAGGAGGAAGCAACTGCCTCAGCAGTGCCCACTTTCCCCAACAGCCTTCCAGAAAAGACGAAATAGGTGCTGCTGTTTCACATATATAAAAAGAAGGACCTCTGCCTGCTTTTCCTGGCATAGCTCCTGCACTTTTATGACATGAGGAGCTGAAATTCAGCAGGCCCTGCCTCCCCAGCAGCGATGGGGAAACGTTTCCCCAGCCGATTTCTCTGGCACTGTGCAAAACAGCCAGAAGCGCTAATAGAATGTGCTCGCCCAGTGGAACGCTTGCCAGCCAAAGATTCAAGGGCCGGCCTAATAGCAGCTTGCCTTTCGAGGCTCTTAGTGGGGTTTCCCCATCTCCCACAGGCCATTCCAGCCAAGAGGAAGCTTGGTTTATTTCAAGGCCTCTCCTTAGCTCTAGGACATGGCAAGGAAGCCAAGCACCAGAACACTCCACACCCCCCCACGCCCCCAAATAAATGGCAAAGTTTATCTCTGATATTGCCATATGACAAAAGCCCACACTGGTAAGGAGGCCCTGCCAAAGTGGCAAGTGGAGTGTTTCCGCAATCTGTCCTCATCAGATAAATACAGCGACTAAATTAATTGAATTAATAAAGGGCATTGGGGAGGGGAGGTTGAAGAGAGGTAAACAATAGGACGGAAACAGATGCCATTACACAAGAGCGCTATGCATGGGGATCTTTTGCAGAGTAGCTGTCTCCCGCTGATCTGTATCAGAGAGATCACCACAATCGCCGTCGGCTTGGCCCACAGTACAAGGAGGGAGCGGTGCTCAGGGCCCTGATGAAGCAGGCTCTGCTGCGAGATGTGGACCCCAGAATCCTGTGCATGGCTGAGGAGGCAGCAAGAGCCTCCGTGGGATTTTGTTTCACCCCTTGGATCGCAAGTATGGCTGCAGGGGTAGGTGGCACAAAAGAGCCATGGCCCCAACCACTTTTTCTGGTGGGGGGAGTGTCTCACTTTCATTTTACTAAAGGAAATGGCAACCTAAAGAAAGACTCCTGCACCCCCTCACTTTACAGCTCCGCTCTTCTTCGCCCATCCCCCCCCCGCCTGTCATTTCCATCAGATGTCATCTCATGAGTGCTCTCCTTCTCTTCATCCCACAGCAAGCAGCGTGCCGCTGGATTATTTTAGACTCTCGACTGGAAGGTTTTACCAGGGGCGGGGAGGTAATTTCAATGCCAATCATTTCTACTTCACTATGTGATAAGCCAACCCCTCTGCAGATGGGGATCTTCCAGTAGAGCCCTAGACATCTGCCCCACAGTCCTGCTCTAATGGCATCACTGACAGCTGGGACCACTGCAAGATCTGGACTGCCTTGATCCATCCTGAAAGGAGTTTATGGACACGTGTATTTATGGTTGTAAACCTCCGGTGGAGCAGTGCATGAAACAAATCAATGCATTACTGTGAACTTTAAAATCACGAATTAAAGGGGGAAAGGAGTCAAATGCTTGCAAGGGGATTAGTGGGCTGCCGGCATTTATTTAAATCTTTCAGCACGTCCTGATTGATAACACAAGAGGAAAGAGCAGTTCTCCTGCTCATCGTGGGCAAGGAATCGCACAGGTTGCACTCGCTCTCTTCCCATTGGTGATGCCGCGGGCAGTGTTTGCTTTGCTGTGGCTAAAGGGCTGCTGCCCATCTCCCTCTGCCCAGCCCAGCCCAGCCCTGCAGTTCCCTCTCTGTTTTGCCCTCTGTTCGTTATGGAGAAGCAACCGCTAAGCGGAATTTCTGGCTTTCCAGCCTATGATTCGTGCCCGCCTCTCTTTGAACTGGTGCCTGCAGGTGCCCAGTAGGAGACTTTTTAAATAATACACATTTCCCAAGGACAAAAAAGAAACTGGTTTTGCTTTGTTGACTTCTTTCTGGGGACCCAGGCTAGTTACAAGAAGCATCTATTCTAAGCAGAGTGACTAGATGAGGAGCAGGGAGGAAGGATGGTGAGGCTTTTGTGGTGCATTCAGCTCAGTCTGAAAATGACCCAGGCTATAATCCTAAACACGCTCACAGTCTGAGCCTAAACATGTCTGTTTGGATGGGTGGTCTACTCATTTCAGCCTGGCTTGCTTCCAAGGAAGCCTACTTAGGGATGGCAGCTTTACTTGGATGCATGTTCCATTGAATTCAATCAGCTACTCTAGTTTCCAGGTTTTGCTTGCTTCATTTATATTCTGCCTTTTCACAGAAACTAGTGCTTAACATGGCAAACAATAATAAAATACAGATAAATGCAACACAATAACCACATCGATATAACACACCCATTCAAAAGAAAGCAAGGGAAAAGAGCACTCCCCAGTTAAAGCCTAGCTCACTAAACAAAGCAGCTTCTCAGCATTATACAAGGACCTTTGGCTGCTGGCAGGAGGACAGTGAAGACGGAACCAGACTTTGCCGTCTTAGCAGAGAGTTCTGGGGTCACGGAGGAGACACCAAGAACATCCCTTCTCATATTCCCACCAAATATCCCTCCGATAGCAATGAAATAGAGGGAAAGGCTTCTCCTGAAGACACTAAAAACTAGGAAAGCTCATCAGTGAGAATGCAGTATGTCCAAGCTCCTGGACCAAACTGTATGGTATATATATTATAATATATATTACATGGTATATGTTCCTTTATGGCAGGAACCTCACCACCACTGGCCCCTGTCTTAGCTGCAGTTGCCCTGCCCTTTCCCCGTATGTGGGGATTTCATCCAGCTTCACGGGAAATTATGCTCCTGTTTTGCAGAAGCACTACAACATGCTGATGGTGCCCCAGAGCACCGGTCCTGGAATCCACGGCTAAACTGGCATATGCACAAAGCTTCAAGTCCAAATCCCAACCCTCTAGCGGAGCAGATTCTGCTGTGGGAAATATCCTGAGAAATGATGACACAAAAGGCCTGCAGGCTTCCAAGATGTGAACACCTGTTACAGATGATTTAAAAAGGAAGGTGTTGGAGAATCATTATTTATACATAATTACATTAAAAGCATGACTGTGTTATTTACTAGCAATATCAGCTGCTCAACTCAAGGATGGGGAGGTAATGGCAAATGAGGGGGGGATAATGAGGATTACAACATGGAGAAAGCAAGTAGAGGAAAGATGCAAGAGTCGGGATCCATGAAACACATACATGGTAGAAATAAGTCCTTTATCGATGCATGTTCGACATTTAGAATCCAGTGTCGCACAGTTCTGCTTGAAAAAAGATACCTTTTTAAAAGATAAATTTGTGCTGGGTAGCCCTTCCAATAGTTAGCTAACCTGGGAGCGCAGAAACACAGCCATCCACGGGTTCAAGCTCTGTGACAGACCCTGGGGACCAACAAGGGATGAATGTCACCATCTTGCCTCGCTGATACACTTGTCTGGACGTGCCATTGTTGGGGAGAGGCTACGGGTTAGAGACACCCGTGGCAGGTGTAGCTCCTTTGGCCGCCCGAGGTAAAGGGCAGGATGGCACGCGTGCACGTGCCCGTTCCACGCACCAGACCCCACTGCAGCCCTGTCCTTATAAGCCACGCCTTGGGTCTCATGCCCAGCCATTTGGCACGCACATCTCTGCACTCCGCTATCCCACCACTGCAGCCCACCCCACTGGGCCCACAGCCGCATTCTGCCAGACGGTGGGGCTGGCCATGGCCATTGGAAAAATCCAGTCCACTGTGGAATCTGCAAGTCCGAATCATGGAAATCCATGCTCATTTAAAGCCACAGAACCTCTGAGTTCTCCAGCGCACCTGGGCCTCAGTCCTGGATGTACGTACACGCAAAGTCCACATGAAGCCAGTGGGAGTTACTCCCATACTTATAAGCAGGGCTGCCTCGGCTCAGCCCTCTGCGTAGGCAGAGGAAGGCCGCCCCACCAGGCAGCTGATTTGGGGTAACAGGAAAAAGCAGCAAATTGCTTGTTTAATTTGCTGTTATCATATTTCTACTGCCAGGGAGATGGAGAGGCACCTGCTGGCTTTTCTACCTCAGCTGCCGAAGTCATTTGATGTATCTTGGTTGAGCAGAGTGAGGCTTACTGCTCTTCCTCGGGCAGCAAAATGCCTTGGACCGGCCCAGTTCATGACTGCAAACTCAGAGTCGCTACTTCTGAAAGTCTGTTCGGCTGCCCCCCACCAATCCCCTGGTCCAGGCCTCTCCCTGTGGAATATTTAAATGCCTGCTACATGCAGCACTGCCAATATTCTGATTTATTTATCTATTTGGTGACTGCCCCCAAATTAAACTTGAATTTGAAGCAGAATGAAGTTGCTGCTGTGATATCGTGCCTTGCTCAGGTTTTACAGATTTTGTCCTAAGAGGCGACAAATCCCCCCCACCCCAAAGCAAACTTGCCCTGATCAGAAGGGACGTGTTTTTATTATAACCAGACAAAACATTTAGAGGCAGTGCTAGGAAGATGCTCACTAGAAACCCCGCATCCAAAATTATATCTAAACAAGCATGCATTTCTGCTAGTAGACTCTGAATAATTAACACTTATGTGTGTGCGGGTGGGGAACTGTCAGCGGCTGTTCCACGCCTGAACGTGGCTTTCCCATGCTGGGTGGGGGCATCCCACCTTTCCACGCTGATCTCCCCCAGCCACTCCCATGGCAGTCCATTCTTTTCCCCATCTGTCCAAGCCAGTGGTGCACTTAGGGCATCTCTGAGGGGAGAGGTGAAGAGGCTCAACTGCCAGGGAGGGATGCTCTTGGAGCGAGCAGCTCTTCCTCTAACCCCTGCTGGGCCACGTTTGTTGCAGCTGGTTACTGGTGAAGGGAAGCCAGTCTGCACATGCTCAAAGGAACCAGTGTGCAGTTGAGGCCAGGGCTTCCAGGGTCAGTGGGGTGCTGAATCCACTCTGGGTTTTCGTCTGAACTTTTAAGGCCCTCTCCATGGTGTTGAACCCTAACACAAATATGTTCAGAACCAAGGACAGCTCTTTAAACTGGTCAGGCTAACCCTTAGAGTAGATACACTGCTAGTGATTAAAATCTAGGACTGGGCCTCAAGGAATCTGGGCTCTTGCTTCCACTTGGCCATGAAGCTTAGTGGGTGACTTTGGAGCAGCCTAATTTACCTTGCAGGGTTGTTATAAAGATAAAACGGAGAGCAAGGCTCAATAAGCTGCCCTGGTTTCTTGTAAGAAGGAGAAAAAAAGGCCAGCTATAGTGATAATAAATATATAAATAAATAATGGCAGTTTCTTTTTATTAATATACACTATATTCCTGGGATAAGTGGTAGCTCTGAAAACAAATCCCACAGCTTAGGCCTAATGAGCTGTGGCTCAAATTAAGTTCGAAGTCAGACCACACATTTAATGGAACTATTTGTGTTGCCTCCTGTGACTCTGGGAAACAAAGCCATTAAAGCTGCAATCCTACACATGTTTAAACAAACAAAAAGGTCCTACAACTCTCAGTATTCCCCAGAGAACCATGCCAGCTGGGAAATGCTGGGATTTACAGCATTTCATAGGCATGCATAGGATTCACTTCAGGACCCAAGACGGTATTCCTTCTGATTCCTGCAGGCCCTGTTGTTGAGCTCATGGCCACATTTGCCAAAAGTTTTGGGGCAGATGGGAAGTTTGCCAGGCTCTAGCAACTCTGCATGGAGTTAACAATTTTACCCCAGTTGCAAACTCGCTTGCTATCATGGCCACGAGTATCTCATGCATAGCTTATGTAGCATCATAAATATCAATCTACCTATTGGCTTCATAGCTTCCAAACAAGGAACCCCTGAAGAAAATCTGCAATAGGATAATGGGCCTCTAATAAATTATAATCAGCTTTATCATCACAGGAATATACTTTCCAAAATCCTTTCAAATATATCCTGATAATAAATGCAGGCTTAGGCTGTAATTGAGTTGTGGCTGAGCTTTCCTCATTGGGCAAAATGGCTGGCAGCTGGCTATAGGGCAATCCCTCTAGGATTGCCCCCTGGGGCATTCTACTGAATAGATTGCCACTGAGAAGTCCACAACCATATAAACAGATGTCAGGGAAGGGAGCAAAGAAACCCAGGGTGAATTCCACCCACAGAAGGATCCTTGCTGTATTTTAGCAGTAGCAGAAGGGACAAAGCTACATTACTGTAGCCTCTCTCTCTTTTTCCCTGAACCAGTTGTTAGGACTTCTCTCCAGCTCTTGGTGCAAATTGACATTTGAACTAATAAGTGAGGTCTTTGTTTCTGCCATCCTGTCGACACACACTGTGGACCCAATCCAACAGGCAGTCTTCTTAAGCAAGCCTCTTTGACATGACCTGGAGTTGTGTAAGAGGACCACCATTCATGTCAGTGGGACTTCTTCAGGAGATGGGAGAAAGCTACAGTAAAAAGCTTTCCACTTCCTTCCCATTTAATTGGCTTTCTCCTTCCTCTCTTACGTACATTGGATCCAAGGTTACATTTCAAGCTGCTTTCCTTCTTTAAAAGCCTGCCATAAATTTTGGTGTCTGTCTTCCAATTGTAACTATATCATATAATAAACAGGATGGGTGTGAAAAGTGCTGCTGTGAGAACAGCTTTGTGTATGGGTTTGGCAGAAAGACACACACACACATACATTCTTTTTGTTATGCAAATGGTATAATTATATTTTAAAACAGAAAGGCATTCTCTTGTCACTGCAGTGGAAATGAAGAAGGTTTCTGCCTTCTTAAACTCCCTTACAGTCTAATTCTCTCTCGCTCCCCCCCCCCCCCCCACACACACTGACTTTTAAAGAAAGAGTCCTTTCCACTCCTCTTACATTTCCTAGCTATTAAGGTAAGGGAAAATTATTGAGGATCTGATGTGTATTCCATTTTTCTAAAGCCAGCCCCAGTTTAGTGAAAAGAAAAGTGTCTGGAAATTGCTAACTTTTGTTTAAAACATTGGTGCACTGGACACATTGTTATGTCTGGGTTTAAGCTTTGGAGGTGGGTGGGGGGTAGATCTGATGTATATATAAATAGATGCAAGCCAATAGATTCCTGAGCTCTTGGGGGGGGGGAATCTGTGTGTGCCTTTCCTCTGAAATCATGCAAGTATTTGGATCAGAACCACTCAGCAAGATTAAAAAGAGGGTTGAAAAGAAAAGAAAAGAAAAGAAAAGAAAAGAAAAGAAAAGAAAAGAAAAGAAAGCCCCTCCTTTTAAACTTCTCACAGCGTGCGCGCCCCCCAGGCCCCAGCGAGCCCGGCATCATTGCGACAACTCGCCTTGCTCTCTGTGTAGAGGACCTTTCGGTGGTGAGTTTAGTCCAACCCAGGATCGTCCATGTTAAGTTCGAGTCCCTCTTATCTCCCCAGCTAAAAAAGAGGAAGGAGCGCGGGTGCGGGAGGGAAGTGGAGTGGGCTGGGAGGAAGAGGAGATGCCCGAGGGAATCGGAGCGAATCCGTCCCGGAGGGCGCGCTAGACAGAGACCTGCTCCGGTTTCCTCCCCGTCCTTCTTCTCTTCCCTCGAGAGTTACATCTTGATTCCATTTTCTAGTCCTTTTCTGGAATTCCATGTTATGACTTCAGCCCTAGAGAGAGAAATCCCTGCCTAGTAGGGCAGGAAACGTTGAGAAACCCCTTCAACAGATTCTGGAAAAACTTCCAAGTCATGAATTGGAGACAGACGTGCGAGGGAGACACAGAGACGGGGACCTCCACTAACACAACGCGCGCGCGCACGCACACGCGCCCGTCCTGATGGCCCAGTGGGAAACGAGTCAAAATCTGGCAATGGGAGGGGGGACAGAAAAAGGAAAAAAGGTAAGGAGCCTGGCAGTGCACGGGGGTGGGGTGGGGTGGGGTGGGGTGGGGTGGGGGGTTGCCGGCCTCCCTTCGGCTTTGAGCGCGGGGAGGGCATGCGGACATACAAATCGCGCTGACCTCCTAGCATCGCGCTGCCTTTGCGCCCCCGTTTCAAACATCTGGAGAAACTTGGGGGATGCAACAGCAGCCGCTCGCCCGGGCGAGGCGCCACTCTTCGGCTCGGCGGGACGCAGGAAAAGTTCTCTTACCTTGGAAGCTGCGGGCGGGGTGGGCGGCGGGGCCGCGCTGCCGGGGCTTACCTTGGCAGCGCCAGCCGCCGCCACCTGCGCGGCCGCCAGCTCGGGGGAAAGGATATGGGTTGCATACCATCCGCAGGCACCAGCTCCTGGGGCGGCTGTGCTGGCTCAGGTAGAAGAAGACGACGGGGGCCAGGGCCGGGTAGGGGAGCGCCTCGCTTTCCGAGTCGCCGCTGCCCGGGTCCTTCTCCTTGTCCGCCGGGCCCGCGCGACCTCCATCTCCGGAGAGATCGTTAAGGCGGACGAAGGTTTTGGAGTGGCTGTCCTCGCTGGCATCCTCCGGCTCCTCCTCGGCTCCTCGGGGTACATCCTCGTCCATTCTCCGGCTCGAAGACCCGGGTCCGACGAAGGGTCAGGGAGGGTGCGCCCCGGAGGCAGGCAGGCAGGCAGGCAGGCAGGCAGGGGAGCGCGGAACGCGGGGGCTCTCAGGCGGCAGAAGGCGCTGCTGGCCCTGGGGCGGGCGAGGAGGCGCTGCCCATGGGCGGACCGGGGCACGGAGCGGATCGGGAAGGAAGGGGCTTCAGAAGAGACGAGGGACCGTCCGCTCCCGCCTGGGCGGTTGCGCAAGTCCCGTTCTCCCCATCGGGATCCAGACCGGCGCCGGCGCGGAGCTTCTCGTCACTTGGATGCTTCTTCTCCAAGAGCCCGAACCAGCCGGGAAGGCGATCCGCGAGGAAGCTGCGATGGCGAGTAAGCCGATCCCGGATTACCGAAGAAGACGGATTGCAAGACCACGAAGGTCCACCGCGCTCCGCCGCTGCCCAACTCCGCGGCGCATCCCCCGGGCGAGCGGAGAAGGGACGCCCGTATTTGGAGACTCCGCTCCTGCCCCTCTAGCCTGGCTATCCTCGCTGTGCCAGTAACGGGGGCGATGGGGGGCAGAGAAGATGCGGATCCCGGCGACTCCCCCGTAGACTCGGCGGGCTCCTCCCGCCCTGCGGGGGCTCCCCAAAGGGGGTGGGGGCACGCTGCTTTGGCGGGGGCGGCGGGGCGGGCGGTGGCGAGGAGAGGAGAGGAAGCGCACCGAGCAGGAGCTGCGGAACGAGCGGCGCTCCTCTCGCCGCTGCCTCAGTCGGACGGGAGAAGCGAGCGAAAAGCGGCGAGCTCCGCGCACCTCACAGCTGGATCCCTCATTCCAACTTCAAGCCGGAGCTCCGCCCCGCAGCCGCGGCCTCCGCCAATCCGGCGCCGCCTGTGGCCCCTCGGAGCCCCCTCATTGGCCGCGCCGGGCAGCAGTACGCCAAGGATGCAGCCCGGGCGGGCGGGCGAGCGAGGGAGCCGCCACAGCTGGAAGCGGCCCCGGTTCCGAGGGCTCGGCTCGGCTCGGCTCGGCTCGGCTCGGCGGTGCCCGCGCGCCCGCCCTGCTCCCGGCCGGCCTCGGCCCGCTGCCCAGCTTCCGACACGGGCCGCGGGGAGCCAATGGGGCCGCAGGACGGGGCGAACCCCCGCGCGGATTGGCCTCCGGGAGGGATCGGGACGGAGCCCGCTTCCCAGCGCGCCCGCCGCCAACTTCCCTCGTGGGCGCCGCCGGGAGCTTTCCTCGCGCCTGGTTCTGCGCCGCGGCGCCCGGCGAGGGCCGTCGAGCTCTCCGGGCGCGCGGGGGGAGCTGAGCGGGGGGCGAGGGCCGGGGGAAGGGGCCAGGCGACCCGTGCCGCCCGGGCGGAGCTGAGCCACTGGGCAGCCGCCGGGGAGCAAACGAGGAGCCGTCGGGATCCACAGAACGCGCAAGAGCTGTTCTGGGAAGGACGGGGCCAGTGGTCCCCACAGCCCTTCGCCCCGCTGCCGCCTCACGGGTGAGGACAGCGCACGGCAGGCGCAGGCCCCGGCCCCGGCCCCAGGAAGTTCAGCAGAAGCGGCCGAAAAAGTAGGGCGGGCAGTCCCCCACTTGGTCTGCAGGTCTTTTCAGGACATAACTGTAAACTATTCTTTAAACTTTAAACTATCTGTTTGGCAAAGAAAATGTAGGGGAGCAGCCCCCCCGCCTTCAGCTCACCCGTGCCTTCAGGTTCCGGAAGGTGGCACCTCCAAATGGCATGATGGGGCTGGTTGAGGGGCCTGACTGGGAGCCCATCCTGGTGGGGAACTGGTGCCCAGTGGGCTGACACCAGCACCCATCTCTTGCATCCTGTGGCCATACCCAGTGTAGAATGCACTCCAGCTTCAAAGGCAGTCTGCTGGGGAGAGTCTGATCTCCCCCTCCCCAGCTGGAGACTCACCTCAAGCATCGGCAGTACAGCGCCTGCAGGCCCCAATCCTCTGGGCAGGCTACTGGTCCTTTGTAACTAGCCATGGTCACCTGTGGTACCCATTTTTTGGTCCCTCTCAGGATGATTTCTCAAAACTTGCAATTTTTTCAAATGAGGCAGAAAATGCACATCCATAGCTGCACATACGTTCCAGGTGGTGGCCTGGTTAGAAAGCTGGACTAGGACTGGGGAGACCTGGGTACAAATCGTATTCAACCCCAAAGCCCTCTAGGTGGCCTTGGGTCAGTTGGTGTCTCCCAGGCCTAACCTACCTTGCAATGTTGTTGTGAGTATAAGAAGGCATGGGGCAGAGGAAGATTAATGGGGGGGGGGGGGGTTAGATACATGAAATCAATCAAAAGCATATTATGCAATGTGGAGCATGGGGGTTACTGGTTATGGGCTATTGCTCCTTCCTCACTTTAGCTCAGCAGTGCCTTTCTCCCCCTGGGCTTCTGCCTGCCTGCCTGCCTGCCTGCCTGCAGCACTCCACAGCTTTTGGTGCTCTGAGAGCTCTTTTCTGACTCAGTCTCCTCTAAAGTCAGCCTCAGAAGGGCAGGATAAGGAAACAGCTGAACTAAGCAAAGAAGGGAGCACACGGAGGGAATGCCACTTAAGAGGGATGAAAAAAGAAAGACAGACACGTGGCTCAAAGGAAGAAAATTGATAAGGGAAAACCAGCCTGGGGATCTGAGTATCCGGCGGCATGCAGTAAGCAGGTCACCCAGCTGGTGGGCTTCTGATGTCTGGATAGGCAAGCGAGAGCGGAGAGCAAAAAGGCACGTGGAATTAGCATTATCAGCAAAAGAACGACGGGATTTAACAACAGGCGTTCAGTGAGAGCTGGTGAGAATTGAAGGCAAAGGGATGCTGCTGAAGAGCTAAGAAGAAATGTCAGGAGCGAGAGCTTGCTGAAGAACAGCCGGAGAACTTGGTGAAAGAAAAGTGCCAAGGAGGCTGTGTTGCAGGCTGGCCAGTCAATTTTCAACAAAATAAGAGCTAGGGTGCCTCTCCTAGTAGTCTTCACTTCAGTCCCAAACATATCCAGGCCATCCTAACATGGGAATATGCTTGGCATATCAGGTCTGTAGCAGAGATGGGGTGAATGCTTATGTAAGACCTTTCTGAATGCACATGCACTGGGCTCCAGGACAGCCTCCATGGTAAGCCAAAGCACAGATTATTTCAGCTAGGTGAAAGTATCCTGAAGCATCACAGAAATTTCCCACACTAGACTGGGAAATGCAGGAGGAATTCTCCAGTGTCCAAAAGCATTTCCCCATGGAGCCTTAGGGGTGTCACGGTAAGGAATTTGTCCCCCCTGCATAGACATTCACACCATTCTATGTTAAGTTGTTCTGCATTAACGTAAAACATGATTATCATTTATAAAGTACTTTAAAATCATGATTTGACCTTTGCACTATTAAAAACAATTCTATTAGTATCGTTTAGAATATAGCCAATGAGGGGCCGGGGGAGTGGAGAACAATTTGCATTAGTAATAGCTAGGGATGTACCCTCGTACATCTGATCTGGCTGCATCCTGAGCCAAGTGGGGTGCTTTCTGTGCTGAAGTGGGCTTCCCTCAGGAAGGAACAGCGCCAAAAGTGGACTGAGCATAGGCTGAGTTCTCAGCTTAGCTTGGCTTTGCTTTGGCAGATATCATCTCTCCAAGAAGTGTCTCTAAACTCCAGGGTTTAAGTGACTGACAGGCCCACCCTCTAATCAAAGTGCATGTTTTTACCAGGGGTCTCCAATCACTGGTGAAGTGCAGGGATGGGACTGGGAGATGGCCATTATTCCAGTGTTACCAGTCCTCACTATGAAAATAGCCTCAAGCTGGTCTTCATAGCCTCTGCACCTTTCCCACTGAAACTTTGCAGGATTCTTCAGTGGCGACCTTTCGATGAGCTGTTGCCATTTCCATACAAACTGCTCTCCAAAGCACAGGGGAATGGAAGGGGGAGTTAATCACACTCAAATCTGAGGGCTCCAGATAGACCCCTGCCCCTGTCCTTTCGTTTTTCTTACGGACACCTCTATACTGTCTGTGATTTTCAAAAGAGTAGTTCATAACAAGCGATGGAGGATTGTGTAAAGTCTGCTTTAGCACAAATTTTCCTGCACTTACTCATCTGAAAACTTGCCAGGCATGATCTCCTGAGAAATGACATTAATCCCTCATCCCATTCTACCGAGAAAAAGGTTATTGGCAGTTATCATCACCATCACCATCATGTTGCATTTATAACCTGCCTTTTTCCTTTTGTGAGGAACCCAAGGAGGCTTAAACAGTTCGATTTGATCATCACAGCAACAGTCCCTGAGCTGAGAGTGAGTGACTGGCTCAAAGTCACCCAGTGAGCGTCGCGACCTAGAACTCGCCTCGCCTCGTCACCCCTCCACACTGGCTCTCATGGCTCTCAGAAAAAGAGGCGGTTAGAACACAAAACGTCCGCACCCATTTTTCTGAAGTGCGGCAGGTATAATCACAAATACAAGCATGCTTTAAAAAAAAAAATGGTGAAGCCTTGAATTTCTGAATACTGATTTGAGTTTGGTACCTGAGCCAAAGTGGGTGAGTTGAACAGAACTGGGCCCTTTTTCAAAGCACTGAATTGGGCCCTGAGTTAAATCCTGCAGCCAGGGCATATTTCTAGTAGTTTTGTCCCTAGGAAGACAAAACACGGACAAAATAGATTATAAAATAAATGATTAAACATTTTTACAAATCTACATGTTGTACAAAACAAGACAATGCAAAAGTATGCCTGTTTCAATATACATTGCTAAAGAATTTTCTTAAAAGATTGACTCCAATTACCTTCTCTGCTTAAATGTATCTGTGTTTTCTTTTGGAGAATTCTTTTTCTGAAGATTGTACAGGAGATGGATAAATAGTTATCAGGTTTGTAGATTGCAGAGAGGGAAATAAGACAGGATTATTTCCCATTTCATGTGTGCTGGTCACATGCTGGGCGTGATTTCCCAAATTACCCTTGATGGCACAGTTTACCATGTCACCAGTAAAGGGGGTTTGTTGCCAGGGTTAACAAGCCATCCAGAGCCCCTGGACTGTTGTAGGGTTCTGGGGTGCCCTGTTAGCTATGGCAGCAAGCCACGTTTTGCCATGGCATAGCAAATCACTCTGACTAATGTAATGATGCAAATCCCCCTGGTAGGCAACCAGCACATGAGTGTACATGCAAAACAAAGAGGAAAGAAAATATTGGGAGTGTTGTTTCACCAGGACACTTATTTTTTATGTGGCGGGATAGAGAAGATGTGTCTATTTGAGGTGCGTGTCAAGAAATGCTTGTTCCTCTGGGGAAGTCACTCCCTTAAAGGTATGGGGGATTCAGTCAGATTATTGGAAAATTAATGCTAAGTGAGTAGTGTGGAAGGAATTCTCTGTGGGCCAATCTAAGTAAGATTCCAGTCAGAAATTGTATGACTTTTTTTAAAAAGGAAAATATGTGCAGGAGGCCAATCAAAAGAGGGGTCCTACTGGATAGGCTTTCACTGAGGACAGTCCTTTGTTTGAAGATGTCTTATATCTGACCAGCTGCCCAGTTATCTCTCATCATCTCTCAAAAAACACAAAAGATGTGACTTCTGGGGTGTCTTGATAACCCCAGGAGAAAGTGACTGAGGCTATAAAATGCAAAATCCTAAAAAAAAAACAAAACCCTTTATTCAGCATAAGAATGACTTTCAGCTATCCACAAGCACAGGTAATTTATGCTTTAATTCTTCCCCAGGCTATGCAAACCAGGAAAATCTACATATCATTGCAGGACCATAGACTTTTCTCTGCATAATAATGGTTTGGTCTGCTAAATTTAAAAATTCATACCATGGCTTTCCCTTGATGGATTTTCATTCTGTTTACAGGGGGGGTTAGTTTAGAAACATAGCTTAAAAATGAGACCAAGGTGATCTGAATTGGAACTTGCTTTGTGTCTGGTTCCATGGCCTTTGTTTGAGGTCACAAAGTCACCCTGCCCAGCTATTGCTATGGAGCTCCTGGGATGACTTTGTCAGCCCAGGCATTTTTCTTTTATAAAGTAAAAGGTGGGGAGCTGAAATAGTGGAATGTTTTAGACCAGGCACTTTGTGTCAATGTCATAAACGGATGAGTTGTTAGGACTGCAAATGTTGGTAGGACCACAGTGCATAAATTACAGGACGGAATGTGTCCCTGGGGTACTGGAGTCACTCCATAATGCAGGGTAAGACAAACAGTCACCTGTTCACCGTCTTTCTCCATGATGGTGAGATGCAAAGCTCTGTTTATGTTAGCAGTGATTTCTAGCTCGGCATATGCCATTTTATGCAACTCTGTGCTCCCAATACATGGGTGGGACGGGTAGGGAGGCTTTAATTTATTACCCATCCAGATTGGCCCCTTCACATGCGGAACTGGCACTGGAAGAAAATTGCCTGATTGTGTTCCTGGACGTTTTTCTCCTGATGCAAATAGCAGGTTCAGGGCCCCTGATCCAGACTGAGACCACAGCAGGAGACAAAGGGTTAACGCCCTTCTACCCCACAGGGTTCCCTTTGGCCCCCATACCTGCCATTTCTGGTTTTAAAGCCGTACATGAATGCCATATCGTCTACTTTGACCCTCCATGAAATCCGTCCTGCTGAGTTCCTGAATTAACTAATGGGCTGTTTGTTGTATAGATGTGCCACCTACCCCTACCGTCTCCGAGAACCTGGAGACCACGCCACTAGCAGCAAGTCCTTCCTGTTGTGGAGCGCACACCCCCAGGCTTGCCCAGGTCATCACAGGCAAAGACTCCTGGGCTTGCTCAGGAGCCTCAGTGCCGGCTCCTGGGCACACGTGCTGGGGCCTCAGGAAGCCCCTTTCGGATGCAGAAGGAAACAGGGTCATCCTGTGTTAACTGCCCCTGTGGCTGGCACGCAGTCTGCAGCTTCCGGGTTGGGTCAACCTACCTTGCTTGCTTGCTTGCTTGCTTATTAATTTCAGGTTTTTATAACCCATTCAATGAGCCAGATTGAGTCTCCAAACGGTTTGCAAATCAAGCAATCTAAAAACATAAAGCATACAATACATTACAAAAAATTACAACCAATCCCAGTATATCAGAAGGTGGTTACAAAGGCTACCCAGAGTAACAATACACAGGAATAAGACATATGATAAAACCAAATCATAATACCATGCCGATGACTAATTGATAAAAACCAATATAAAATCTGTGAATTTAACAATTAATTTAACAATATATTAGCAATTAAAATGCTGGGAAAGTAAAAAAAAATAGTTTGACCTGGTGTCGAAATAAGTGCAAAGCCAGTGCTAGGGGCACCTCCTGAAAAGCTGATCGCATGAACATGAGGTGCGTGGCCTTCTGCCATGATCTGCTCTATGCTGCAACACTCAAGCGCCAGTGGCCCGTACTTCCAGCGCCCGTCCCCAGCCTCGGGCACACTGAGATGGCAAACGTGCCCCTTCAGGGTGGAATTTGGGTGCAGCCATGTCAGAATCTCAAAATCTCAATTTAAGAAGAGGGAATAAAACTCGGGTTCGTGGGAAAGATTGAGCGTCCAGACCATCTAGGCTTTATTGTATTACCTAGGTTCCCCGCAGGTCCATACTCACAATAATGCATTACCGTGCAGGCAGAGTGAACTTCAATACCATTACAGGGCATTTATAGGTACACAGGTACAGGGCAATTGATGACAGAATGCAGAGATTACAATAAGATTTTGCGGTCATCACATATAGAACAGATAAAGAAATGTCAGTCAATCACACAGTAACAATGAGATTACAATATTTCTAGTTGCCTGTATTGACACTTTAGTTCAGTAGCTTGAACCCATCTCCAGGTCTGCTTAGACATATAAATTCAAGCTACTGAAACTATGCATGAACTCATAGACTCTCATCTAAACTCTAGACATTCTGAATTGGCCAGGCACATGGACTCAGTGTAGTTTTTTGTATTTTTGTATTTAATGGTAATTTATTATGTTCTATTGTATTTCAATGCATTTTATTGTGTTGTAAGCTGCCCCGAGGTTTCGGCAAGGGGCGGCATAGAAATGTTATAATAATAATATAATAACAACAACAACAACAGCAACAACAACAACAACAACAACAATAATAATGGAGCCTCTGGGCTATCAAAGATACTTCCTTGTAAACTGAATTCCAGCAATGACTATGTACAATGTATATTTGGACTGAATGGCCTGCCTACTGTAGCCCACAGCTAAAGGTGAGAGAAAGGAGCGGGGGAATGCCATTTTAAACAGTGACTGCTTGGTTTTGAGAAGGAAGACAGGATTTGATCCCACAATGCAAAGGCACACAGGAGTAATGCTTTTCAGACAGGATTTCCCCAAATTTTCCCAACACAGCCATGACCACCACAAAAGGGGATTGGACCAATTCATGGAGAAGGCATGCATGGCACCAGCCGCTGAGGAGCTTGGCCAGGTCAAGGTCTTACACCCAACCTGCTTGAGGGATCCTGTGGGCAACTGGTTTGTCACCATGTGAACAGAGTGCTGGATGGACCATTGGTCTGATCCAGCATGACTTCTCTATGTTTTTACTTCAGTGCCAGCTCCACGTTTTTGGAGCCCTTGGACAAGACATCCTTTCTGGGCTCCTCCTGTCCAAAGGTCTCTTTTCCCTGTCATTATCACCAGCTGCTCTTTGTCCGTATCTTCACTGTTGTAATCTGCTGCTTGCTTGCCAGGGAGAGAGCCAACAAGCACGTAGGCAGCAGCATCCAATGCCTGCCCTTCTTGCCACTGTCAGCAGCCCCCCCCCCCACTGGGCCGTGGGCTCTTGACAAATGCCAAACCATACCAACCCTTGATGTTAACCCTCCCTCATCCACAGAACCCTTTATCAGTTGATGGCTCTCTACTCCCTTTCCCCAGAATAGCTTGTTGGACAGGTGTGTTGGGAAATTTAAAGATTTCCAGAAAGCCACCGGGATAGAAATACTCATGATGTTTCATGTTTGCCTCTTCTTTGTTTCTAAAGTACTTGTGCCACAAAGTGTGAGTTGCCCTTGTCTTCTTTAATACTGGCTGTTTTTGGTGGAGGTTAGGCTATAACTAAGGGCAGAATATATGTTCTTCTCTATGATTTAACTTTCATTTTGGACATTTCCTGTTCATTGAAGATACAATAGCCATCCTGGTTTCCTGTGGAGCTTGGCCAATGCCAAGTCTGTCTCCAATTGGTCTTGGCAGCACAGGCCTTGGATCCAAGATCTAGTTGGCTTCCAAAACAGGGATCCTTTGAAGGATAATGTGTAGATGAGCAATTGGTTCCTGCTGAAATCTATGTCTCTCCTGAGCTGGGTTTCCAGCAAAGCTCCCCCCATGGTTTCTGAGTGGGGGAAAAGAGGAATGAGAGTAGCTTTGACAGCTATTGGGATATTAAGAGTCAATTAATTCTACTGCTTGTTGGAGTTGGGTAGGTTGAAAGCCCAAAACTTCAGAGTCTGGATATTCACATGTTGAGCTTACACAGTCAACTAACTGGAATTAGATTCCTTATATGCAACCAGCTTATCCAAAAAAGGATGCTTTTGTTTTGTCTTGCAAAACACATCCAAAACTCATTAACATTTCATTGTAATTCTGAAAGGGTCAGATCTGTAATTCAGGCCAATGACGTTTACATATTCAGGTTATCCTAAAAGCCTCCATCCAGCCTGTTCATACATTAAAATATGGCATAGCCTGAAAACAACTATCACCAGCACCAAGTCTGGCTAGGTGAAAACATGGCTGTGGCCTCCACTTCCATAAGTAAACATCAGCTGTGAACTCTGAGGCTGGCTCACGCATGCCTGTTCATCGTTTGATGAATGCAGGAGCAAGCGATGGCTTTCGTGTGTGAATGAGCCATTACACATTAGGTTGGAGCTAGTCTGAGATGACCCAGCCTGAAGAGCTGTGTGTTCTTGGGTCTCAGATCTTTTTCTATTTGGTTTAATTGTCTTTGGAACTGTAGTAGCTTTCATTTCTTTTTACAGCGCCGGGTTCTTGCTTTGTTTATTTTTTTGTAGTTGTTTGTTTGCTGCTTTAAACAGAGTTTTCTGGCTTCAGCCACTGTGTTATCAGATTCAAACACTTTTTCCTCAGCTAGGAATCTTGCCATGAGTGTGAGAAGAGTGATGGAGAGAGCATCTGATGTAGGTAGCACCCCGTCACTGTGAGATCTATAAAGAGGGTGAGATAGATTTATTGATTTTTTAAAAACACTTTCCTTGGGTTGGGATGCTCTGATGTCATCTGAATTGTTGTAACAATTTTCCGCTAGACTTTCATGCCACTTATAGAGAGCTAGGTTAGGAGTATTTTTGTTTTTTCGTGTTTTGCTGGGCACTGGATTTGAGTGGTTACCCAACACCAGTTACAGGAAAATCTCCTTTACATAAGAGGTTTCTAAAAGCACAGTCCTGTGCTCCCTTGGAGGGCATCCTGGGGCCTGTGGGTACTAAGGACCTCCCTCCCTGTGGGCAGAGAAGATCTACTACCAGAAGCCTTCCTGTTTGGGTGGCAGAAAGCATTTGCCGACAGTAGTGGGGCATGTCAGGGATGATCAGGGAAGCCCTTAGACCTGCTGGGTCCAAAGGAAGGTCAAGATCTCTTCTCGCTGATGCCAGAGTGTAGGACACGGAATAATCAATTCAAGCTGTGACCACCCAGATTCAGGCTGGACACCAGGAAAAGCTTCCTCACTGCCAGAGCAATACGAAAGTGGAGCCAGCGGCCTAGAGAGGTGGTGGGCTCTCCCACACTGGAGACATTCCAAAAGAAATTGGACAGCCATCTAAGCGTGATGGTGTAAACTGGTGTCCCGCAATGGCAGGGTGCTGGACCGATGGCCTTCATGCCCCCTTCCAACGCTACCATTCTATGAAAGCCCTCCGAGCAGCCTGCGGGCACACACTTGAGATGTCCCTCTGGTCGTCCCTGAACCCGGCACCGCTCTTTCCCCTCTCCTTGCAAGCAATGGGGGTAAGTAATAAAGGCAAGCTCTGCTAACAAAACAGCAGCAGCAGCCAGAGGAGAAGTAGGGCTTCAGATCATTGCTCTTCTGCCATGAATCCTCCCTCACCTGCCCCCACTCGCTTTGCTCTGTTACTGTGTTTGTATCCCTGTCCCTAAAGTCTGGGGCCCACACTAAAAGCAACTAGCACTCCGTGGGACTAGGGAGAGGAGGAGATCTGCATAGCCGTGTAAGAAAAGGCTGCGTCAACACTGGTCTCGAAGTAGCGCTCAAGGCTAGACTCACGCTCTTGGGGTCACAGTGCTCTCTCACCTGCCCCAAGTAAGCACACACACACACACACACACACATGCAGCATTTCTGCCACGATCTCATACACGGCACGTAGTCCTGCGCATGTTTGGCTCAGCCTTCAATTATATCCCCACCCTTTTAAAAGGATTCCCTCAGCTCTGGCCTAGGTGTCTGTATTAATAATGTAATTTTGGAGCAAGGTCTGGAAATGCATTTGCATAAGCTCAGCGCCATCCTAGATCAAGCATTTCTCATTGCGGATAAAGCAGATGGACACGGCAGACACTTTTGATCTGATTCGCTTTGTAAACTGATAATGTACAGGGGACCTTTGTGTGTCATTTTGTTTGCTTCAAATCCATTTAAATAAAACATTTCTATAAAAAAGAAGAACAGATAAAGCTCTGAGCCTCTAAGTGGGTTACCAGATTATGTGCTATCTCCATTTTAATTACATTTTGTTCCTTTTAATTTGTACATTTCTGTCAAATTGCTTTCTTTCTGGGAATGGGAGAATTTTCTAGTAGAAAAATATGGACAAGAGGTGCTATAATTTACCATCAGGCAATGCTCAGGATGCTTGGAAAGGACACATGCTGCTCATCAGCAGAGACAGTCTACTTAGAAGAATCATTTTGCCCAGTTTAGCATCTGTTGCCTGGGGTCATTTTCACAAAAGGCCCTTAAACCATTTTTGTGTTTCGCACATCTGTAAAGTGAATGGAAAACCGATTTTGATCAGAATGCATCTTTGATTTAAATAGCTCTCCTGCTTTCTGAACTCCCATGAGATTTAGTTCTGCCCTCCGGAGCAACAGATAATGGCAATGGAGGGGTTCCAGACTGATCTGTGTGTGCAGGGGCTGAAGTGCACATAACATGCACATGTGCTGGAGCGCACTTGGGGCTGTGCAACTTCAGAATTCACATGTGGGGAGCATCACCTATTGAAATGCTTGGCCACACTTAAAAAAGGGAAACCCTCCTGGCACACTGTAAAATAACCTATCAGGGAATATATTAGGTGGAAATATTTTCTTTCTTCCCCTCATGGCAGGAGTTTTGGCTACAGGAGTGCATTTAGGCATGCATCCAAAGGGGTTTAGTAGCAGAAGAATTGTGCCCTGGGCTTTTTTAGAGATGCTGATCAGCCTTAATAGATCGGTGATAATGCCTTTTACCTTGGAACCCTATGCTCAGGTGTGAGCACAGCTGATCCCAAGTAGATAAAGGAGTATGAACAGATAGGTTAATTACAAACACAGTGGATTAGATCCAGACTGACTCACACTTAGAGAAAAACAGTTGAAATCAGTGGGACTAAAGTGAGCTATGAATTCAGCCCCATTGATTTCAATCACTCTGCTGTTCTAAGTATGGCTAAGTCTTGATCCAACTCAGTAAAATCACTTTTTCCAGTGACATGGGAAATGTCCACATACAAATTGAGTCTAAAGTTCAGAGGTCAGTGTTTGGGTTAGGGTTAAGGTTTCATTTTCATGCAAAACCCAGATTCCACCTTGAACCTCATTCTGACTCCAGTCTGCACTTTCTCCTTTTGCAGGAAAATCCTAGTGCATGTATCAGTTGTTGTGTACATTGTATGCCTCCATTCCCATGGCTGAATGCACACTTGCAGGCATTTTGTGAAAACCCACAATCTCCATATGCATTTTTCAAATGTATGCATGCTGTGGAATGCATGGTTTTGGTCTGTGGATCACCTTGCAAGCTCAGGAATGTACAGACTTCAGCCACAGCCTGCTTCCAATTGTGTGTTAGCTTTGGAAGGTGCAAACTGGTAAAATCTTGATTCAGATGAACTGAAATGAAAGCCTTGCACTTCCTTCCATGGGGCATATTTTCTGCATGTGGATGGTCCCAGATTCTTTCTACTCCCAGCACCTCCATTGAGAAGAGGTCTCCAACAAGCCTTACCTAAGACCAGTGAGTCCAGGCTCTGGACTGCATGATCTTCTGGGCCCACCCCTTCAGGAGGGTAACGAATGAACTGTAGGATGTGACCCACCAGCCCTGTGGCTGCTATTCTGTGCCAGGGTCCTGGGCCAGATCTACATGCCAAGTTTTTATTCCAGATCTGTATTGCCTGAGTAACTCTTGCAGAAACTGACACTGCTAATTTGCCATCTCCATTGTGTTGTCCTTCTCTTTAATCCCAGAATTTTCCTGACCAGCTTTACTCTGGCTTTTCTCCCTATCATGTTTCAGTTGTGGTAACACCATCACCTGCCACAGTGCTCCCCTTCCCTGCCTGGGCAAAACAGGACCGCTACTCAGAGTTCCTTCAGATGCTTCCCTGCCTCGCTCCACCCCTGCCTCCAGGACTTTTTTCCTGGCTCTCAAATGCCCCCCCATGGGAAAAAATAATTTTTGTAGGGCCTTTTTGTGCCTTTCCAATCGTCTTCTTCACCCTTTTGCTTAAGAAGCAACTTGCTGAAATGCATGACTGCAGAAGTAAACCAGTTTCTCTTCAGCGGCCTTACTCACAACTAAATCCCCTTGCCTTCAGTGGAGCTGAGTCATGGGAAAGTCTGCCCAGAAGGCAACTTGACTTGCCTGCTTTTAGGGGGAGGGAAAGAGGGTGCTCCTCTCACTGGCTTGGAAGGACAGGATCAAGCAGCCGCTGCCGCCACCTCTCTTCTCTGTGATTCTGGGCGAGGGCAGAGAAGCTGTCAATATTTTTTTTCTTTTTAAAAATATCTCCACTCTTTGCTTCTTTGTGGCTGCATGTAGCTAACCGGGAGGAAGTCTGCATGGGAGGGGGCTGGATTGCTTGCTGATGGTTGGAAGGAATGGGGTGCTGGCTTCACTCAGTGGGGACTAAGAGGGCTGAAGCAAGCAGGGGCACCCTTTCTCCTCCCCCACGATTTGGGGTGGTGGCAGGAGGAGCTCTCTTTTTTGCTATTTTCTCTTTTCTACTCCCTCACACCTGCACGTAGTTCATTGTGTTAGAAACAAGCAAACACAAAGCAGGGCGAGCTCAAAGGGCAGCTTCCCCGCACAAATCCCCTCTTCGAGCAGAGGTAGATGAGCGATGCAGGGAAGTGGCATGAGGAGCAAGCAACGCAGGGCGCAGACAACGCAGCGCCACGATGAGCTCTTAACAAAAAGTGACTAGCGGCAGGTTCAGCCTTGGGCCAAGCCCCCGAAGCCTTGCCCTGGTGACCCCGCTAGCTGGCACCCTGGAAACGACTACCTGTCAGAGCTGGCAAGATGGCCTGGCATTCTGGCCACAGCGGGAGGCAGAGCCTATGGGCAGACGCAAGCCATTTCTCTGCGCAGTGTGAAGCGGGGAGGGGGCATGACTCCTGTGATCGGGGATAAGTGTAAACCTGGGATGACACAGGCATTTCGCAGCACATCAGCGCTCGCTTCTGTGAGCATAACAGTTGAGTTTCAAATCCTAGAGAGATGATATGTAAGAAGATTAGGGGACAGAAGCATCTCTTTTCATGGCAGCTGCCTTCCCAGGGGAACAATGGTATTGCAGCTATCAGAGCAGAAGAGACAAAAAGTGCTCACAGTGGATACGTCTTTTGGGACTCCTTTTTCCAGAGGAGACCACCATGGCTACTCTCAGGGCAAAGCAGAGTTCCACTCCTTGCCCGAAGCATCCCCACGCCACTGACACAGATTTCCTATAACTAAAGCTTTGTTAGTTCAGAGGAAGGCGTATCAAATCATGCCCGTGATTATGTTTGCATGTGAAAGCCCACGAATGGTTCACGACTCTTGTTTTCTGATAATAAAAATGCCATCTGCATGGGTCACGGGTGACTGGAGGAGCCTGCGCAGCAGACCTGCTTGCGTCTGATGTGAGATACGACGTGGTGCAAGAGAGTCCCTGCTCGCTCAAAGCGACTTCCTCCTCCGTCTCCTCTTGCTGCAGCTCCCTCAGTTTGCTCCGGACGGGCCAGACCTGCTTGCGTCTGATGTGAGATACGACGTGGTGCAAGAGAGTCCCTGCTCGCTCAAAGCGACTTCCTCCTCCATCTCCTCTCGCTGCACCTCCCTCAGTTTGCTCCGGGCAGGCTGCAGGGAGGAGTCTGCTGCACTAAGAGGTCCCATGAACTAGATCCAGCCCACAAGGTACATGGCCCACGTGAAGCAAGCACACAGACAATGCTGCCCTAATAAGGGGCAGAGGCCATTGGGTGGATCATCCAGTCAGTAGTTCATGGGAGGGAGGGGAGAAGGGTCATGTATGTCACTGTGGCATGGAAAACTCGGTTGCAATTTCATCACCCCTATGAACCAGGCTTCTGCCTCACTCCCCAGATTATCTAATGTGGTTTTGTTCACATCATTATTATCTGGAAGCCTGCACTAAAACATAGCAAGCCCTTCTGGAGAGGGCAACAGAATACCTTGCACATCAAAAGTGTGTGTCTTTAGAATGGGCTCATGTGACCAGGACATCTGAAATGCCACCACTTCATTATAAGCTTTTTCTCTGCTCCAGCCTCCTGAAATAAGGAAGAAATTTGTCATTTCTGTAATTTTATTGCCTTGTTAGCTATATTTATAGGTACACAAAACTACCATCTCTCTAAATATGCCTCAGTGGATACCCTAGTGGGGGGAAAAAACCACTGAAAGTATAGCAAAAATGCTCATTTTGAAAGCATGAACAATCAGGATATGTCATTTTGCAATCTTGGCAACACTTTTAAAAAACAAATCTGGATAAGAGAACCTGAACTGCACCCCTCATCCATATCAGACTTCAGCACTAAACATGCAGATACTGGAAGTACTTCTAAGCAAAGCTCTGTACAAACCAAATGGAAGTAAAACAGAGGCAGTGTAAAACATGGCCCTCAAACTCCGACTGCTTTTGCAGTCTCAGAAAGTGGATAAGTATAAGCCCTGCATCCCTAAGAGACATTCTAGGCCCTTTCCTTAATGTTCAGATTGATTTCGTCTCTAGAGGCAGAACTCCATGGGGAGCTGTTGCACAAACCATTGTAGCCTCTTGAGCAACACAATCTGCCAGGCAGAAGAGAATTGGTTGGGGCGCAAACACCCCATTAGATTCTGTCCAGGATCAACTACCTTTAAAGAAATCAGGAAAAGCACACAGGCAGCATTTTACCAAGGAGAAGTGAACTCACTCCCTTTTCCAAAGTGTTCTGGCTAATAAGGGTCAATGCACAGACAGGATTCTTAATTTGCAATCAAAGCAAAGGAGCAATAGTTTTACTCTACTGAATCCATTTTATTAATTTGTAAATTAAACTTCTTAAAACTAAAAAGGTTAGGCCCTGCATTTGGATTTCTTCATTTCACAGTCACTTACTGAGTCCACCTGAGAAGTCTGACCTGTCACTTGTCCTGCAAAGGAGCTGACCTGATGTCCAAGTAGCTGCAGACCAGCCATCCCCCAGCCTGGTACCCTCCACTGATTTGGGCCTGCAGCTCCCCAACATCTGGAGAGCTGCAGGTTGGGGAAGTGAGCCGTAGACATTTTCATTATCAGTCTGCAGCTGAGGAGTTGGGTGGCACTTGGAAGCTTATTTGGAGGGAGGCCCTGATTAAAAGTATGCATGTCTCCTACCCTTTAAAAATACGTTTAGGAGTGTGGCTGACTGATTAGGAAGGAAGCATTTCAGTATGCATGGATGTGGGCTTATTTTGGACTTTGTTAAGGTGCCAGGGACTCTAGAGTCCTTCTGCTGTGTACTCTGCCAGATGTATGAGTGACAGGAGAGTGAGAATCAAACCCGGACAATCTCAGCAACAGACAAGGCAACCAAAAGGATTAAATGCAAAGGAATTGGAGATTTGAGATGTAAATGAGTGAATAATATTGCAATACCGCCTAGCAGTCTAATGAGGTCACATTTGTCGGTCCCACACACACATTTCTGGACACCTAATTATATTGTGAGGATAGTATGAAAATGGAACTGATGATGTGGAACAGAGGATGACCCAGATGATATGAGGACAAGAAGGCCTGGACATGGAGAAATTTGTGCTCCTTAATGAGGAAATTGGCCTTATGGCTGCTGCTGAAATGTCAGAAACCAGGAGATAATTTCCTGACCACCTTGTGGATTCTCCATCACATGGGAGAGATGGGAGGTGAGCCATCTCAGATATGGAGGAGCCGATCTGGGATGTGGGGAAACAGCTGCATTGAGGAAGAGCCTTTGGGGCAGAAGGCCAGGCCATGCTCAGCCAAATGAGCTGGAGGGGGGCCCTCCCAAGGGAACAGGGCTGGCCCCCCACATTTGGAAGCAAGCACACACATTACCCCCTACGTGGGCTGCTCCCCCACCCCAGTAAGATCATTCCATTCAAATCTAAAATGACCTGCCTGCACCAGTGAACAGCTTGTGCGTGTATGTTGGTCAGGGCAGTGCTGCCAGAGGACACTTTTCGGTTGGAAGGCAAGGTGTCTGCTCCAGATCCTTGAGAGCCACGGGAAGGAGAGCACACAGGCATGGTGGAGCTGCGATCGGCAGCTGGAAAGCAGCCTGATCTGCTCTCTGGTCACCCACTCAGTCTCTCCCGCTGCAGCAAGGGGGCTGCTGTTGCTATTTAAATTAAAGTGGCCATTTCTAAGTGCGGACATATATACCATCCGGATTTGCAAATGCCACACAGAGAGGTGTCCTTGCTTTGGTGATGCGTAAGTGGTCTCCCCAGTCTTTGCACACCTGGTAAAAATGGCCTGTATCCACAGGAAGAAACAAAAAACGTTGTTGGTATTGCACTGCAACAAGTCCGTGTGCTGCAGTGAAATTGCAAGGGTGGGCAGAAAACCTGCTTAGCCTCTGGGGGAAATCAAACAGAACCAACCTGCAGCTTCCCTGGGAGCAGCGGGACACGACTGTTGATCAGAGAATGGAGCATTTTACTTTGTAGCGGAGGAGAAAGTTGTCAAGGGAGTGAGTTAGCGGAGCTTTTATCCATGAACTGTCTGCGTTTTGTGGGCTTTGACTAGTCAGCAGTTTATAGGAAGCAGAACACTAAAGCTCGCGTTGCAACACTTAGACAGTTACTTGGTTTGATTCCTCACTTGGAAAGCAGTTTAAGGTGCCACACAATGCACAGTTAGACAGACAAAATTCCTACAATTCCCAGGATCCCTCCAGCCTGACTTGCTGGCTGGAGCATGCTGGGAATTGTAGGATTTCCCCCCTTCCTAAGCATGCCCAGGATGGCCCATTCAATTGATTAAAATGGTGCCTCTGATTAACAGAGGAAAAGGGGGAGGGGTAATTTAAATATTTTTAATAAAAGTACAGTGAAAAACTGCGGATGGCAGGGATCATGTTAGGAGCGTCTTGGTGGGTGTGCATTGTTGTAAAACGAAGCAATGCATTCTTGATCCCTCAGAATTATTGTCTTATTAATATACACATTAATGTATTAATTAGCTGAATCACACAAATGATCAATTAATTGGCTGACACTCCTGACAGACACCAAATGGCGCTCCTTCTGTGACAGGCTTTGGAGGTTATACTGCAGAGACAGAGGCAGCCATGCACCAGTTGTTCCGCTTTTTTACAGCTGGGAAAAAAGAAAGGGGTAAAGAAAAAGTCTGCACGGTTCAGGAACATGACTTTTAGAAGGGACATGGCAGCTGCGTCTGATTGCTAAAAAGACTGTCCAAGAAAGGTGGATTCCCTGCCCTTTTGTACTCATCATGACTAGGATATTCAAGGCAGTGTTAGTCCTATCAAGTCGAAGTCCTGCCTTTGATTTGAGCCCGAAACTTATAGGACTGCTCTAGGCTGCATTAATCCAGCAACAAGGGAAATGCCCCACTGAATACAGAGGGAGGGGTGCTGCTGCTGTCAGAGGGGCATCGTCACAGCGGCCTCTGGGTGACTGGATCTTGGGCCTCCTCAGGCAATGCTGGGGCACAAAGGGACCCCATCATTCACTCAAGGGCATGGTCCCTCCCTACAGGTATTTTCCTGAGCAATGTTGCAGCTGCAGCTTGCTAGTTTTGGACCTGACGGTTTTATGTACCCCACTCCCACTTTAGCAGGCCACGTGTAGGACTAAATGCCAGCATTTAGCTGGTATTTCTTTTCCTTGCCCTTCACTGTCAGTCTGCCCTTCGAGGCTGTTTGTACACTCTTGATATTTTAAACCAACAACAACCAGTACGATTTTTGGCTCACCTTGATTTTAAAAAAGACTCTAAGACCTTGGCAAAAGTAATATCATAGTAATAAACAGCTAAGAATCTATGAAACAATTGGAGGACAAGAAATATCTCTGCATGGTGCTGAAAAAACAACAGTGCAGGCAACACTCTTTGGTGAGGCTATTTCGGAAATGGGGGCCACAACAGAGTGGGCCCTGTCTCCCATAGCCACCCGCCTGACTCCAATGGGGTGAAACAGCACCTGTCCACAGGGGTATTCCAGGCAGATCATGCTGGGAGCATCGCAACTGTTTCCATGCTGCCGTGTTCTACACTCGATCCACAGCAACGAAAGGGCACTCGCTTCCGTACCCGCTGTTCTCTGGGGGTGGGGACGGTGTGGGCAACTGGAAGTTGTGCGGTGGGGCTCTGGACTTCGCACTCCAGCTTCGGTTGCACCGCTGGCCAGGATGTTGTGGCTTCCATGCTGTGCAGTAGTGTATGCATCTGCCTTTACTACAAAAAGAAGGTGAAGCAAATGCAGGGATATACACTCAGACATGCCATCGTCTGCAACGTATAGATTAGGCCCCTGCAGGAAAAGGCACAAGAAAGAAAGAGAGGGATATAGGACTTGCTGGAACTTTGATCTCACTATAAAAGAGTGTTGTACTTCTTGTTAATGTATGATTCTGCTAAGCAGATGCAGTGTGGTAAGGTGAGACCAGATATGCATGAAATCTATTTCATATATATCAGAAGAAAATTTAAAAGCATATACACTTAACAAAAAGGCTATTCTGATATGTGTATGACTGAAGAAAAATGATTATCAAAACGCAACTACATGATGCAAGAGCCTTGCTAATCTCTAAAGGCAAAACTCTATCTCAGAAAATGACCCATTTTCAAAACCACTGCTTGCATAAGAGACGTCCCGGTCTCAAGAAAGCTATTGTGCCCTTGTTTTCCCGTTGGCATATGACTGGGGAAGCTGGTGTGTGCTTTTAATATGGCAGCAGCATATTTTCGATCAGTTTGAAGATGCACAGGCTGAAACCCATGTAAACAGCAGTGGCCTCGGTTGCTAGCTTGTGCTCAGAAAAGGCGCCTGCTCATTCCAGGACATCAACAACCAAACTGGAGTTTCAGTGCCATGGTACCCTTTCTAGGCAGGCCCAGGGTTCCTAGAGAACTGTTTATTCCAATTCGGCCACATTATTAAGACACGGTTTAATGGCAGGTGGCTCTGCTCTCCACAGCAGCTCTGACAGAACTGACAGCAAATTCCACAGGGAGAGTAATTGCTTTGGCTTTTGCAAATTTAGGTTAGTCATAATAACGTGCTTGAGAGTGACTAGTACGTGCCAGATTGGACTTGGCTGCGTCCCCCCCCCCACCCAGTCTGTGATTCCTTCTTTTATAGGTTAGGGGGAGCAGCACTGCCTGGCTAGTGTGAGTGTGTCTCAAGCTCCCATCTCTTCTGTTTCCCTTTCAACCCCTTGTCTTGCGCCACAAATCAGCCCTCTTCACTGGTTTCCATGCGGGAGTTGCTTTGGCACTGCATACCTTCACCAAGGTCAGCGGGGGACAGTCCCAGGCCATGAGGGCCTCTTCCCCACCCCCTGGTCAGCCGCACAGGCCTCTGCAGGAGGCATTGGGGGCCTCTGCTTCCAGTCTCCCTCCCACTTCCAAGCAAGTCTGCATTGCTCCAACTTTCCACAGGCAGGCAGGCAGGCAGGTGGGCCAACTCCACCATGGTCCTTGGTCCTCGGGTTGGGGCTGGGCATCTTGTTGCCCAGAGAATGCAGTGCTCTGCCCAGGGCTGCCAAACCTCCCAGTATGAGTCCACATTGCCCTCTGCCCTGCGCATTCATGTTGCCTCCGGAACGGGCAACATCCACAAGTGCAGCAAGCCAGGAGAGCGGCTCTCGCATTCTCCTCTTTCTGCCCCTCCAGCCCTCTTACCTGTGATGAGCAGGAGGGCTTGGGGCTCCTCTGTGGCTCCTCCATAGCCAGCCCACCGCCAAAGCCAAAGCCAGACAAGACTGAGAACCCTCGCTGAGAGGGTAAGAAAAGGAGAAGCATGGACTGCCACGCCTGAGCTGACTGGCAGCCAGCAGAACTCCTAGGGATTGCAGTGGAGAGTGCTGTGCTGTGCTTTGCTTTGCTTTGCTTTGCTTTGTTGTCCATACCGCCCAACGGGCAAAGCTCTGTGAGAGGTTAGCCAGAATATATACAATATAGTGCAATATAAAAGTATAATAAAACACAACAACATCACAGTGCAATACCAAAGTTAAAACAGTGTTTTGAACTTGAGCAGTTACAAGCAATTCGGACCTCTCTCTCCTGAAGCAGCACATCCCAAACAGCCTTGCTCTAGGGGTTGGGAGCAGGTGGAATGGCACATCCCTGATGGGGCAGCATCTCTCCTCTGAAGCACAGCCTCTCAAATTGCAGCTCCAGAGCACTGCTGAAAATCTTCTGAGCCTGGACGCTGACACTTCCGTTTCCTGGCTGAAATGGGCCCAAAAGAGTGTCCCCAACTTTGCTACCCCTTTCGCTCACTGCAACGCTGGCAAGGCACTCTCTCCCAGCTTAAGTCATGATAAATGCCAGTTTATTGTTAGGAGGTTATGAGCTTCAGTTGCCAGATGGATTAGGCATAGTTTCTCTTCTTTCTTAAATATTTGTCACTGTGCAAAGAGTCACAATGCACCTAGCATGATCTGGAGCAACTCCTCCCTCTAAAGCCTCTGTGGGCAAGTGCTATGTCACAACAATGGAGCTGGGCAGCTGGCTATGAGAGACAGAGTCTTCTCAGTTGTGGCCCCCCCAGTGTATGGAATATGCCTTCCGCATCATGCAAAGATGGTGAACATGGCTGTGCTCATGCCCTGCCTGTGGGATCGTGTGGCCATTTGTGGTCTAGATGCACCCTTGCTCTGATCATTTGGCCTTATACCGTTGCTCTAAGGTGCTGAACATCTCCTTCTCTCAGATGCTACATGAATTAAGTATTCTCCAGAACTTGCTCTGGGTCCAGACAAAAAGTTCATTCTGCCCCTGAGAAGTCCTTTTGCTCACTTTCATTGGAGATGTGCAGGACAATCCTATGCACATTTACTTAGCATTAAAATTGAATGGCAATTTAATTTTTGAGGGTTATTTTAACTTCAGTTTCTGGACAGCTTAGGTACATTTTCCTTCCTGCCTCTTAAACATTTTGTCAATTGAAGTATGTTCACTGGGCATATTCTCCTGTAAGGGCACAATCCTATGCAAGTATAGACAGAAAAAAGCTTTGTCTGAATTTGTGTAGCCTTGCTGTGATCCTAAGTGTCTTTAAGATCACATCTGTAGGTCTTGGTGAAGAAACTAATCCTTGCTGTGGCTTCTTCTTTTGGTTTTTCTTTGCCTTGTATTCCTATCATAATACATGAACAGGGCCTTGGGTTGTATCTTTTGTTTAAGGTAAATCACATGCAGCCAGAAAAAAAGCACAGGGGCGTTGCAGGCATTCTGTGCATTTAGTCATTTTGGTCTCATGAGAAGGGGGAGAGGGCAGCGATTTTAGGGTACAGGCCCAGAGTAACAGACTGTCCTGTTACCACTGCCTTGGATGCCCCTACCTCAAATTCAGCATATCTTTGCCTCTTCTTGACTGCACTGCACACCGTGTAGCTTTTGAGCTAGTTCAACAGAAAAATCCCCTCTTCCCAGAGAAACATGGCGCGACAGGGCCATGTCTTTGCATGCTCACGCACATGTGGACCTGTGCACACGTGCGCATTAAGATCTTTCACAGAGGATCCTCAGAAACTCCATGACAGTTCCTTTGGGAGGAGCCATTTCATATGAATTCAAGATCTACATGACTTTGTCTGGAATATTCACACAGCCACACAGCCTCTCATTCACAGTTGGCATCCTGTCAGGGTTTGCGTGCAACCCCGCAACCTCTCCCCGCTCCCTCGCTAGCCCTCCTGCCACCTTCACCCTGAAAAAGCAAGACGCAGGCTTCAGGCTGCCAACTTCTGACCGACAGCTGCTCCGTGGGAAGACACAAGCAGGCTTCTCCAGCTTCTCCCACCGCCAGAGTTATCCAAAAACAGGAATCCTCTGCAAAACAAGGGGCACTTTGGACAGCTGCCATTTCTTCTGCAGAGCGGTATTTTTCTTGCTTCCACGGATGGGGGGTTCTGAAAGGGAAAACGTCCGTGTGCGCGTGTGTTAAGGATATTTGACAGTCCTACCATCCTGCGACCACCTCTTCCTCCGGAGGCAGACTGCCAGTGCCCCGTGCCCCACAGCAGGCCACCGAAATACTGCTGCGGCAGCAACCGCAGTGGGAGGAGACCACCTGCCAGAGAAGAGCCGCAATTCTGTAAAGCGACGGAAAGCCCTTGACAACAGCAGGTGCATTAAACGGCCTTTACCTGACGAGCATATCCACCTTCTTGTTGCTTGGGCACAAAGCACATATGAACTTACCTCTGTGTTCCCCTTTGGCGGAATTATCAGCGGGCGCCCTTCCTTCTTGAAAACTGCCATGATCTTACCTCACCGGTTTGGAGCTGGACTCATCCTCCTGCTGCATGTTTGGCTTCTCCGATCAGTACTGCAACCACTTGGGGTTTTGATGTCACAGATGCTGTCGCATTTCTTTGTCTGCATTTATTTCATTATTTACAGGCTGCCTTTCTGAGTTCAGAGGTGCCTCGCAACTTATTGAACCAAAATATATTAAAAGCACGATATGAAACACAGCACTTCTAAACATGTAATAAGATCAGCAAACACAGTATTGGCTGAATAAAATGGTCCTAGGGCAAATTGCATTCCTGATGGCCACCTCTGAATGCTTAAAAAGGTGGAATGGCCTGCCAGGAGAGATGCCTCAGCCACCCTAGACTGCTACCTTCAAGAGGGAGCTAAAGACGAATCTCTTCCAACAGACCTTCCCAGACCAGTTTTATTTAATACGTTGTTCTTAATCTAAAGTTGAATTGCTATTGGTTTAAAATTGTTGCAAACTTCCCAGAGTCTATGGAATGCGCTCCCCAGAGAGGCTTGCCTGGCACCGAGCCTGTATTCTTTTCCGCCGCAGGTTAAAACCTTTTTATTTAAACGTCATTTTAAAACTTAGTCGTTTTAATAGTTTAACAGTCGTCTTGATTTATTTTATTGGTTATATATTATTTTACTGTATTGTTTTATTGATTGCTTTTATTGACTATTGGTTTTAACATTGTAAGCTGTCCTGAGATGATTGTCGTAAAGGATGGCATATAAATGTTTTAAATAAATAAATGGGAACGGGGTGGTATATAAAATCATTAATAAGACTAATAATAAAAAAGAAGAGTGGTGACTGACTAACTCTCTTCTTGCTTCAGGGGGCACCTACTTTCCATATGGCCTTGATTGCTGAGGAGCCCCAGATATCTGCCATGGGACCCCTACATGTTCCAGAGAATTCTGGGAAATGTACTAGGGCATGCATAGACTCTTTTCACCCAAGGCACCAGCAAAACCTGTTGGGCCTCCGTTTTGGTCTGCACTAACTGTGCTTGTTGTGTAGATCATTTCCAGCACTCTTTGATAGCTGAGCATTGCAGGGGATGATTGGTCATGCCCTGCCTGTCATTAATTAACTTCTCATAATGAAAGCCTGGATAAGCTTCAGAGGAACCCCAGAGTTCTCCAGAATACACTTGCTCTAACGCAGTCACTGTATTAAATCCACACAGTCAGCTGAGTATGCTTGAAGTATCAGGTTTCAGGGCATTTACATTTGCCAAAGCCAACTCGTTAAGCAGCACATGACTAATAACTTATTAGCACATTCTCCCAGAACAGTATGCTAATGATCATCTTTGAAAATCAATGGAAGAGTAAAGCAGGATATATTTAAAGCTAGAATGAACTGATCTCTCCATTTGCATTCTGAATGGGAGCATTGTTCCATCTGCTTACGGAAAAGCAAGTTTTGGACCACCCCAGACTGTTTCGGCACCATTTCTCGGTATGTTTAGTGCTTTGCCACATAGGAATCTGTCCCTGGGTATTTTACACCACTCTTACACAAGTATCCGTTGTTGCTTTTGGTCTGGATTGTCAAACCTCATTCTCTCTGAGGGTCCCATTCAATTTTGGGGATGCTCACTGGAGCTCCTCCCAGTGGTGGGACAGACCAAAGGCCGATGGGGTGGGAGCAAGAAGCCACAGGGCTGGGTCTAACATACCAGCTTATTTTAGCTTAAAGTTCCTACTGCTAGTGCTAATGCCTTAAAGCAGAATGTCAGCCTTTTAGAATGGAAGGAAACGACAACAGCCCGGAAAGCACCAAATAATTAATGCCTGGGGAGGGTACTGGGTAGGAGGAAGGGACCACAGCCATCTTGGGAGCCCTAAAATGCTGCATTGGAACCCCAACTTTGGCCCCTGCACCTGAGGTTCAGGAAATAAACCTGGATAAGCCAAGACCAGGAAACATTCTTGTGCTGCATCAGATTTGATTGAATAGCAAGTGCCATCGCCAGTGGGTCATGGGCTCTTCCACTGGCAGGGAAGCAGACGCTGGAGAACTGGTGGATACATGCTTCCGAATGCCTGTCGCCAGCCAGAGCCATACATCGTCTTAGCGTGTGCGGCAATGAAACGTCTTATGTGAAGCCCCGTCAGGTGAACTAATCAACGGGTTGCCGAACTTTTTAAAAATTATGTTTTACTATGATTTCAGTCCGCAGATTAAAAACACACACCCATCCCAAGCATTACCACGGAGACATTCTAATATGGCCCACAGATGCTTTCGAAACAAAAATTGCTTCAATGGGAGCCAACAGAATTTTAAAGTGGCTAGCTCAACCAGAGAAGAAATAATTCAGAACATATCATGCTACTAATCCCCAAAACAAAACAGAATAAAATTACAGCCAGTAGAACAAGAGATGATACAATTCAGAACATGTCATTCTGCAAAGCACGTTTAACTCTTCCCAGACCAGAAGCTCTTAAAGGAGCTCAACAGTTGCCTCGTGCCCTTCATCTGTGAACACCCAGCCTTCCATGGGCCGTTGATGCTGTGATGGAATCATATGCCCGTAACTATAGACTGCAGTCACAAGTGGCATTTGGCATAGGTTTCATTTCTGAATGCGATGGTATCTTACGGTTTGGGGGACTACCAACGACATTTTCTGTTTTTCTTTCTTTTTGAGCCAGCTGCCAGAAAAGCAAGGGTAACTTGATACACCAGCCAGCCAGGGCTGGGTCCTGGGCAGGGTCTGACGTGAGTCAGAAGATGGGAAGCAGGAGTCTGGCATGAAGAGCAATCAGAATCGGAGGACAAGCCAGGAAGCAGGACAGGTAATGGGCTGAAAAGCAAGCTGGATTGGTGCAAACCAGGACCAAGATGGAAGCGGAGGCCAGACCTTGTTGCAGAAGCCAGGAGCCGTCTGGGAGCCGGGAAATGATATGTAGATCCTAGTGCTCCCCTCAACCCCCCTCATCCATATTCAGTGCCTAAAAACATACATTTTGGTGTGCATTCGGTACTTATAAAATATAATGCTCCATAACTGTTTTAATGCAGGTTCTACATCTTAAGCCTTTTAAGACAACATCACCTGCTGTTTCTCTTCCGGACTCTTGTGCTTTGCTTTGTCACTCCACTTTAATTCCCAGGGTCTTTTCCCTATCATCTTAGCTTCAAATGCAGTCTCGTCCACCCACAACACAAATCCTGCGGCAGGCGGGTACGTCTGTGGGGAAGCAAAGCGCCCGGAGTGCCAAGTCGGCCAGTTCCCTCTGTAATTGAATCTTCAAACCCTCCCTGACAAAAGGAGACAAGAGTTAAAAACAGAACGCTGGTTCAGGTGCAGATACAGCAGCTTAGTTAAAAATGAATTCTCCTGGGGGAAAGGCTCTGGCTGAGCCTCTCCCCAGTCCTGATAGCTGGTGTGTTCAAGGCTGTGCAGGAAAACGTGGCTGCAGAAGTGCCCTCCCCTCCGGCCCACACGTGGCTTGGCTCAGCTCAGCTCAGCTCAGCTCAGCTCGAAGGGGCTTCTGCCCCACAGTGGCCATCCCTGTCCCCCACCTCCTCTGCACAGAGTTGTCCGGCTCAGCTGTGGCCACGAGTTCCCCCAGAGGCCCCAGGGGAGAGTGGGGAGAATGCCCCAGTGATTGGGGCACACAGGTAGCATAGTTCTGGGGCGGGGGTGGCTGGGGGGTGTCGCCTCCAGGTTTCCGAGGGCCCTTGGATGGGACCCCTGGAGGGGCCCCTCCTGGGTGAGTCTGTGCACTCACTGCTATTTTCATCAGCTGCTCTTGCCCCCCTTCTCCTTCATCAATACTGTTAATAGTGGCCTGTTTGGCAGGCATCCAGCCAGTGGGCCAGTTGACAGAGGCATTAATGGTTTGTCTGTCTCTTCATTTTGTTTGTTTCATATCTATACCACCCAACAACCGAAGCTCTCAAGCTGCAGCTTCTGAATGGTCTTCAAGGGCAGCTCTACGCGCAGCTCCTCAGTCATCTAACTTGGAGGTGGGCAGAGCATAGACTCCTGAAGCCAGTCATCCCTGTCCAGAGAGTGGCACAGCTGTGCCCCCAGGAGAAGCTGGTAGAAGGCACTCCAAGCCACTGAGGCTGCCTGATCCTCGAGTGACAAAGGTGGAGCAAGGAACAGCCCCAAGCTGTCAACCTGCTCCTTTAGTGGGCAGGCAACTCCATCCAGAACAGGGTGGGCACCCTTCATCTGGTCCGAAGAACCACCCACTAACAGCATCTCAATCTGGGCTGAGCTTCAGTGTGTTAGCCTTCATTCAGTCCATTGCCATGTCCAGATGCCAGTTTAGCACATCCACAGACTCACCTGATGAGGGTGCAAAGGAGAGCTAGAGCTGCATGCCATCAGCATACAGATGGTCGCATGCTCCAAAACTCCAGATGACCCTACTCAGCCATTTCCTGCAATGCTTTATAGCATGAGGGTCGAAACCAACCCCTGGGGAACCCTATACTGCGGAATGCATGGGGCTGAGCAATAGTCCCCATGCACCACCCTCTGGAGCTGACCTCCAAGCAAAAGCAGAATCACTGCAATGCAGCCCCACCCACTCCGAGCTCAGTCAGTCACCCCAGAAAGACACCCTGGCAAATGGTATTGAAAGGCACTGAGAGGCCCAGGAGTATCAACAGGGTTGCTCTCTGCCCCCCCCCCCCAGCAACATTGGCCATCATACAACGTGGCCAAATCTGTGCCTGTTCCTCCTTCCCTCTCAACACCACCGTTTTCTGGTCCAGAGCAAGAGGCCGTGAGCAAGAAAGCTGCAATGGCGCAGAGGAGGAGCAAGTCAGGGGGCTTTTGTCGGTGGCCCCTTGTGTGTGGCAGGTCCTCAGCCAGTGCTGAGCCACACCTGCCTTGGACACCAGCTTTGGGATCTGTCTGGGAAGGAAAGACAGAGGGGGTCTCCGAGGACTAGCTGGAGAAGCTTGTTGGTCCACAGCATTCCCTTTTCTAACGCAGGAGATCCCCAGGAGGCGTGGAAAATATGCGGGTGGAAAGGAAGATGTGAGTACACAGCAGCTCAGAGTGGGGGAGCCACAGAGACCCCAAGACTCTCTATGAAACTTCCATAACCATAATACAAGGCAGCATATACCAGGAGCCATGTGCTATTTTGTCAGCATGGGCTTTGGACCCTTGTGACATGAGATATGTGCCTCTTACATACCCCCAAGTGGTGACAACCACCTTCCAGGCAGTGCAAGCATTGCTCTGTCTGCACAATGCAAGCGTGAGTTAAAAGCAGAGAGAAGGGCTTGAATTTTGCTGGTGGCATTTATGTGCCCCTTTCTTGGTGGCAAGAGGAAAGTACTATTGTCCCTCAGCTGCATTCGCACATTCCCATCATCAACAACAAGCATGGCCATGTGAGCCAGTCTTTTGCAAACCTTTTGGAAGAGCCTTCTATGGAGTCAGCCTATGGGTCCACATAGCTCCACGGAATCGCCATGGACTGGCAACAGCTTCCTGGGATTTCCGGCAGGAGGTTTTCCTGCTTGACCTCAAGATCCTGCAGGTCGCACCTGGGCCCTTGCAAGGAGCCTGCGGAGCATGCGCTCTGCCACTGTGCTAGAACCTTTCTCCTACGAACAATGCAAACAAACCTTCAACGGAGGGCCATATAAAGCTGTGTGAACAGGGGCATGAATTGGCCTCTCCGCATCTTAAAATGAATGGGCCAAGCAATTTTAACACTGAAAGGGGAGCTCAGCATATACACATTGAACCAATATAACCGAATCAAGTTTCTGGGGAGGGCTTAAATGTATAGATCCTAGCAGGAAAAAAATAGCTAACATAATATGCTAAATTGTAACCATGTGCCTGTCTAGCCATAGTCAATAAAGCACTTTACCATGTTTAACACATCCACTTATGTTTAACATCACTTCAACATCAGGCAAGGGAGTAATCCCATACATTTCGATGGGACTCATCATATGGTTCTAATTATGTCATTAAGATCTTGCCGAGAGGGGATGCAGTAAAAGCCTTACAGTATGAAGCTCTGACGAGTGAGTACCTCTTCAAACATCAATGTACACATTCTCCTTGCACGGCAGTTCTATGCATGTCTACTCAGTAAGTCCCATTCAGTTCACTGGGGTCAACATTCAGGTAAGTATATATAGGATTACATCCTTAATGAAAAATGGGAGCGGGAGGGGAATTCAATAATGTGCATGTCTTATTTTGCCAATCTGCCTTGCGATTCTTGAAAAATTGCTTTAACTTTTTCATTTGCTAAGAATGGATTAATTCCAAACAATTATTTTATATAACTCCATTTGCCTCTTTCTTTCAGTATCAGAACTTCAATGCTCAAAAGTGTATTTCAAGGAAAAACGTATCCTGTAAGCTTAGGAAATGGCTTCTTTTTAAAAAATTCAAAGCCAGAAAGTATGTAACTGGGTACCTTTCTTTGAATCTTCTGTGTGGATAAGAATGTACAAAGGGCTTTGCAAAGCTTTGAAAATCTGCAGATGAGGAATGCACAAATCTATTAGTTTTGCTTTCTCTTACATCCACTTTTTAAAATGTCAGTTTCTTTCCATCCTGTGTATTATTGAAATAATTTGTAGACCACCTTTAAGGATATGACCTTTTATGAAGAAATGGGTGAATTTCTGATAAGTTGATACAGCAACATCTTTATCAATATGTGCTTACAAAGCATATATATGAACCAAATCCACCCATATCTATTACAGACTGTCATACACAGATCTGGATCTTGCCTTTTCTTAGACAGCAACAACACACTTTCGATTATTTTACAAGGACACCTAATCTACGTGTTCACCACAGAGAAACCCACGGCACAGAGAGGAGAGAAATGTGGCCTTCAAGTTGTTGAATCAATCACAAATCCCTTAACTCCCCATCATTAGGCTTACCAGATGCTAAGGGTGTTGCAGAGCATCAACATCTGGAGGGCCACATGTTCCCCAGTCCTACGATAGCAATTTACAAGATGCTTAAATTTGGTCCACTTGAGCATTTTTCTCTTCTTCCTCTGGACTTGGGGTGAATTTGCACAACCAGTTGTGTGGGGGAGGAGTTTGTTTTTGTTAATCCAGCTTGAGTTTTTGCCATCAGTGTGAATTTGTCGAGCAGATTTATCACACCCTCAGATTATGCATGAAATATATTAATTGCTCTTATCAACCTAGCACTGAAGGAAAATGTTCTATTTTGCTCTGAGATCTACTGTGGCGACACTTGTAGAACGTGTGGGCAATACAAATGCGTGCCCAGGTTGCTCCTAGCCACTCTGAAGGGGTGCACATGGAACTGGATGAGGCAGTGGGGTGCAGAAATGGCTTCCTCTGAAGCAGGGGTGTTAACACACTTCCAGTCCAAATGTAGAATTCGAGTTTGGAGATGCTGCCGGGGTGGCATGCCAGTGGTAGGAAGGGCAAAAGGGCGAAATATCGGCCTGTTTTAGCTTAAAGATCCTACTGCCAATAACTAAGTCTTAGATGGGGCATTTCAGCCTTTTAGAACAATTCTAGCTGCACTGAAACTGGGGAAGCCCCAGATGACTGGCGGTTGGTAGAAATGGCTGGGGCCAGGGGACAAGGGCGTGACTATTCTGGGGAACCCAGGAAGGCCAGACTTGACAGCTTTGAAGAACCATTGCAAGATGATAAGAAATATTTCCAGAACGCTTATGCCCCTCTCAGCACTATTCATCCCTGCAAAGGGAGAATAACAAACAAGCCCAAGTCTGAACTCACCACAACATCTCAAAGACACACGGTTCACCTAGTTAGGATGTTTCAAGAATCCCAACTCCCAACTCATCATATTTTGGCAGCCATACTCGCTGAGATGCAGGGTGCCCAAGCTGTTGCAACGTGTCGGGCATCCCACGGTAGGAAAACGGCCCATGGAATTCAGGGGGCACAAGCCTGCTTTGAAGTGCAACAGAAAATGGGATTGAGATACAGAAGACTCCGACTGCAGATTTTCCATCATTGGATAGTTATGTCTCTATTATTGTTGGTCAGTGGAATTCCCTGTGGCAGGAGAGGTTGGGGCTGCAATTCCGCAGTATTTCAGGAAGGAGCCTTGAGTAGCCCTCCCAGGAGATGCCAGGCTTGGGTCTGGGGGCCCTTTGTGCGCACCTGGGCACGGGCTGTGCCACAGAGCCAGGCCTTTCCCCAGTATAACTCCTGCCGCTGCACTATCAATGAACACAAGAGCTTCTTCAGTGATGGCATCCTGGCTGTGGAAAGAGAAATTCACCAAGCACCTACAGTGGGGTCTTATTCTGCATTTCAGTTCATTTCTATACCACCCAATAACCAAAGCTCTCTGGACGGTTTGCTTTTTAGCACCAGATGACAACCTTTTTATTTCCCCAGGCTTGTGCTTTTAGAACACAAGTAGGAACTGCTGGTCTTTACTCTGGCTTAATTTCACTTTGCACTACTATTTATTTCATTTCTATGCAATATCCAACATTCTGTGGACAGTTCACAACAATTCATAAAAAACAGAATTAAAACAGCATAGCATTTCAATTTGCAAAAATTAAAGCAGAATCTAAAACAATTCGAGCAGCTACTACAGTTTTTAGTTCAATAGACTAGGGCAAATACTCCTCATATTCCACTAAATGCCACTGAATGCCTAAGAAAAGAGGACTGTCCCAAAACCTGGTGCCTAAAGGTTAACTGAGTTGGTACTAGGTGGGCCTCAGTGGGAAGATCATTCCATAATGATTTTAAGCTATTTTATCATGTATTTTTGGTGTTTAATTTTGTGAACCACCCAGAGAACTTTGGCTATTTGGTAGCATGAAATGTGATAATCATATGAAATATTTTATATTGCATTATTATATCATATAAATAAAATGATGCAAAGATAAGCACAAAGACACCCCCAAAGTGCTACCTGGTTTTTCTTTTCAGCAGCTGTGATCCTTGATACATGGTTGAAAGCACTGCTGAATCAGCACTTTGATGATTCCAAAGAATCCTAGTCTGTGCTCCCCCCCTCGCCCGCTCCCGAAACTAGAGGATGCTCACAAAAGTGCTTTGCCCCTTTTCCAGCCCTGCAATGTCCCCTTCATGCATCATCACCTCCTGCAATCCGGCCTCCTTTGCCCCACCGGTCAAGCCCATTCTTGATGCAGAATGAGTTTCTGTTAATGTTAATGCACCTTCTGGGAAATCTTGATAATGAATGGCCTTCTGAAATAAAATATCATTAAAAATAATACTGAGCATGTTAACATCAATTCACAGGTTGAAGCTAAAAAGTCTGAACTGGATGGAGCAGGGGGTACCCAAGAACATTCAGCGCAGTAGGCTTTATCCTGCCATGTCTGGATCCCCTTCACATCCTTACCTCCTGCCCTGTTAACACTCGTGACCCCACTTTTCTCTCCTTGTCCATCCAGCCATCCAACCTCACCCTCACCCTCCTAATTTCACATAATAATAACTGGGAAAGAGTCTTCAGAAATGTCACTCTCTATACTCAGAATCACTAATTTACAGTGGAGTCCTATTCATATTTAGCCATAAGTAAGTCCCAGTGGGACTTATTTCTTAGTAGATGTGCTTGCTGAGACTGCAGCTTCAGACTGGAAATTACCATACAGGAGATTTTTCAGTCTCGTGGAACGCAGATAAGAATATTGCAGATTCATGGAATGTAAACCAAGCTTTCGTTAAGGTCACTTGGAAAAAATGATGGACCCCCACCTCTGATTTCATGCATGCCCTATACAAACTGTTTAACAAACCCATATCAGTATGTTTTGGGTTTTTTTTTTTTTTTTTACAGCTGATGAATTAATCTAGGCTATTTCTGTAGCCACACATATGAATCATTCAACTCTTACTTACTTGCTGGTTGCTTACCCCTCTTCAACTACTGTTGTGTGATAGAGAGGGCAAGTTCACACCACCTGAGAAGCCATGGTGAAATCTTAACATTGTGGATCTGTTGTGTTCTCTGAACCTAGTTCCAATGGTAGGATTTGTTTTCTGAAACCACAAAAAATAATAAGTTTTCCAAACTTCTCTCCAGTTCCTCCAGTTGTCTGGGCCCAGGATTGCCGTTTTACCATTGTTGGTATGGTAACACCACAGAGTTCCCTGGCAAGAGTGGCTGTGAAAGTGGCCATGTCTACCCCTTGATCAATACTGCCCTCAGCACTCTAGCAACAGACACATCCTTGTTCAGTTTCTTTCTATTGGCCAAGTGATATGTCCATTTCCCTGCTTGCTTTTGAAAACAGAAAAATAGCATAAAAATCCACAGAGGAAGAACGGGAGAAAAACAGCAGAACTGTTGATTTACATTTAATAAAAGTCTCTGTGGGGACTGGAGTGGCTGGGAGGCACCACAGTCAGGCAGGTACACTCAGGAGAGGGGAGAAACGAACCCACCTGGGGACCACAGTGGACCAATCAGGAGGAGGTTACTGCAGTCAGAGCTTTCTCTCCGGCAGGACGCCAGGCTGCACGGTGAGGCTGGGAGGACAGAACGAGGAGCACAGAAGCAACACTGCCCAGGTAACCATTGTCTGATCAATAAGTTTGGGCAAAAATCTGCTCCTCCATGGAAACAGCATTGGGTTGTTTTCCATGTCATATGAAACCAGCCAGAGAGTGTGTGTTAAGCTCGGGATGGGGGAGGGATGTGTTCAGTTCTCAGTTTAATGCAAACACACGTAGCTTCACACTGTTGCACCAACACGCAAGCTGAAGCTCAGTCAACCTCAACAACTCACACTTCATCATATTTCGCAATGGAGTTTTCCAATGAAGGCGGAAATAATATTTAACAACACATTATATTACAACAATTGCTTGCAGACATTGTGCATATTAGGTAAATGTATTGGGAGAAATGTGAGCAAAAATATATGTGCTTTTTCATGTTCCTATTTTTTGTAACTCCTAAAATTGTCAATGAACTGAACAAGAAACAGAGAAGATTGAGGAAAAAAGTGGAAAGCTGAGAGAAACTGATATTGGCAGGTTTATCTATCCTTACGTAATGCTATGCTGAGCTGTAATTAAATGACCTTATGAATGCTTTACACATGGCTAGGTGAAGGCACAGGAAACCCTGCAGCAGAGTGCAGAACCGAGCCCAGTGCTCCAAGCCGAATATCCTAGCAACACGGCAACTGCTTATGTGCTTGTGCCAAGGATGGTGCTTGAGGGCAGCCAGCCAATCAGAGTTTTTGGGGTCCAAACCTGAGGACTGTCCCCATGGGCACCAACTGGCACAAGCTTGGCAGATTCTCATCTATGACAGTAGCAAGGGGAATGCTAGTCCACAGCAAGATTTGGTTATATTAACCCTCCTGATGACTGAGGGGGAATGAATTAGCATTTGAGCCTCCCCAGGGGCAGCTGAGTTTCCCTTTTGCCCAACAAGAGCAGGTTGGCCCTGCTTTGTCCTCTAGCCAAGTCCTCCTGGTATGAAAATTCCACCGCTGTTTTGCCCAGGAGCTCGTGGGACTGGCCTCTGGGGAAGATGGGTGGAGTACAGTGTCAGACCATATTTTATCTCATAGTGATGACGGACTGGCCTCAGAGTTGGTCTTCAGGCCAGTGGGAAGGGGTAGGCGGGTTTACTTTTGGCCATTGGCCAAAGACCAACTGCTCCATCTCAGATGAAGAAGAAAGGCACCTGAATGACCCCTGGGTAAGATGGAAGCTTTGATGGATTTGCTGCAATACATGGAGAAGTAGAAGTCCATGCCTAGTCAGCTGTGGATCTGTTATTGTCACTTTCTGCATCTCAATTTTCTTCCTCCTGAATATGGAATATTTTGCAAATGTTGATAATTCCTGTCAAAACCCAACTGAAATGAAATTCTCACCCCCTGCATTGGCCAGATTCAAGAGGTGTGTTGCTTCTCTCATCATGTAAAGGGCCAGTATGTTTCTGCCTGCTGTGTAGTTGTTAGAGATGGGGAACCTGTGCAAAAGCAGAAGTGGCAAACCAAATTCAACATTAACATTGTTGAACGCACAGGAATGAAACCCCTGATCTCAGCAGCCAAGGCCCTGAGTCTCAATTGACAATTGTCTGTTTGGTTTCTCCCACTCCCCCATCCCACCCCTAAGCTCAAGTTCTTTTCATCAAAATATGGAGAATATTGCAATTTGAAGTAATTTTTTATAAGAACCAAAATGAAATGAAGCGTTCATCCAATCATCTTCATGCCTACCAGATCTTTGTGTCTCATGAAAAGAGGCAGCAAAGAAACAAGAAAGAATGGCTCCTTGACATCATTCTTCAAATGTGTCCCCCTGCAGCCCTCCACTGGATGCACCCCCCGAAATTCAGAAGGGCCTGAATGATGTTTGGAGAAACATGGAGTGATCAAAAGGTCAAATCAACTAATTTTGACCCTTTGGATGTTTCACCTGCCCAATGGACGCCATTTTTCAAAAATGTCCTTCCCATTTTCATCAAGTGTGGAAGGTCTGGGGGGTGGGGTGGCCCTTGGGCTTTCCAAAGGTTCCCACCCCTGTTTTTTAGGAAAAGCTAATGGGGCAGAAGTGTGGGTTTGGGCTTGGTTTAACCCAGACCCTCCGCTGGAACTCACAGCAGCTCGCAGCCACAGACAGAAGCACCCCACCCCCATCATTCAGTGCACCGGAGGGAACTTATACATGGAGGATGTAAGATCTTCCTTGCATTTACTGAGTGTTCAGCAGGCAGGCCTGCCCACCTTTGCAGCCAGGGCTTCATTTCCTTCCCTGCCTTTTCCCTGTCACCCCCACATTTGCCCTGGGGCCCAGATTTGCATCTCGTTATGTCAGCTGTGTTTAAGGCACCAGCCCTCTTCCTGTATCACTCACTCTGGCCTAATTTAGATTTAAGACCTCTGTGGAATCAGTGGAAGTGTTGCTCTTTGGCGGGGTGGGGGGGGGCAAACCCAGACTCATTCATGCTTTGTTTAGATTAGGCTCCCCGCGGCCAATCATGCAGCCAGGCACCTGCACAAGACACTGAACAAAGGTTTACACAGGGAAATGGCTGTCCCGGTTCCAAGAGCGCTCTCAAATATCCACAGCAACCATTAAGTGTGGTCTTCGGGCTTTAATTCTCTGCATTTAATTTCTTTCTCCAGAAGTCACATGGACGGCCAAGCTAGGAGGTGCCCATGTAATCTGATCTCCCTCATTCTCTCTCTCTCATTCTCCCTCACGCACACACGTGCGCACACAGGTCCAGATGGTCATGGTTTCAGACATGAATTCTGATTCACGTACAGCGCAAGATTTACAAGTCACCAGTTCTCTGCTCGTCCTTGTGACTGACGAGCTTGCCAAGGGACGCGGCCGCCACGTGCATCAGGAGTGGTACCTCCCGGATGCCGATCCGGCACATGCAGCTGCAGCTCTGTGCCTCGGTGCATCACACCTTAGAAGGTAGAGTATCTGGCTGGCTACCCGGCTCGCTGCAGGCCATCCTGGCAAGTATAGGGCGTTCTGGCCTGGAAAGGAGCTCTTTGTCATAATCACCTTTTACACATATAGCCATAGACTGGAAGGCATGCAGTTGTGTGAAGCAGCCTGAAGGTGTTGTGGATACTCAACAGTCAATCACATCTGACGGGACCATGTGTGCGCATGAGTGAGTGAGTGAGTGAGTGAGTGAGTGAGTGAGTGAGTGGGTGTGTGTGTGTGTGTGTGTGTGTGTGTGTGTGAGAGAGAGAGAGAGAGAGAGAGAGAGAGAGAGAGAGAGAGAGAGAGAGAACATAAGGAATCACGAAGCAACAAAACATGCGTGCTACTGAGTGTGTGTTTGACAGGAAAGTGCAATTATTCCTCCCTGTCCTGTACCTGTATTTGTGAGCATGTTTTCATCCCAGGCTGCATCACATTTTAGGGGCATACTTCAAAAACCCCGGATCAGGTGTGGGCACCTTCTTCCAGCCCAAGGACTGGATTCCATTTTAAGGCAACACTCGGCAGCTGGGTGGGAGGAAAGGTGAAAGGGGGTGAAACTGAAGGCAAAAAAGGCAGGGACAAAAAATACCAGCGTATTTTTGCTTCAACTTTTGATTGGTGAGATCTAGGCCTGAGGATTTCAACCTTATAAAGGGTGTGTATGTGGAGGGGGGACTGCACAAAGCCTGGAAGGCCAACTGACAGCCGCTGGTTGGGGAAGGGGGGGCAGGGGAAGGGCTGGATGAGGTGCCAGACAGGTCGGAGCTGGCCTTCAAGCCTGAGGTTCTGCACCCCGGCCTGACATCTAGACCAAAACGAAAATGGCAAGGTGCCTCCAACTGGTTGCAGTGGAAACCAGAAACCCAAGGACTTTCCATCTAGGATCATATGACACGAGGCGTTGGCCACCCAATGTGACAGCTAAGTTCAGAGACTGCCAGCACAGAGTCAGAAGGATGGGCATCCGTGGGGCCTGGAAGTGGGACGGCGACTGCCAACTGTTCCCACTAAGGCAAGGGAAGGAGAGTCCTCCTCCGCCTCCTCTGTCTTCCGTGTTCTTAAGAAATGCAGCCGAGGAGAACCTGATCACTGGACCCTGATCTAAACTGTCACTCCCGAGTTGCCCTTTTACAGAAATAGAGCACCACAGAAATATGCAAATGAAGAATGGCTCATTTAAATTTAATGCTAATGAGAAGATTTCCTTCCCTTTCCAGCAGAGAGCAGCTGTTCTCATTTCAAGCTAGCAAAGTATCTCTAAATTATTTCCACAGCACTGAGGTGGACAGTGATGTCATTGTTTCTAGGTTATTAGTTATTATTTTATAGAGTGATCTGACATTTACCTCTTCAAGAGTGGTTCAGATGGCACCTGGCCCTCTGCCACTGAACCTATCCAGGTAATTCTGTCCATCATTAGCATCCTTCCCTGTGTTGGAACGTCCGCGCATAATGGAAAAAGCACGTTGGGGGCTTTCTCTCTGGCTTGCTGCTGCTTCCAGAAACTAGGAGAATAAGAGCATGGCTTTCCTGTCCAGCTTTGGTGGTCACACCTAGGATAAGGCTGAGAAGAAGTCGATGTGGGTGTGACTTGAGAGAAAAAGGGAGGAGGAGTTGAGGCTGAGATGATCAGGTGATGAGGCAGGTGATCAGTGCATGTAACACTCCTACAGGACAGTGAGAAGAAAAGTAGCAAGTGGATGCAGGAAGGAGGACCAAGTGAGTGCCACCTCCTAGGTCCCAGCCCGTGCCAGCTCCAAAGCGGCGAACGTGATGTAGCGGAGCCGAGGCCCTCAGGGTTGCAACACCAGCTCTTTCTGGCGTCCTCTGCCAGCCCCTTGGAATTTCCATGTTTCCTCTGTCCGTAGCTGCAGCCCACATAACAGCAGGGCTGGGCATGGGGAATTCACTTTCCTAGGAAAATAAATAGTTCTGCCTTTCCATCTGTGTCTCATGGATTGTCAGGCATCTTTCATTCTGCTGTCTGCTCAATGACAGAATAGAACATTTTCTGTCTCCGGAAAACTATGCAAAAAAGTCTGCGGCAATTTGTGTAACTTTCCCTGGCACATTTTGTGTATTTTGCTTAGTGCAGCATGCAGTCAAAGAGCAGAGTGCACAAAAGCAGCACACCACACCGTGAACGCTGAGGAGAGGTCAGAGATGTTGTGTGTGGGTTATTCAGTATTTTTCTTAAAACTTCAGTTGAGCTAAATTTGTACATATTAGGGCAAATTTAAAAAATGATCTGCAAGTCCCTGGAATCTCTGTGGCTCTATTCCTCTATCTTGAGGAAACCATCAATTTGATTTATAGAAATCCAAAGCAATTTCAATCCATTTTCAATTTCTCCCTATCTGAGAGATAACTCTGGCGGTGCAAACTATCTTGGGCTGGCTGGATCTTGAATGGGCCATTAAGATCTATTAGCTTTACCAAAGACCTGCTTCTGGTTGAGATGAAAGCCGCCAGACTGTTGATATAAATCAACAGAGCTGCCTGCCATTTTGGACAATTCTTGGAGGCATGGCTATGATGAGAGCCCGCTGCACCATTGGCCAGAGTCCAAGTGGCAGCCATCTTCTGCTACAGCCAACACTTTAAAAAGGGTCTTGTTCTATTTCCTCATCCTTTACTGTGGATCAGCAAGTGATGGGGGAATAAATAGCCTTGGAGGACTTGTTAGAGAGCTTCAGATGCTGCCAACCATCATGGCTGCCCAGACCTCAACATTAGCTGACAAGGAAGGCTCTCAGACACACTGGCGAGAAACCTTTCAAAGTACCATTGAACCAGAGATTACATGGCCAGAACATCATGGATAATAGGTTGCTTAATAGCTGTTGGTGATCATGATGACACTATGGGGCCTCTATGTTCAGTAGAATTCTACTAAACTCCAGTTGCCGGAGGGCACCAGTGGAAGAGTGATCTGTCTGTGGGCTTCAAGTTCTGTCTGTGGGCTTGCTGAATGCATTGGGTTGGATGCTGCACGCATGGGAACTAGGATGTTGGACCAGATAGACCTTGGTTTGATTTTGCAGAGGCCTTCCTGTGCTCATTAAAATCCCAGGACTCTTTTAGAGGTGAAATCCAGCAACTGCAACTTCAGCCAGCAGCAGAACTGGGCAACTTGTGGCCCACTGCCTGTTTTGGCCCTGCAACTGCCATGGCATATGAATGATGAGCCATGATGGCAGTGTAGACCAAGCCATATGTATAGCAAGTTGACCCTGCTCTAGATGAATGGCCATACACCCTTTTTATTTTTGGCCATATATCCAGATCACCCAGCATAAATGGCTTCCAGCTTAAACACTGCAGGGACCTCCTTATGGTTTTGTTTTGTCAAAAATTTATAATAAAATATTTTTTAAAACCCTGAAAAGAAAGACAAAGCTAGCAGTTCAGCTTCTGGTCTTGGAAGAAGATGAAAACACTTAAACAAGGGAGGACAGCCAGGGATGGGTTGTCCTTGGCTCCTTAATATATAAGTCTTATTATTGGACCCCTACTAGGCTAGCATCTTGCCTGCTGATTTATGGATTTCTGGTTTGCTTGCAATCAGCTCCAGCTTCCTGCTGTTGCAGGATCCAGCCTCCCTTTTGTCCAGCTCAACATTTCTGGCTTCCAGATGTTACCGCACTATCCTTTAGCTGCCTGTGTCCAACTCTACTGTTCAGGACCATATATGACCATAACCCCGTGGATTCAAAAGAGGAGAGTAAGAGAATCTGGGAGGTACAGGAGGGATGGGCTCCTCGTGAATTAAAATGAATCCAGACTGTTGGTGCATAACATAAGAAGGTGACAGGGCAGCTTTTAAACTGAACCCTGGTGAAAAGCTGACAGGAGCTGGGAAGCATCCAGCTCACATTAGTTCATCCCTAGGAGGCAAAGAGGAAAATGTTTCTGATTGCCCAAGTGTAAGAGGACAGGAAATAAGCCACAAGTTTATGGTGAGACATAATAACCAGTCAGAAAGGCCCAAGTGCCAAATTGCAGTTGCACCCATCTGCAGAAGGTGCTGTGCTTAAGTTTTTCTGTGCAAACATGAGAAGCCCCAGAGCCCAAACAGGAGATCTAGAAAGGAAGCTAAATGCAGTGGGCATTATGGAAACCTGATGAAATGGGAAAAAACCAAAGGAATGCAGTCAGCTCCAGAGATAAACTGTATCAGAAGGCTAGGGAAGGACATAGTAGGGGAGGGTTGCTCTATATTTTATTTATTTATTTCTGAATTTATGAATTTGCATGCTGCCCACTAATCTAGGTGGATTCTCTAGGTGGCTTACAGTAAAATACTAAAAACAACAGTAAAACCAATTAAAATCACAGGAAAAGGTTTTGAAAGTAAATATCACGATTTTACCAAATAAGCAGAACAACGGCTATCAAAAATAAATAATAATTTAGGACTGTCCCTGAAAATCGGTACCTGACCAATTTCTTTGGGGAGCCTGTTCCAGGGTGGAGGGGCAGCCACTGAGAATGCCCTTCTTCTATTTACAGTCCCACATGTCAAAAAGTGCATGGTGCCCAGCAGACTTCTCAGCAGAAGCACTGTAGGTGACAATACCTGGCTCCAGAACTAATTTAGCACTAGGAATATGCTGTTGTCCTCCTGAGCAGAATGCTAAAGCTGATCTTGAGAAGGAAACTGAAATCAGGGAGGCCTAAAATAAAAATTTAAAAACCCTGCTATAACAATGGGTGCTTTTAACCGCCCTCACATTACCTGGATGGATAAATAAATGTTTCCATTGTGAAAGAGAGCTTACAAAGAGTACGTTTGTCTAAAAAGAGGGAACTAGTAGAAAAGAAGTTGAAGGGGGGAGTCAAGAGTGCTGAGAGAGAGAGAGAGAGAGCACAGTGCAACCAATTCTTTAAATATATTTATTCTTCCTTTTAAAAATCAGGCAGAGGGCAGTTGGATGATAATGGGATTTTAAAAGGACTGAAGACAGATAAGGAAATTGCAGAGAGGCTATATGAATTCTCTTCACCTGTTGTCACAGTGGAGGATACAGAAAAGAGACCTGTTGCTGAACTTACGCATTCAGGAAAGGAGTCTGAGGAATTAAGGCAAATAGTTGATTGAAATTCTCAATCTTGTTAACAAACCGCTAGTCAGTAAATCACCCAGCTTAGATGGAATCCGTCCTAGAGTTCTTAAAAGAACACAGAGCTGAAATTGCTGACATACTTACAAAAATATGTAACATGTCCCTAATATCAGCCTCTGTACTGGAAAACGGCCAGTGGAACTTCAATTTAAAAAAAGGATCCAGGGAAGATCTGGAAAATGACAGACTTGGTAGCTTAACCTTTGTTCTGAGTGAATTGGTTGAACATTTTATTGAAGATGGACTCATTAAGCCCATAGAGGGACAAGCCCTGCTGAAAAAAGGATCAGCAAAGGTAAGTCCTGTCTCATTAATCTATTAGAGTTCTTTGAAAGTGTCAATCAGCACATGGGCAGGGGTCCAGTGGACATTGCAACCCCCCCCACCAAGGCCTCTGGGCAAACTTAGCAGTCATGGAATAAGGGAACGGGCTTCCCCCCTTATGGATCAGGAAATGGTTAAAGGATATAAAGCAGGGAGTGGCAATAAATGGTAATTTCTCCCAATGGAGAGGTATAAGCAGTGGGGTTTCACAGAGTTCTGCATTAGGACCATTTTTTTCCTGTTATTCATTCCAGGTGGACTTTCTTCATCCAATGAGCCAAAATGGTTGACTTGCAAGGTTTCTACCTGGGAGCACACCAAGGAGTAAGATCACATTTTCCATCTGCCTCCTAGTAAGCCTGATAGTTGTTCTGAGTTGAGACCCAAACTTTCACTGCATCCTGCAGTGGCTATAGAGCGGTATCTGTTGCTTTACTATAGGTGAGGTGCTTGCTACAGCTTGGATTTGGTTGATGTACGAAGCACAGTGAAGCACAAAACCAGCTGCATCTTACCAAATTGTGCCAGATGCAGAAAAACCAGGCCCCTTTAAGAAAGTTCATTTTTAAAAAAGCCATTAAATGTGTATGGTAGTCTGTGGAAGTGACATCTTATCCTGCAGGAAAGAGCAGACCTCAATTGCAGATCCAGCCAGGAATTTAGAAATCCAATCTGCTGCCCGAGGACTCTAGTGGAAAGGAGTATTCACACCCCTCCTCCCACCAATGTGTTTTGTCTGCTTCAGTCTTGGCAGAAATGGGGATGAAGACATTGGCTAGCTCAGACAAAGTCAATTCTTTCCCGAAATTGTGTCCCCACAGACTCACCGTCCTGCAAGCAGGGAGAAATGGAAACACCTGGAGTAGAATTTGAACACACCCAGCCACATGAGATCAGCTGGAATCACATTATAGGAAAATTAAAACACCTGTGAGCAAATTGATGGCTCCCAGAACACTGCCAAATGACAAACGAATGCCAAAGGGTTAAAATCCAGTCAGGGCCATCAGATCAGCTTCCAACTGAAACACAGCTGAAGTCTTTATGCCCAGCTTCAGGGCTTGGGACTTTCTATACCTTCCCTATATGACCAGGGAAACTGGCAGAGAGGAAGGTATGGCACTTTCAGAAAGAAACACAACTCTTTTGTGAGAAAGCAACAGGCTTCAGACTCTGGAAGGGGGTTTTTTGGGATTGTAAAGAAGGCAGGTTTCTGGAGACTAAAGCCAGTTCCTGTGAGCCCAGGGCTGCCATTGCTTGCTGAAGCAATTGGACTCTAAGTGCAACCTCAGCCATGGACATTGGAGGCACCAATATGTGTGAATTGCCTGGAAGAAGAACTCTGTTTCCAGAAATTTGCATAGTATTTGTATGTGCTGATTTATACACATAGAAACATAGAAACCAAGCAAGTCAGAAGGGGTCTCCCGGGCCATCTAGTCTGACCCCTGGCTCCAGCCGGGCATGCATATATACATAGATATGCATATTTACATAGATGCAAATTCTGAACTAGTGAATTCCATTTAAATTGGCACAGAGTACATACTACATATGGATGCACTACATATGTACATACTACAGTGACACGTATGATTTGCCCTAAACTTTGAGAGAACTTTGGCTAGTGATTGCTATAGAAATGAAATGAATAATAACAACAGTGATGTGGGAACTGGGAGCAGGAGCAGGCGGCCCATGTGTCTTCCTGTTCAGCCTGCTGTCTGTGTGCAAACTGTTGACGGGGAACAATCCTAATAATTTCTTCTCAGTAGGATTCAACAAGGCAGTCCTTCAAATAGAGGATGGTCCTGCACAAAAGAGGCCACTTGCCATCCCTATGATGGACCCTGAAAGAAGTCACAAAGCTACAGGCCCAGAGGCTAAGCCTCCTTCCAGTGGCCTGAGGAGCTGGGTGGCCACTTCACAATGGGGAGCAGCAGGGGGGAGCCTAAGGTCCCCAGGCTCTGGGGGACATGAGAAAAAGGGAAGAAGCCAGAGAATAAGAGGGGAGTCCCGTGGGGCCTGGAAGAGGTGGTGCCTTCACTGTTCTTGCAGGCCATGTTCACAGCGCGGATTATTTCTAAAGCACTCTACAACCTTGGCTGAGGGGACATCCCTCCCCCTTGAACCATCTCTCCTGTGAAGCTCTTCTGGCAAAGCTGCGCTTGGATTCCATCAATGGAAGATGTTCTGTGAGGAGACACGTACTTAAATTACACAACTGCCTCTCCAGGGAAGTCTGCCTAAGTCTAGCGCCACACATTTTTAGATCTGTCCTGTTTAAGCCCCTTTGAGCTTCATGTTGGAAAGGACAGGATTAAACAGGAATGAGCTAGCTGCCAAAGGCTGACACCGGGGTGGGGTGGGGTGGGGGAATGCCAGCAGGCCCACTATGTGGAAGCCCAGAGGAGGCAGGACAGAAATCCCATGGGGTTCCTTGCCTCAAATGAACACTTCCATGCCGAGGCACAGATGAAGTCAGCCAAAGAGCTCAGGGCAGCGGAAAGCGGCTGCTGGAGCTTTCGCATGGCTGGTCAGTACACTGCCAAGGATGGATGGATGGATGGATGGATGGATGGATATATTTGCTTGGACTGGCTGTGAGTGTTTTTTCTAAACTAAAATCTCAGGTTTCAGGTTTTATTGTAGTGTTGTAGTGGGTTTTGGGTTGCAGTTTGAGCACTTGGTCTCTAAAAGGTTCACCATCACTGCCCTAGAGCCTATATCCCCTGCAGGCATACAGAAGAAAGGGAGGGCTACAAAGTGGGCTTGGGATCACTCTGGACACTCCACGACAGGCTCTGGGAGCGTGTGGCCCTCCCCGTCTTGTGGGCAGGCGTCTCGCTTTGCAGAGGACAGTCCCCTATTTGAAAGGCTGTTGGAGGAGAGCCCTTTGTTTGAAGGTGTCTTCTGTCTTAAGGGATGCCAAGTTCAAATCCAGTCTGAAGATTCACAGGTCACAGTTTTCTCAACTAAAGTGAGATGCATTGTATTATTGATATTATTCTTACATTACTTTTCTATACTGCCCATAGCCGAAGGTTTCTGGATGGTTCACAACACTGAAGTCACCCAGCCAGATCTAGGCAGGACCAGGCTATACAGACGCTATTACACTATTTAATTATAGTAATTATTTCTAAATATGCATCTCTATAGCTAAAGTGTCATGTGCAGTTTGCAAGCAGACTGGTGCTCTCTTTTTCCGCTCTTTCTTAAAGTAATGCATAGGCAGCCAACTTAAGAAAATGCTTGCAAGGTCACATCTCCTCCTAGAGTGGAAAAATTCTGTGTCCCTGGGACACATTCCCAGGGAATATAGGATTGAAACTTTGATGTCATTTTTGGCCCTTTTCAGTCAGTATTTATATTATGATGCTGTTTCATGGTTCTACAATTTAGTGCTGTGTGTATATTGTAAAACTATACACTGGAAGCCACCTGGAGAAGGTCTTAGAGTAAAAAGTGGCCCAGACATATTGATTATGATAAAGATCCTGATGCCATGAGCACTGACGCTGGAGATTTGCCCAGGGTGCAAGACCTACTTGTTAAGGCTTTATTATTGGTGATAAACCTGAGGGTATGTTATATCTTTTTAAGCTGTGCATCGTGTCTCAAACAGTGACTGATAGGCATGCTGTAAGTCCTCTTCCATCCCCATCCTTTTCTCCTTTTCAGTCACATATTTTAAAATTATCAGCCTGTGGGCAGGAAGTATGTTGTCTTTATTCACTGAGTTTCAGCTGTTCCAGGAGTCTGGCTGAGGAGTGGCAATAAAATGCTTAAAATAAAATAAGAAATGAGTAAGAAATTGGGATTTTACCATAGCCGTTTCTTAACTCTACTGTTAGGTCTCAGTGATTTGACCAATGCCATCCCGGAAGTCTGTGGCCAGGCAGGGATTTAAAACCAGATCGTCTGCCCTCAAAGGCAACTCTGGCAGCGGCCATGAATGCTCCGGCGTTCATCCACCCCACCTCAGACGTACTCACACGAGGCTGCCTTAGCCTAAGCATCCCCCTGAGCCTCAGTCCCTCCACCTTGCAAGATGATACTATACTTTTTGCCGACCTCACTGGGCTGTTGTAAGGGTAATGGTAAGTACTTTGAAGCACTATGTAACACCAAGTATGATCATTACTGGCTACTTAAAGGGGACCAGACACGGCAGTGGGAAGGATCTTGGGGAACGAACCAAAGTACATGTAGGAGCAAAGTAGCTGGTTTAACTTTCATTCGGCTCCAGGGTCCTGCTGTAACAGAGATACGATGAGACCCTCAAGCAAAGCTGCTCTGGTTCACTTTCGTAATGGCGTTTGGAGGCAGTGCCTTTATTTGGATTTCTTGATGTTCCGGCTGATGCACTTAATCACCCACCACCTGTGCTTTGGACACCAGCCCCATACAGCTCGTAAAATGAACTCACTGTCTCCAGTAGATCAGACCGTATGTAAACACGAGCTTTTTGTCGATGGCCGGCTGCAGCGGAGCAGGTTCAACCCCGCATGAGACAGTACTCCTTCATGCTGTAACTGGGGGACCAGGGGTCAGGACACTCGTCCCATTCGAGGAATTTAACGGTGCTAGTTGCCATCCCAGTGCTTGCCTTGTTCCTCCTGTTGAAAGTTTCTGGGAAGGCTGTTAACTTGCAAGTGATTTATACGCACATAACTGTGTATTGATTTTTTGTGTCCAAGAGTCAAATGCAACTCTCCATAGAGCAGTAACTGGTGACGTGTTGATTTGGCCTCTTCGTGGCCAGTAGGGGGTTCCGTCTTTCAGGGGACTGTGCCTTCTTCTCAGCACCTTATCAGAGAGGGAGGCCTCAGGCTTCCAGGATCTGGTTCGTCTTTTGTTAGAACTGCAAGGACCACCGGCCAGATCCAAGTGAAAAATGGCTGCTGAGGCACCACACATACCTTCCCTGTTAAAGAACAGGGTAGCTCTCAGCACATGCTCGGCACGGGGATTGGTTTTCGGTACCAGAACGGAGACCGTGCTCACAAATCTACTCTTGCTTTCTCCCAGGCAAGCTTCACTACAGCAGCCTAATACAGGTTGGAGGACTCTCCTTCGTTTCCTACCTAAGTGGGTATGGGACAGACCTTCCAAACTGCAAATCCTTTGTTGCTCCGCCAATAGATCCTGACCTACAATCTGTCCACCCATGCATTATTTTTTAGTTTAATTTGTATTTATTACAAAGACAAGTAGTGGTCTACCTACTACACAGGGTTATTTTTGAAAGGATAAAACAGAGAAGAAGATAACCTTACAAGCTGCCTTGGGACCCTTGGAAAAGGATGAAAGCCGGAGTATAAGTGTACCGGAGTAACAATAGATAAAAACAAGATAAAATACAGAATTAAAACACATTTCAAAATGTTAGGAACACAAACGATAACACAGTGCAGTAAAAGATTCCCCATAGGTCAGGGAAAGCCTGTGCAAATAAGAGGCATTTACAACTAGTCTTTTCTAGTCTTGTTTCTTCTTCTCAAACTTCACATGGAAGAGTATTCGAAAGGGTGGTGCCACCACTGAGAAGGAATCCTTGAACTCCACTACCTGTTGGTATTTCATTGACTGTGGAACGACCAACAAGGCCTCAAAAGAAGGCCTCCTTAGAAGGCCTCAAAAGCTGACAAATTATATATGGATGGGGATGGTCATGGCACAGACCTTTAGGAGAGCAGCTGCAATGGTCCCTCCTTTCCAGAGGCTCCAGTGCTCAGGAAGTGTTTTGAGAATTGCTCATTTGATAGACAGGTGAGGATAGCATGGTGATGTGTAACTATGTAAAACTGTATTTCTAACAAGTCCAAATGCCTGTGATAGTCGAGATGAACGCTGCACTAATGAAGTGCAGTTGTCAAGTGGTAGCCAAGGTAGGAGGGGAGACCTCATGTGCTCACCCACATTGCATCAGCCAACAGCAAGCCCTGGTGGTGGTGGTGGTCTTCAGTGGTGGTGGTATCTTGGCCTGTGCAGTACAAGTGCGCCTACACAGCATGGCAGCCTGGACGTCCCCCACGCCCCCCTACACACACTGGCTGCCAGAGAGGGTCAATTTCAGGCAAAGGGTGTGGCTGGTCCGGGGCAGCCTCCCCCACCCCGGAGCTTGTGTGATGTGCTGGGCAGCCACTCGGCCAACTTGAGAATCAAGGCAGCTGCAGGCCAACACAGCCGGAAGGCACCAGGTTGCAGAAGGCAAGGAAGCCCAGGAACTCGGGCACGTCCTCGTTTCCAGACCCTGCTAGAACAGCTTTAGTATCTAGACCAGTCTCATGAGGCCGGCTGATGCGCCAGCAGCCTATGCGCTCCAGTGCCTGGACCTCTCGCAGCAGCGGCCCCCCACTTCCTCCCTTTCTGCCCGGGGTGGTTGAGAAGGGTGCACGTGTCCTCAGTCAGCTGTCCCCGCCACACTGCTGCAAAGTGCTCTCAAGGCTGGCCACCTGCAAGCTGCTTCCGCGCATGGCCAGAGTGCCCCTTGCTTTTCCATCAGTGTGAAGCAGATTTCCCCAACCTGGTGCTCACCAGCTGTTGGACTACAACTCCCACCATCCCCCACCAGGATGGCCAGTGGCTGGCGGTTGCTGTGAGTTGTAGTCTGACACATCTGGGGGGGGGGGCACCAGATTGGAGAAAGCTAATACAAAGGAGCATATTCTTCCCACTAAACTTAGAATAAAATTTGCACCTGGATGGCTTGGCGGCAATGAGGCAGAATCAGTACAAGTGCTATAAATAATAATTGGGTGTGCCCCATCCATATGTCTAACTTGTGGTTCTGTTGCAGGGATCCTGCGTTTTCTGAGCATTCAAACCACAATATTTTTATATTTTGGGAAAATGGGAGCAGAAGGAAGGGAAGTACCACAAGATGGCACATCCATTAGAATGTGGTTGCGTGTACAAGCTGTTTCCAGTAATGTGGTTACCGACACAATGCCATCAAAAAGCAGCCCTTGCTTGAAGAGTGTTTCCACTGACAGCAGAAAATGACCACTTTGCCTGTACACCTCAACACACGGAGCATGCTTGGAAACCACATGTCTTTCCCAAGATCCTGTGAAGCTTCACTCCGTGGTAAATCCTAAGTGTGCACAGGATTGTAACTGGGGATGGATTCATCCTGTGCCTCTCAGTGACACTCACATTGTCTCATTTGTCCCACTGCAGCGAAACCTGAAAGTGGTGACTATTTTCCCTGCTCCTCAGGTACTGAGCACCTGAACAGCTCCTGTCCACAAGCCACACACTTCCCTCCACACCCAGCTGCAGCTACCAGCTAAGAAGAGTTAATGATATTAACAGTTTTAAGAGACTGGGCTTCTTGCTTCTCATGAAAATTATATTGCATAACAGGGGATGGATTTAATACCTACAGGGCTCTGTGAAGCATATACATATGCCAAGAACCCAGAATGAAGTAAACACGAGTCTTTATTACCAGTGGATGTTATTAAATGATGTTTTTTTTCTTCATAGACCCAGCCTCACATGACACATGGAATTCAATTGCAAGACAACTTGAAATGCTTTCAGTCACATACACAACCAGTTGTGAAATGAAGAGGAACAAGCACAACTTTGCAAAGCACAAACAACATGAATAAGTGCGGGACAGTGAAATGAGACCTGTCAAGCAAGACTGTCGGAGCTGCCTCCTTTCCAAGTGAAAGGTCAATTAGAAATGATGAAGCACGAGGTTCGGAGTCTGTGCGGCAGTTGGGCTGCTGGAATCAGTGAACAACTCTGTTGTGATTTGTTGGGCAGCTGCAGAGCACAACCTAGTGTGTGTGTTGGGTGGCTGGGGAGGGGTAACTGGCCTTATACCAAGGTTAGGTCCAGATAATGACACATGAACACCCAATGTGAAAAGTTCCTTGGATTTAAAGTCAGATTTCAGTCATGGCATTTATAAAACAGACTTTTTTCTTGTGATTACTGACCATTTCAGGCCAATGTGGGGAGCTTGCAGTCCCTGGAAGTTATTGGACTACAGTTCCTACCATCCCCACTTATCCCTGAACATGCCAATGTATTAACTGCTTTCTTTGCCACAGAATGCTGCTGCATCTTTGGCTGATTCTTCTGGATAGTCCAATCAGATTGCTTTACTTTCTGTAATGTTCACATTTTATGAAGCACAAGTTCATTCATCCCATCTCCATATCAGTTTAAAACAAATCAGTCTGAAGCTTCATGTGTTTTCGTGCCCCCAAATTCATACACAATTTACCCATATGTATTTTTGCAGGCACATTTGCCAAACATATGCTCTTTCACATGCAATGTTCTCTAATGTAAACATTTCTCCTCTGCACGTTTTTCTAGTGTAAGAACTAAATTTTAAAATATGTTCAGCGGTATATATGCCTATTAAATAAATAATTTTTGCATGGATTTTTGATCACAGGGCTCCATTCACAACATTCGGAAAATTCTAAAAAGCAAAGGACAATTGCATTTGAATCCATGTATTATTTCAGGAATTATGAATTAGAGAGGTCCGTACCAAATAAGTGAGCCAAATACATGTTACCTCTCTCCCTATTCCTCCTGTGACTTTATTGGCAGCAGCTCACACTGCAGAAATTAAGCCATTGAAGCTTTTCCTGGAAAGGAAGGAACGGTGGGTAAGAAGCTCCACCACCGTGTCCTGAGCTCCTACAAAAAAAACTTAAAAGCATGGCCCTTTTTTCTTTAAGGAGGCAGTTCTTGCACCAGTAAGAAATGGGATTTCAACGTGAGATTTTATGGCCACAGCCCAAAGATGCAGTATCAGATAAAGAGAGCAGAGCCAGAGACCGTGGTCTCTCGTGGACAGTAAAGCGTGGGTTTCCTTTCACACGCTGGCAATGTGACACCAGCTAGATGGGAGCAAACCAAGACATGAAGATGATGATTGTTTCTATAAATAGGCCAGCCTGGAAGCATCGACTGAGCAATTCAGGTCCATAAGCATTTCAGAAATCTTATTCTGGGCCTGGTGAAACATTTTCCACATTTAGGTAATCAGACTGCAACTTATTAGCCTTTAGAAATGAAACCTTCATGAAAAATCCCTTGGGCCAGTTAAGAATCTACTCTGCCTGCAGTGAAGAGGATGATATAGCGCAGAGCCAGGAAGAAAGCAAATTCCTATGGATTATTAAAACAATATTCAGCCATAAGATTTACTAAGGGACTATGCTATGATTAGGAAAATCAGGTGCAGATGACCACTCGAAGCTATTACCTATTAAAACTAATGGAGAAGCTGGTACACAGAACTCACGTATGTGTCTGTCTACAGAAGAAGCACAGCCTGAACAAATGGCTTGGGTTTCTCTGCAAGGAAACATGGACGATGCGGTTCTGTGAGGAAGCTATAAGTCTCTAACAGAATTTTCAGTCTTCCCCACAAAACTGTGAGTCCCAGCTCCCTTGGGATAAAGCATGACAGCCAAAAACTGGTTAAATTATAATCAGACCAACTGATCACAAGAAAGCGCTACAATGGCATGCCAAGAGAGCAAGTGTGGTGTAGTGGTTAAGAGTGCGGGACTGGGACTCAGGAGACCCGGGTTCTAGTCCCCGCTCAGCCATGGAGCCAACTGGGGGACTTTGGGCCAGGCACAGGCTCTCAGCCCGGCCCACCTCACAGGGCTGTTGCTGTGAGGATGAGATTGAGAGCAGGAGAAGGAGAAGGAGAATGATGTAAGCCACTTTGAGTGCTCAAAAAAAGTGGCAGAATGTAAATCTAATAAACAATTAAATAAAGAAGTTGGGAAGGGGCACATGTTTCCTGTTCCTTTCCCACTTAGACTATATGGGAACTGTGGCTTATGTAAAGCTATCCTTGATCTAACTTGAGAAAGCATCTTAGAAATAAACAAAACAAGGGCAGTATAAATGCTATACTAATCAGAAACTCCCCATGTTGGGAAGTTAGATTGTGAGGCAGCCAAGCATTAGTTCACAGAGTTTCGGTTAATGAGTGATCTTTGGTAATCAGTTGGATTCCTTTATACTTTGGTGTTTCCTCTCACCAAAACAGGATTTCCACTTAGCAAATCAGGCCCATCCCTTCCAAATCTCCAAGGACGCCACTCGAGGCAGCCATGGCGCTTTTTGTCATCCACCTGCTGCAGCGAACAGAGTGTCAGGTGCACCACACAGCCAGACTAGGGGGAAGCCCACAGGAATGAAGCTCCCAGTCATTTCTTTGGAGCCCAGCATCTCCATGGGTCTATTCGATCCACCACCCTGGTGCCCGCAAAAGAAAGGGACAGAGGCCCTGAAGAGCTCTGTCTCGCTTAATCTCCCCGGATTAATGGGCTTTCCACCTGCATGTGCTTCACCTCCTGCTGGTCCCTCCCTTAACTTTTTCTGCCCTAGGAGTTTGCTGCAGAAATCATATCTCTCTCCCCTGTCCATATATCTTTTTTCAACAAAGAATCGTGGCCTTTGGAGCTGGAATCATGTAAATGTGCACACAGACTTTAGAGCTTATGCAAATTTGTGCTTTTTTATTTCTTTGTGGGTCTGACTCCTGGATCTTTTTGGCACCTAACGGTGACCTTGCTCACAGCAGAGAGGAAAACAAGAGGAAAATGTGTGGTGTCTCCAAAATGGGGAGCAGCTACCCAAGTACAGATCTCCCTAATGAGTACAGCTGTGTGCTGGATAGGGAAATTAACCTCATTGGAAGAAGTCTGTGGGGAAATAAAAGATTAATATTGTGTGAGTCCTTCAGTAAGAAAGAACTTGTTCTAAAGCTTCTTGGAAGCTTTCTGCCCCTCCGGCTACTAGCCTGTCACACACGCTGTGCTGCCATCCCTTAAAAGGAAGCAAACCTGAAAACACAACCACCCTGGAAGGAGCATTTCTCTCGTTTCGGTGGGGCACTCCGGAGTCGCACAAGCCACAAACTGTGTTTGTTTTGTTTCTTTCTCTTTTGTATATAGAAGCATTCTTTTAATAGCAGGAGACCTCTTTATCCCTTGTGGTGTCCCGGAAAAGACTTTTAGTGGCAATGAAGTCTGCTGGGATGCTAAATCTCTGAAAGGCCGGACACACGAAGGACTAACTGTTCTGGGGAACTTGCCTCCTGCTTTCCCAGCCGGGGGCTTTCACCCCCCTATTTCAAGCCACGTTTACAGGTTGCTCCTTTTGAAGCATGTCTTTTAAAAAAGTGCTTCGTGGCCTGCAGCTCCTTTTGGGCTGCCTTCAGATACCTAATTCACTTCACGACGTTAGCAATAAAAAAGGATAATTGGCCTTTATGGCAGGGCCGCAATGTTGTTACTGTTCCACACAATGCCGCCGCAGCTAATGTGTATGGTGCCTCTGAATGTTCAAAGCTTTCTGGCGAACTAAAGGGACAGCTGCGGTTGTGCAGCGTGAGTTCAGCAACATGGGGAGGTGGCCCAGCCGACTGAGTCTTCCCTCCCTTCCTAGAGTATGTAACCAAATAAATAAGCTATAAACAAATTCCCTTTCCACAGCAAATAGCATAGTTTTCCAGGCAAACCAACCCAATACTATCAGTTAAACCCAGTTATGAAGATGGAAAGCCAGCTAAGGAATGGGAACTAGAACTAACCGTCCAGAGACCCTCAACCTATTGGAGTAAAAATACCCAAATAAACAAATAAATAAACTATCCAGGTGATTGTTCAGGTAACCTGGCCCCAAGTTGTTTAGGGCTTTGAATACAAAGACCAGGCCTTTGATTTGGGTCTGAAAAGAGACTGGCAGCCAGTGCAGATTAAAAAATAGTGATCACATGGGCCAGATTCCATTAATTGTCTTGCTGCTGTCTGTTGGACCAGCCAAAGTTTCTGGACCATTTCCAAAGGCGGCTAACCTACAATTAATCCATTGCAGTAATCCAGATGAGAGATTACCGTACCATGAAAAACTGTAGTTAGGCTATCTCTGCCTAGATAAGGCCATAGTTGGTATATCTGCCCAAGCTGATAAATGGTGCTCCATGGCACTAAGTCCATCTGTGCCTCTAGTGGCAATGCCAAGGCACCCTCAAGCTATAAACCTGATCCCTTCTGCAGATGCAACCCACTCCAGAACAAGATGGCCGTCACTTAGCCCGGCAGATGAACCACCCACTCACAGTGCCTCCCTCTTATCTGGATTCAGTGCCAGTTTATTGGCACTCAGCTAGTGCTCTGCTGCTTCCAGGTATTGCTAGCCAGTGCCTCACCTGGATTTGATGAAAAGGAGAGCTAGAGCCCTGCCCACACCTCGGGATGACCTCCCTTCAGCACTTCATGTAGATGCTTAACAGCATGGGGGATGGAGCAGAGCGCTTTGGATCCCCGCAGCAGAACTTCCACGGACAGGGAGAAGATTCTCCAGCACCACCTTCTGGAATTGGCCATCCAAGTAGGAGCAGAATTACTGCGATGCAGCATCTTCAGCTCCCAACCCAGACCACCAGGGCATCTCTAATAATGGAACAATGCTCTCTGTGGGGTCCAAATCTTGATGAATTTGAGAAGCTCTCTCTTCAAAATGCCATGCAAGCTCTTCACAGTAAGTCACCACACGTTGCACTATCTCGCTCCCTGGCCCAGATGATAGCAGGGCAGTAACCTCTCAGATAAGATCTCTGGATGATGGAAAAGAACTCCAGCCATTTATTTATTTATAGTTTTTGTATGCCGTCCCATCGCTTAACGCCTCAGGATGGCTTACATACCAGCTGGAAGTCTCCTGGTGCGCTCTGGAATCCGTTGGAATTCATCATCCTCTTTCCAAAGGGCCTTTGAAAGGCCTCCTGCCCTTACAAAGGAGAAGGGCCACTTCACCTCTGCAGGACGTGATCTGGCCATCCCAAGGAGCTGGATTTTGGTTCCTCCCTCAACTCAGCATCCTCTTGCCTAGCCAAGAGAGCCAAATCAAGCGCATGCCCTCTTACTCATACTGGGGTAATAGCACATTGAGACAGCCTCACGGTGGCCAGAAAGCCCTGAGCCCTGAACCTGGCATACTTGGTGTGGATGCTGAAATTCCCCAAAACAATAGACAGAGATAGATATTAAGAATAATCTTTACTGATTCTTAATGGAAACCACTTGGGACAAAGAGGTGAGCTGCAGCAGAAAAGCCATTTTCCTCAAGAAGCAGTAAACATTTCCCTCAATAAAGAGTTTCTTCGGAACACAGTGGGAACCATATTATCAGGCAGCTATCTTTTTGTTGCTGAATTTTGCTACAGCTGCTACTGAGCCTCTTCATGCACAATTATTCTTTTGTTGAAATCCTTGCAGCATAACACAAAAACCTACGCAAATACCTAGGTGATGGACTGCGAAGAGGCAGGGCCAGCTCAAGTTAGATCCCTGCCTGTGCCCTAGATCAAAACAGTGTCTCCGCATGCCCTCCTTCCACACCGAGGAGCTGAATCACCCCACATTGGCCATGGGACAGCACTAAAGGCAGCAGCCTGACTTGTGGGGCAGGGCAAGCATCCACAGAACGCCGTCCTCCCCAAACTTTCCTGCCTCTGCCTGCCCAGCAGTATCTACTGCCTTCACCAGATACCTGATGGATATCCTGGTCCTGCTGACATACATACCATATATACCAGACTATAAGATCATCCTTGAAACTGAAAATAGCAAAGCAGAAATTGGGGGGTTGTCTTCCATGGCAGGTAATTTTTTCCATCATATTTCATCATATTATATTCATCATTTAAGAAAAGTTCAGGATGGATAATAAAGGCAACTGTATTTACAGACTTGTTTTTACTAATAATCATTTAAAAAATCTTATTGGTATATACCAGTACCAAAGTGATTAACTGCACTGGATAATTTACTTAGTCTTTCAAACTGAGAAGGTCTTAGATTACATTTTCTACTTCATTTTGAATGTTATCTTCATATGAATCCCAATTCGTTTCCAGGAAACTGTGTTCTTATTTCCATTGTCATTATAACTGTTCCAAATAAATTTGCCTTTGTTTCAGCCCATTGTGTCAGATATACCACACTTTTAAAATGGTTTCTACTTTAACTTTGTCCCACACTGTTACTACAAAATCACTCAAAGCATCAAGTGGTGGAGCACTAATTGATCAAAGATTTCTCACCAGACATCATCCAGCTGTTCCATTCTTTACATATATTATCTTTAAAAAGGTTTATTTATGGATAGCTGTAATGGCTGAAAGACTGAAGTCAATGCTCCTGGTACAACAACCATCTTAGTTTTATTTTCTGCCAATGCAGTTTTTGTAAAATCCACTGTATGACTGCGAAACATTTCCCAAGATAGTAAACTAGTATTTTTCTGAAACAGACTTCCTGTTCATCTTACACACCCAACATATGACAAGCACCAGAAAAACAGCCCAAAATATCAACCTCGTCTTATGAGTCGTCTTATACACCAGTATATACGGTACTTTTACCATGATATCCATTACCGTGACTAAAAGCAGAACAAAGTATTTTGCGTGCAAGAAGGCATCCAACTACTTCGCCGTTGGAATGTGATGAGGAATGTTTTCAGGGGGAAAGCAGCAGGCAGGGGCAGACAGAGCCCCCAGAAGGAAACCAAGAAACCCAAGCCCAGGATAACCCTCCACCCAAGGGACCTTGAAGGACTGGGGCTGCCCTTGCCTGGAACCTGAAGAACAGAGGCAGCAACGAAGCCAAGCCCAGACAGTGCAAGGCTTGCCTGGCAGCCTGAAGCCCTCTGTGCCAAAGGGCCCCTCAGGAGAAGCGATCCTTACCTGGAGATGGCCAGGACGAGTGCCTCGCTGGTGTGCCAGCAAGACTGCAGCAGCCAGTCTCGCCCCAGGCCCCCTGCGTGGCTGCTGGATGGTGCTGGTGCAACACCTCTTGGTGCTGAGCGCCATCCACCTACTGGACAGCTCCCGCACGGTTTAGCACTCGGGCCACTGACTCTTGATAACACGGTGCTGGACAGCTCCCCTGCTGGTCAGCGCTCTGTCTGCCAGGCCTCCCACTCTCCAAGGGCCTTGTTAGCACCGAAGGGCAGCTCTCCTACCTGGGAGCCGGGGAGGGGCCCCTCGCCAAGCAGCCCCTTTGCCTTCTGCTTGGCGGCAGAGGTGCAGGGACCAGGGCTGCTCCACGTGCCTCTGTGGGGTGCTGTGCTGTGCTGTGCTGATGGGAATGCTTGCACAGCCTCACAGGCGGGGCCAGCAGTGGGAGCCAGTTACTTACCACAGTTGAGGATAACTGAGCATCACCCGCAGCCAGCAACCTCCTCCTCCTCGGTAGGACCCTGGTAGGGTTGCTAAGTGGCTCGGCTGCACGAGGGGAGAAGGATCTTGGTCAGGATTTCACCCTCCAGCCTGAGTTAAAGGAAAGTGTTTATAAGGAGCATATGTCAACAGGCAAGGCTATTTTGAAAGAAAATGAAACCATAAGATGAAACGTATTGACTTACACTAAACGCTTGGAAGTCTGTTTCTTGTAGTGGCATCTCATCCTTGACTGAGTGAGCATAAAAGCGTGGCCAGCGGACCCTTATTCCCTTCTCTTCCCGACTTGGTTTGCCCATCAGGAGCACGGCACAAGGGCAAGATCATGCTAGTTCTCAGCTTCTGGGCTGGAAGATGAAGCTAGGGAGGTGTGACTTAAATGAGGGCTCTTTGCCCAGTTCTGGTGGATGGAGTCCTTACAAAGGCTCCCTGTTTTCTGTCTCCACAATCTAGGAAGGATGTTATCTCCTCCCAGGAAGCCACAAAGACCTTGACAAGACCCTTGTGGCATTTTGAGGGAATGGGCAGGCAAAGGCCCTACAGTGGCACAGTGATGCTCAAAGAAAGCCGAGGGAAAGCAGGCATATCAGCCATGAGCTGGCAACAGGGAGGCTATTTCTCCATAAGGAACCCCAAAGCAATATAGAATAATGCAATCTCTCCCCTGCCCCAAACACACACACCCCCTAACATTTCCCATTCATTCTCAAAAAATGTTTTGCAGTGAGTTGGACTCAGATTAAAGTGCAAGGGGAGAGACAAAGCACAGGCCAAAATATTCCAGTGAACTGAAGATCCCAACAGGTGAAAACTCTCTCTGAACAGATGAAGCAACCTCCCTTCAAGGGTCTCAGACCAGCTTCAGCCTGAGGGCCAAATTCAATTTCAGAGAAGCTCTGGGGAGGGGCACAAAATCCAGCAGTGGGTGGACCCGAAGGAAAATGGAGCCGGACCAAACATATTGACATATTTTAGCATAGTTTAGTGCTTGCTGTCAGTAAATGTCCCTGATGAGAGACATTTCAGCTCTCTTGGGATGAGAAAAAACACACCCCAAAGTTGGGAAGTCGCTAAAGAATCAGTGGTCAGGGGAAAGGGGCTGCAGCTGCCTACAGAGCCCAAGGGGCAGCTTTGGGACTTCAGGTTGAGTGGACTTGGCCCACAGGCCTCGGGTCCACACCCTCATCAAATCCTGATTCCAGCCTCTGAACCATCTTGCCCCATCTTGACTAAGCCAGGGTGGGGAACCATGGACTGCCCTGATGATTTGGGACTCCCTGTCCCAGCCAGCATGGGCTGCCACTTGGGGTGGAGAGAGCCAGACTCCAACGACATCTGGAGGGCCACAGGGTGACGCTGACCAGCTGCAGCATCCCAGGGGCTTTGGGCAGGGGTCCTTCCCAGACCAGCTTGCTGAGAGTTTAGCTGAAGTTTCAGGGGGCCGAACCTGGGGTCATCTCTATGCCCAGCATGCATTGTGCCACAAAGAAACGATTTCACAGCACAAAAGCTATTTTATGTTGCTGAAGCAGTTAAGATAAAGAGGTACTCGTGTTTTATTTTTTTAAAAAAATTTATCTGCAGAAGACTTTGAAAGGAAAAGTGCATGAGTAATACAACCCAATCTACAAAATTCTGGAGGAATTAACATGGGATATCATTCTCATATAGCTTCACTCTTGTGCTGCAAATAATCATTCTTAATAAAATTATATCACACATATCCATGAAGTAAACAATACATGACATGTGTGTATCTATCATCTGGGAAATGAGATTGATGGATGTACTTATCTAACGTAGCTCATTTTTGTTATCTACTTCGGGTTGCTTGTAATGTGTAAGCAACCCTGATTGTTGCATTTACAATGGAAGAGCGGGATGTCAATACTCATAATAAAAATAAATACAATTCAAATCACATGACTACACCCTACCATTGTAACAACAGTGACCGTCTGAGACATGGCACAAATTGACCATCCTAAGATAACAAAGAAAACTTTATTGATCAGACACCGGGTTCAAAAGGCCACTTCTCATTATTTATATTTTTGCAGGTGGTAGACATGTCATGTACAGATCCAGCTGGAGCTGGGGGTCAGACTAGATGGCCCAGGAAACCCCTTCTGACTTGTTATGATACTGTTTTTCTATGTTTCAAGCTTGAGCCATAACACCTCTCAGTTCAGAAAACAAAGCACTAAACAGATAGCTAAACATATACAGAGATATTGGGCAATAACCAGAGAAATCTGGGGGTTAGTAGGGATGGACCGATCCACCTCTTTCCAATCCATGTCAATTTTGCATGTATTTAATTTGAAGTCCCATCAGTTCTGCGCCAGTGCCATTTTAAAGACAAAATTTAAAAGTGCCATCTGATTTTAAAGTGCCATTTCCCCTAACAAATGCGCTTTGTCTGCGACTTTTCCTATATGCATTTTGTACCTGATGTGTGCATTTTCATGTGTAATATGAGAGCTGCATTGCAACATCCAGAGAAGAGCACAATCACTTCAAGAAAGGTGAATTTGGTTGGTTCACTTGAAAATGCAGACTGGACAAAATTCTCCCCATCCCTAGTCTCAATGGATCACAAGCTGAGCACGAGTCAGCAATAAAAGCCTCCCCCACCATCACCGCCGTCCCACCAAAATGCCACGTTGGGCTTCATGAGTTGAAAACCAAACACCCCAAACCCAACCACCAAGCATTCTACCCCAAACAGAGGAAAGAATAGCTCTGCTCTACTTGGCACCGCCTAAGGCTAAGCCGAAGGAATATTATGTTCAGCTTCCTTTGCCAGATTTTTAAGGAGGATGTGGACAAATTGGAGGAGATTCAAAGGGGAGCAGCAAAGATGTTGAAGTGTTCTGAACGCTAGAAAATTAGAGTGGACCAAAAAGAAACTGGGTACATTAAGCCTGGAGGAAAGGGGATTAACAGTTTTCACATGTTTAAATGCTGCTATAAAGCTGATAGAGGATACCTCAGGGAAGGACAGGAATCAATGGGTTTAAGCCGTAACTTTGCAAGAACAGTTGGCCAAAGGAACAAGTTGCCCAGGGGAGTTATTACGGTTTTTTTCCTGGAGTTTTTCAGAGAAATTGAATAATTCCTTGTCTGGTATGGTTTGGGGCACAGCCAAACTAAATGATATGGGTCCCTCTGCTCTGCTGTATTCAGGGAGCCTTATGTCTCTGTTAGCCTTTATGTTAAGTGGACAGCATGGAAAAATGAAGCCCCGCCATTCATTACATGTTTAGCCCTCATCAACTGCATATATAATTAATCAAACCGTCAAGAAATCGCAGAACCCACCCAGTGTCCCACAGTGGCCCGTGCAGTGGTGCTGTGCACCAGCACAATGGCTCGGCCTGCGCACCTAGTGGAGGGGAATGTTCCAAGGTGGAGAGGGGGGAGGCACGTTGACCGGTTTGCACAGTAGATTGGTGCATGTGCACAGCTCTTCCCAAGACTTGCTGCAGCATAAGCCTGGATTCATGGAATCGTAGACCACAGGATACTGGAGCTGGAAGGGGCCAGTGTGTCCAGCCCCCCGCAGTTGCAGGACACGGAGCACTCCATCTCACTCAGATGACCGTCCAAATGCTCTCTGAGTGTCTCCAGTGAGAGGGGACCCACAATTTCCTCAGGTAATAGGTTTCATCGTCATACTGCTCCGACAGTGAGGATATTCATCCTGGGGTCTAGTTTAAATCTGGCTTCTTTTAACTTAAGTCCATTATTCTGTGTCCTGCACTCTGGAATGAACAAGAAAAGACCTTGGCCTTCCTCTTTGTGACAGCCTTTGAGAAACTTGTAGAGTGCTATTATATCTCTCCTCAGTCTTCTCTTCTTGAGGGCTTTCTAGCAAGATGTTTGTGGGGATCAAAGTGCCAATGGAAACCTCTCATGGAGTTCACCAGGATCCCTACATCTCCTGATTTTTATTTTATTCCTTAAGTGTGTGTGTGTGTGAAACTGTGCTTCCCTCCAACACCATCTATATTTGGGTTCAAAAGAATGGCTTGGTGTTTTGTATCTTAGACCTCGCTTCTGGTTAAGTTGCTTTTCTTTCATCCTCACCAGCTTGCTTCAAGAGAAATGAATGGTTTATCACTATTCATTCCCACAAAGAGGCACCACTGCATAGCGTCCCAGTTGGGTGTTTTGTGAGGATACCCGCAACACTCTCAAAATTTCAGATGTGCCAACCAAAAGGGTTCAGGACCCCTGGCAGCCAACGGCATCATTACAGAGGTGCTTGCATGAATATTGGGCACTGAATTGCATGCACACAGAATGGAGGTTTCCACCTTTCTGCACTTGCCCCGTGGTGGGAATGGTAGACCATAAGTAGGTGCAAATTAAGATCACCCCACTGGCCACTCAGTGCTTGCAGCTGAGAATGGCAGGGTGTACCCAGACAGGGGCCACACTGCTGATGGCATCATAGGATTGCAAGAGACCTCAGGACCACTTGGCATAACAGCCCCTTCACACTTCCCCAGACTGACTCCGTCATCCACACCAGTGTGTCCGAATGAGGAAAGAGCAGGAACAGCAAGGAAGGGGCCTCATGCTTTTTGTGGTCAAGCACTGCCAGAAAAATGCAGGAAAGCAACAACAGAGGACCACAAACCCCCAAACCAAACCAACAAGACAAAATCACCAGTCACACAAGTTAATATGATGTGGGGAATAATTTCTGATTAGAGCCAAAATGTGAAAACAATCTCCACCCAAGGCACAGATCCTAGACAGAACCATCTACCCTTTTCCTCCTGATTGACCACAATCTAATTCCAGCCTCCTCTCTCTCTCTCATCTTTATTTCTGGCTGGAACCTACTCTGGTGCATGGAGTATTTGCCTTTTGATCCTGGCCGGACTACTAACATTCCAAATTATCATCATACTCTGGGAACCTGAGCTGCCTGGATTGCCAGGCCACTGACCTCATAGCCCAGGTCTCCATCCAGAGCTGCTCCAATGATTCTTGCCTGTGCACACATGATGGGAGAACAGGAACCCAGAGAGCTCCTCCAGCGACGTGTTTCTGAGCTACGGTCCCCACTGCAAACATGGGACGGTCTCCAGCAGGGAGGAAGAGGTAAATGTTCTTGATAACCTCAAGAGAATATCCTGGTTTGTATTTATTTTTAATACAAATGTGCCTGGCAATAAAAACACCAGGGGAGAGCACAACTGATAAGAGGTTTTCATGCAGAAACCACGCAGCTGCACTGACTGAATGTTTTTTGTCTGCCGATTCGAGCATCAAGTGCAGAGCCTCACGACACATTGTCCTCTTCCTCAATTTCGTTTCTATACGGCCACGTAGCCCAGACTCTCTAGATGGTATGACTGGCCATAAAATACTAGCTGACCTTTTAAGGAATGGTAGCTTCATGAGAGGGGACTTTGGGTCAGGAAAGTATCATGGAGAGGGCCATTTCCATTTTGCCCCCACCCCCCGTGACCCGCCTTGCCCTGCCCCCAGGGTCTGAAAACATGATGTGGAGGCCCACCAGGGAAAAGCAGCCAAGCATGAATCGAGGCACGGAAGGGGTAGGAGAGGAAAGGATGCACATTGCGCATCACCTCCTGCTTCTGTGTTGCCTACCATAAGCAATTATTGTTATTCCTTGAGTTTATTTTATTACATCATACCTTTTCCCTGCAAGGAACCCATGGCAGCTTATATAATCCTCTTCCTCCTCAGCACCTGATCCTTCTCATCCTCCATCTGATTGCACCTGTCTGTACCTAAGGCAGTGTTTAATGCACAAATATAAAGCAATGGGATCAGTGACATTAGAGGAAAAATAATTGGCTGTGCCTACTCAAGTACTTTGGCACCCATTCAGAGCACATGCCTGCTCTTCTCGCAGTGGACAGTTTATCATTCCCTCCTTTGGCAAACCTCCAGTCCAACACAGCAGGCCGAACCACTTTGCCATGGGATCAACAGGCACCCCTGCATCCCCCCCATCACGTTTGGAATGAATCCATCCAAAACGGATTGGTTTGTATGCTGCATCAAATCCCTTCTCTCAGTGGATACGTTCTGCATTGCCAAGGTGACTAGACTTCTTTGGTGACTTCATCAGGAACATGGAAAGGTCCACAGCCTGCCCCAGCCAGGAACTCTTGGCATCATCGACTCATTCTCCAAAACACCAAAATGTGCAGTGGTAGAAGGGCTGCTGGGTGATCAAGCCCAAGGTGAGTGAGAAATCAACTCCATCTGAATTTACATGTACAGTAATAAAACATGCACCTCCCAAACCAATCTGTGAACCAGAATACAAGTGAGCACTAAAATGTGCAATGTTTGAATTCTGCAATGCGTTTCCCCACAAACCACAGAATTTGCAGAAACAGAGGGGGTGATAAGAAGTAGCAATGGGGGGGGCAATAATGCACTTGTGCTCTCCTGCCTTAAGCCCACTCATAAAAAGTTCCACAAAAATCCATACACTAGGGGAAAGTTACACAAAAACGTACATGGTGAAAACACACAGGAGCATGTGATAATACCAAAAGAAAAAGTGTGCACAGTAATGCCTACACTGGGGGAACTATGCACACACAAAATGTGTATTTTCAGAGAGGTGTGCCTGAAAACGAATATAAACGACCACGAAAACAACAGATTCATTGAACCCACACCAAAAGTAATGCATGGGCTGAGCATGGTAGACACTAAAGCCTCACGATACACACACACCCATGTTCAGGGCTTGCACCACCACCAGTTCCAAATCGCACTGCTCAGTCCCAGGTCAAGCTCTCCCACCACCCATGGTATGACAGCAGCACCAGCCGCTCCCCCACCCGTTGGCCACGATGGCACCGGCCCCATGCTCCACCTGCCCATTGCGATCCCCTTCATCACCTTCAGGGCAGAGGGGTCCCTGGAGAACGGTGGCAGGCAGAGGAAGCAGCCCCCTGGTTCTTCAGAGCTTCCTCAGGGCCAGGCCATGTGGGCCGGGGGCTCTCACCAGAGATCAGCTCTGCCATGGCTGCACTCTGCAGGTCTCCTCAGAGCAAAGCAGAGGGCAGGTGGCTGATCCAGAAGGCCTGGCCAGCCCCTCTTGCACTGCCTCATTTGACAGCGGTAAGTCACTCGGTGTTATTCTGCTTGTTCTGTTCATGGTCACCCCAGAGGACAACTTGTTGGTGACGGACAGTTATGCCCGGTACTTTTTGTGTAAGAAAAACGGTGCCGGAACTCATGAAATTATTTATCTTTCGCACGTAGTCAATCACTGTACACACACCCACACACGTCAGTTGTGCAGCGAAACATAACGGTTGCCACCCGCAGTAAGCACTCAGTGTGCGACCACACGACCAATCACAAGCCGAGCAGCGCCATCACAACCAGCGCGGACGAAGCACACATGCATCGGACTCGACACACAAGCAGCGCGCATGCACCGTTTTAATGATTTTGCCGGCAACCCGCTACGCTCAACAGGGCGATTCAAATCCACGTGGACCAAACATCACATTTTCAAAAGTTACTTTTAAAACTTGGAAAATCTGTCAAAAAAAGGTGCTGAAACTCCGTTCTGGTGCGTTCTATGACAAAAAAGCACTGGTTATGCCTCTGATATGCTACAGCAGCATCATGGGAGCTTTGTCCAGCTTTGTCCCATGTTGTCACTGTAACTGTGAAAAGCCCCGAATCACCAGGTCCTTCCCATCCAGTCCTTTCACTCCATCCCAGGCAGACAACAAAAATCCTCAAACATTGTGGCAGAAGTGTGAGATGATTCCACAGCTAAGGGCCTCCCACACTGTGGTCCTTCTGTATGAAGGCAAGTATAAGGCCAGTTGTGGTCTCAACATGCTCCGTGAAACTTTTGGATGCTGCCTAAAATTCCTGTCTGGTGGTTTCAGATTTAAACTCAGTTTGTATCCTTGGTCATTCATGGTTGTGTTTGGCACAAATCAAGCCTCTGTCTGAGCCAGGTGGTGATACTGGAGCTAATTTTAAACTAGAGACAAAGGCTGCTTTCCGTTACTAAAATTCCACAATGTTACTGGCTCATGTCAGTGTTGTCCCATGTAAACAGCATGGCCATGGATTTGAACTTTTGATCATGCAAATACTTCACTTGCAAATCGTGCAAGTAAATAGACTGCACCGTTCAAAGGTCATTTGTGAACTATTTCTTGGAAGGTGTTCAGCCCTGGAGAGTTCCGAACTTCCATTTGTTTGAACCGCACCTTACTGCCAGTCTGAAGCGGCTTCCTTGTCAGTCAGCAGTTTGGCATCCAGGTTCCTTTTGAATATGTGGCAATCACAAGAACTGCTACAGTACAGAAACTCAGTTTCTGCACGGAACTCAGATCACAGAAACGCAAGATCCCTATTATTAAAACACAACATAATACCTTTGCTAGCCAAGCCATAACAATAACCACAAATCCTCTATAATATCAGTGGAATATTGTGACCTCCAGACTGCCACTATTTTTTAGCTCATGATTTAAGAGCTGATTAAGTGAAGTCAATTTCCAAATCTTTTTTGGCACCGACTACCCGCAGGATTTCTTACAACATTCAAATTTCCAACTATTGGAGAGCCGAAGACATAATGTATTCCATCCCTTTCTTCCTAACTCTATCAAATCCAAATATATTTCCATTTGACTCTCCTAGGAAAGCACAGAGAAAAATCTAAATGGTGGTACCATTTTGCATACTCTGGCAGCATGAAGATGTTATGGTATAGTTTATGAATTTGCTTGTTTTGTTTTGTTTATTGATCACATGTGTAGCTCACCTTCAGAGGAGTTCAAGGTAGCAAATTTCTCCTCCTCAGATCAACCCTGTGAAGAAGGTTTGGCTAGGAGAGTCTTCACCAGCCTGGCTCCCTGGTCTGCAGCTCCTGGAATTCCTAACCATTAGCCATACTGGCTGGAAGTTGACTTGATGAGAGTTGATCTGTGGCAATCCACGGCTACTAGCCTTGCTGGCTCAGTGCTACCTCTGTTGCCCGCATGCATCAGCTGCTGAGGAGCTCAGGCAGACAGAAGACTTGTGCCCATCCTGCTTGCGGGGAGTTGGCTTGCCACTGTGTGACTGGAGTGCCAGACTAGGCGGATCGGTGCTCTCCTCCAGCATGGCTTTTCTGGAAGGCTCCAGGCTGGGGAAGGATGGATAGGAAGAGGTGCAATGTCCCCTTGTGGCTTTCCTGAATCCTGGGGGAGTTGGACCGGGATCTCTCCAGTCCTCGTCCAGCACTCTCTGCTCCTGCTCTGGATTGGCACGCTGACAGGAACTGTGCTTTGTAGCCAGGCTGGTAAAAAGGCACTGAGCAGACCCACTGCAAACATGTTTCCAGACTGTGCATGATGCTCATAATCACTGACCTAGAAGGTGTTTTCAGGGCCATGGCAAAGTTCCTGGAGGTTTGGTACAGACAAGGAAGGGGCAGTTCCTCTTCTTCCCCCAGCCCTGCGTGGCACCAAATATATGCATAGTTTATCGGAGGGCAAAGCCCTAGAAGGGCCACATGCTTATTAAAAAGCAATCAGTCCAGACTTCTGTAAACACTCTGCTGAGTGAACCAAAGCCAAGCCATGCCTAAGCAAAGGTCAGAGCGGGAAACAGGGTAGTTCTTCTGCTGCTGATACATCCCAGAGCCATGCGGCCAGCAGAGCCATGTGTCCGTCAGGCAGACATTTCCTTGCCATCCAGGAAAGAGATTAAAGCAGATTACAAACAGTATGTTGTAACTAAAGCAAGCGCGCGCGCGCACACACGCACACACACGGCGAGCAGCATCGATGGCCCATGCTCTAGCACAGCTCTGCTACCCAAACAGCAGTCCTGCTGATGAGACGGTCAGAAAACCAAAGCTGAGAATTAAGTAAAAAGGAGGAAGAGGAAGAAATGGCAGGAGGAAGAGGGCAGCTCCAGCTTTTTCCAGTTTGCGACTGAACATTATTGAACTAGTGTATATTCTGGAGCTGTTTTGAATCAAGAAATTGGCCTGAATGTTCATGCAGCCTAAGCTCTCATTCATTTCCCATTCAAGTAAGAAAGGGAAATCACCGGTGGAGATACTAAGTGTAAGTGCAAGCAAAGCACAATCCCACAACTTAAACAACTTCATTCAAACTCCTGGAAGGAATTTGCAGAAACCGAGAACTGGGCTGTTGGAAGATAGCCTCATTTCATGCTTGACCTCACTGGAAACCACCATTCTTTCCCCACCATCCAGCTGTAGCCCTGACAATTGAGAGAACAGCCTGAGATATCACTGTGTATTATTATCTAAAGAGCCGGGTGGCAACACACTGGGAGTGCCTCTGTCCAGTCGTTTGGGGATTATAAGGCTCAAAAAATCATTGCAGGGTAAATGCTGCTGTGAGACTGAAGGCAGCAACCATTTCATCAGCCACTTCCTAGGAAATAGCTGCATGGCCGCCCTCAGCTGGCTGCACTGCATCCTGTCCCCAGACAACCAAGAGCAAAGGAAAGGGAGAAACGTGGCTGCATCATTCCCACTTCGCTCCTGGGGATTCTCCCAGTGCTAACAATGATCATCAATACATAGGAGTGATGTTGTGCAAACGTAAATGGCCTATTGCCTAATTTTGAGTGTGCGCTGAACAAAAGACATAGGAAATGCAATTGGGCTTAAGCCAGGCACAGATTACAGTCTGGCTTATTTCCCACATCCTGGGAAATGCAACGATGGTCTCATGCGTGCCGGGGACAAAGGCTCATGGGCCCATGCCTCCTCCGCTCGTGTGCTTGAATTCCTTTTCGCCACCCGATTTGCTCAAGCTGTGATTTGCCATTACAGCCACAACAAGGAAGCTATAGTTTGCCTTCGGACCAGAATGGAAAATACCAGGATTCCCAGTGCTGGTTGGGAAGCAAACCATGGATGGCACGAATCCTAGCTGGCCCAGCCGGGGCATCATGGCGCACTGGACTCTGCCTGAACCGCTGAAGGAAGTGCAGGGTGTGGGGCTGGGAAGAGTGCATGAGGGCCGGAGAGAGCCCCCCGGCCAGACTGCGGTCGGTTGCTACACAGGAACTGGACCTCTGGGGTACAAAATCATGCAAGATTAACTTTATTCTTGCTGGTTGTGATATTTTTAAGTGCAACTGTTTGCTGATACCAAAGGTGTTCAGGCTAATGCCACAGGAGGAACTCATGAGCTCTGAAGACAAGAACAATGGGAAAGTAACTCTGATGAAACCAGAGGGTATCAGGCAGAGGGGCAAAGAGGAGAGAAGAAAGGCACCTGCATGGGCGAACAAAAGGGAAGGCCCCCACCTTGAGCCAGACAGCTTATTTCCTCATCAGTCATGAAGAGGCGCCGTGGGGGAGATGCCTGCCCCAAGGAAATGACGTGCCTGAAGGTCACTGGATGCTTCTAGTTCAGCCTTCCCAAACCAGGTAACTCCAGATGTGTTGGCTTGCAGTGATCTTTCTTCTATTGCTTCAGCTTCCTTCCACGTAGCTTCAGAGCTGTGCCTATGGAGAGCAGGCCTGATAATGGTCTGAGAAGAGCTTCCCTGCATCTTGGATCATGTGCAGCATCACAGCGGAAGCTCATTTGCATAAAGAGTCATGGAGCACCCATCTCTGTGCGTTGCTTGCGGGATATTATCGATGCCATCCTGCCTTTCCTGGAAAACCCCTCGGGGTCTCCTAACCTGGCCCTGTTCTGGAGGAGTTTCACTTAACTTTAAAAATGTAACATCTTCACAAGACCTACCACCCTTCCTCCTGCCCTCTGATCTTGGGTGCCCACTCGTTGCCGAAAGCAGGTCAATGCATCACCAAGAGGAGAAAAAAGAAACCAAGAAACAAAAACCAAGAAGAGCCACGTTTGCATAAAACTTGCACGTGTTGATACATATGTTTGAATTGCTGGAAAGACGAATCGGCACAACCCAAGTGGGGAGACGTGTGAGCAGGTGAAGCAGGCTGTGCCTGCTCCCTGCGGATGGGTAACTTCAAGACCCCTCCCTGCTCCCCCCTTGGATGGTCCCTTATTTTTACACTCGCCTTGGATAGGACATTTTCCAGGGAGAGCAGAGGGGGAGCCTCTTTTGGCCCGGGGGTGGAGGATGCAGAGGGGATGGACCCCCCTGGGACCTCTTCCGCCCTCCCTCCCATCGGCCACACTCTTTTCCCATGCAGAAAGGGGGGGGGGACTCTGTGCCCCCTCCTGCATGGAAGACAACTTGATCAGCGTTTGCAGGAGTCACCTCTGGCTGAATGCCTCCTTCCTACACTCCTTGTGTCCTGATTGAAGCCCCAGGCCTCTCCCTACGTGGAAAATCAAGGTGAGGCCAGTGATGTCTCAGGTGAGGGGGAATCTGTGAGAGTAGGGAATTTTCAGCTTATCTCCAGTTGCAGATTTCCCTTTGCACAGCTTACCCTCTGATGGAGGTCGCCTGGGCCAGAGGGGAATCGCATCAGAGTAGCTTGGGGATTCCTTTCCGGGAGGACCAGACTTGCGGTGGTTACTCACCTCTCTGTGAGCCAAAGCAGGGCTTCATTATGCCCCCAGATCACATGTTCCTTTCCCCCAAATTAGAGGGAACCCCCTGCCAGAGCACAGTGTTTTGAGAGCCTTTTGAACAAAGGACTGTTCTTTCTAAGTGTCAAAATGGCCACCCAGCTCCAATCACCTTAGTCGCATCCATGTGTGCCTGTGGAAAACAAGGCACTCCTTTCAAAACTGGAATAGCAGAGTGCATAAAATCCGAGGAATCCCAAGACAGAGTGGGGGAGAGCGAGAGAACATTTGGATAAATTCACTGCACTGAGTGAAGAGACCAGGAAATGTAAATAGCTCCAGCCCCAGAACATTTTGGGCCGTTCCGCGCACTCCCGGCTTGCACAAGTTCATTCCAGCGCAAAGCTTGCTCAGGTCAGAGCGTGACACTGGCACTGCGGGGGGTCAGGAGGTCCTTTCAGGCCTGCGCCTCACCGTGACGGGTAGGGGGCTCCCGCGCTCTCTGGGCCTTACGTAACGACCCTCCCCTGCCTCCTCCTCTCCCCGCCGCCATGCACAGACAGCCACTGACAGATTGGATAAAGCTATTAAGGGACCGAAAGGATTGGGTTTTAATTCCATAATTATGACTCGGGGATAGATACTTGTAATCACTGCGAATGAGTCAGGGAATATCGAGCGGGGGAGGGGGAAGGAAGATGAGGCCTTAAGTAATTTCCCTTTGAGGAGAAAATGCAGGACTATCCCAGTTCAGGGAGGTGCCTTGGCCCCTAACGCTTCCGTGCGGCACATTGGAGAGACACGCCGATCTATGGGGGTCTCTTCCTAAGCTCGCTCCTTGCTCAGCCGCTGCTCCTCCGCCAGGTAAGCCTGAGCCAGGGTTTCCTCCCTTTGAGGCAGGGATTCCCTCTCAGCATGGCAACCGTTTCTCAGATGCATCTCAATGAGAAGTGGGACAGGAGGGGGCGGGGAAGGTTTTCCTTCCCATACAGTACATTGCCGGCTCGCACTATTGGCTCATATATACTTACACTGCAATGGATGTCACCATGGAAACAGGATTTTGTGAACAAACAGTCTGCAGCAATGCTCTCTCCCCTTCTCCTCTTTCTTTCTTTCTTTCTTTCTTTCTTTCTTTCTTTCTTTCTTTGCATGCATACTAAGGAGGGACTGAGTGAAACACCCCTTCTCCCATCCAGATTCCCTATGGATTCTGGCAGGAAAGGAACCAGACATTCCTTCCTTCTTCTGCCCATCTCAGCCACCCCGGACTGGGATGCTTTCAGAAGCTGATAAACCCAAATTGTAGCCAAAGAGCACTGCAGAAAACTAACAGGACCTGTGGGAGAGAAGACATCAAGTCTCCTTCGCTCGATGGATGGGAACACTCATGCATGGTGACTCTTGCCTCTTTGATGAATGACCTTACAAACCAATACATGATTATTGTGTGCTTGTGGGTGCATGCTTGTGACATTAGACTGAATGCCAAGTTGCTGACTGCATTTGCAGCTCACAGAAAATCCAGAATTTAGCACAGTGAGTGCAGTGAAGGAGATGCTACGCATAATGACGGAGTGAGTGATGCCTGGAGAGCCCCCTTACACGGCCTCTCCAGGAGGGGCAGAGAGCATCTCCGGGGTGCCAGGAGCCCTGGGTTGTTTCTGTGGGTGTGGCCTATACGGTGGACCGGAGGGGCAGAGCTCCCAGGTGCCCCATGTTAGGGTCCTCTCACCACTGCAGCCAAAGGTCAGCCTCCGCTTGCTGGGACCGAGAAAGAACTTTGGCCATACACATGACGGGAGTGTGAAGTGTGGGTTTTTACCTCCCTCACAGCATTATTATTGATCAGCATGTAACTTTGCTTTCCCCAGCCTGCTGCCATGCTGGCTGGGGACAGTGGGAGCTGTAGTCCAACTCATCTGGAGCATGTCACTTTGGGAGGGGCGGCTGATGTGACCCTTTTGGCACCGCTGGTTCTGGAGGCATGTCCAGGAGAAGCAGAAGGCGAGGCCCTCCCACTTCCCAAGAGAGATCAGGGAGCAGCCCTCCACCCATCCGGATGTGTGCGCCTCCGACCAGGCTGCAGGTGCGGCTCTCCTCTTTGCTTCAGACTGCCAGTCTGCAACAGCATTAGCCCAGTGTGCCAACAGGGCCGGTGAACTAGCCCTGCAGCAACGAGGCCGCGCATGGACTGGACCCTTCCTGTGGACACACCAGTTCTGGGAGCAGCAGCCAAGGAGGGCTGGGACCACTGGAAGCCCATTCCCAGAAAACGCATGGTTATTACTGCACACTTTCCCCACTTCCACTTCATGTTGTTGTTGGAACACAGACTCACACTCGCATGCATGCATGCATGCGCGCACACACGCATGCACACGCCCCTTTCTTAATGGAGCAAGGAACAGCTTCAGAAGGTAGAAGATTTTCATCCTGCAGCACAAGGAAGGGCAATGGTGTCTTTGTCCCTCCTGTCGCCACCCCCCCCCCCATTTCTGCTGTTAACACATGTTGAAAGTAGGAGCACAAAACCTCAGACCTGGGGGCCAAATCCACCCCGCCGGTGGTCCCAGTCGGCCCTCTGTGGTTCCTTGTGATAGCCACCCTCACTCCCCCTGGTGCCATCTCTTAACCCTGACCACCAGTCACCACTGTTCCCCCAGCTTCTGTGCACCTTTCTCCATCCTGAAAGGTGCTTGCTTCTTTGGCCTTCTTGCCCGTCCCCGTGGCTTGCAGTCCCACCCCTTTGCCTTTGGCCCTGTCTGCCAGTGGAATGCAGCCCCACAGGACTCGGCTCTGCTCTAGATCTACATAATGAGTCCCACAGCCTGGACACGTCTATCTAGGTCTAACTGCAGTGTTCTGAACACATTCCATGTATGCAATGGACTTGGTGGCTACCTTGCCCGTAGAAGACTTATTATACAGTATAGCAGAGAGCTGAGGCTATGGGGTGGTATAGAACTGAGGAGGAGGAGGAGGAGGTCATTCAGCAGCAACTTACAAGAGCATCACAGAAATCAAGCCTATGCAGACCTACTCTGAAATAAGCAAGAGCATTATGTCTGCTCACAAGTAAGCAGGACAAGGCTCAGAAGGAAGCAGGACTGAATCACTCGACAGCTTCTTCCACGGGGCCTGCCCGCCTCCCCAGCAAGGAAAATGCTCCTATCTCCAGGCAGCGGCTGATCAGAGCTTAGTCCTTTCCTGGGCTAAGCGTGGGCAGTGTTTCATACCGGTATTTAATGGGTGACAGAACAATAATATTGCTGATCAGAGAGAAGCGTGTTTGCCTCCACAGCAGAAAGGGTGGGGCTGGGAAAGAAGCTGCTGGCCAGGCGGAACACTCTGCAGGTTTCTTCAGCCTGAGGGCACCCAGTGCTGCCACCAGGAGGGCACAAGACTGCAGAAGGACTCTCTGAACTAGCTGCACTGGCCAGCACCTGAGGTCTGCAAGGCCTGCTGGCACCACCCTGGAAAGGGATTCAGAGGGGCTTCCAGCCGCCTCCTTCGTCAGATTCATCCCATATTCTGCACCACCTTCACACCAGCCGTTGTCCAAACCGTTTCGTTTCCAAAGGCTCCTGTAAAAACTATTAATCAAGCCCTTTGGATAAGCCTTTAGAGTTTATCACTGTCAGTATATTCAACTGCAGTGAAGTCCATGAATTAGCTACATGCTGTATCAAGAAAGACTTCTTTGTATCCCGAACCTATGACAAATCAATTACTCCGAATAAGCCCAAGTCCCCGGCAAGAAACAGGCTGAGACAGAGACGTCACTCTATTTATTTTTTTCTACAGCATTCATAACCACTGCAAATGTCACTGAGCATGAGGAAGAATTAATCCACCCTCTTATACATATCTCCACAATATGGTCAAGGTAGCATCAGAAATCTAGGGTGGCCATTTGCACATATCAGAAAAGAGGAACTACCTCACCAAAAATAGGGCAAAACAGGACACAGACTTGCAAAAAGATTTGCAGAGCAAATGTGTTATTTTATTTATTTGTTATATTTATATCCTGCCTTTTTTTCTCCCAAGGAAATAAAGGTGGATTATATAACTTATAGAATCATAGAATAGTAGAGTTGGAAGGGGCAATGAAGGCCATAGAGTCCACCCCCTGCTGTTCTCCTCCTCCTCTCAATCTTTATTGTTACAACAACCCTGTGAAGTAGGTTGGGTTGAAATCTGTGCCTGGCCCAGAGTCACCCAGTGAGTGCCATGGCTGCGGGGGACTGGGACCCCGATCTCCAGAGTTGCAGTCCCAGGCTCTTAACCACTGCACCCCCCTGGCCCTCTCATGGGTCCATGTGTTAAGCAATTGCTACAATTTAGCTAGAAATACAATGCAGGCCACTAGGGCAGGGGGACTGTGACCATATAGCCTGAGAACCTGCTTTGCCTATTGCGTGTGAGGGGCGTGAGCAGCGGATGGGCAGATCCCCGCAGATGGCGCTTTGTCCTTAGGCTGGACCTGGACTGGCCCCCCTTCAAACAGAGGACACTGTTTGGCCCGTCTTCTTTAAAGCAGGCCGAATGGCCACCTGGACTGGCTCCATGAGGAGACCCTCCTTGAAAGCCTCCTATTTTCCCTGGATCATAGCTCAGCCGCTCCTTCGGAGAGTGATAAGATGACCATATTTCTCCGGCGAAGCATTTTTTTTTACACTCGCACGCCCACACGCCCACACTACCTTTGAACGTCTGCCTCCAGTCACTGTGCCCAAATCTGCTTCCAATTTGCATTCCGCTTGCGAGATTTTGATCTAAATACTCTGATGAAATGAAGCCAACGCGTTGGAGTGCTTCAGTCGGCGGCTCGTTGCTGCCATTGTTTTCATACCCAGCCCCAGTCACGCAAGCGCCCTCCCCAAGGACGGCGCGCAGCCCCGGAGCGACCCAGCCGCCAGGGAGCGGGCGAGGGTGCAGCGCAGCGCAGCGCAGCGCAGCGCAAGCGCGCCTGGCCGGGACCTTCTCCGAGCGGCGGGTTTGTTCGGCTCTCACGGGCTCAGAGGCGGAAACACACGCGCACAGCCCGCAGATACGCACAAATAAGCAGCAGATACACACAGGGCTTGCTCCACCAGGCTTAGGGCGATTTCATACCCCCTGCCTCTCCCCTTTCACGCACAGGCATCCCTAAATAGGCACCACCGCATGGCAACACTGGCACACACAGATTGCTCCACCAGGCTCCCTCTTGCGTGCCCTCTCTGTCCCTCCCTCCCTCTCTCTCACACACGCTCCTGTACAAGTTCTTCCACACATATGTTTCTATGCTACTCCCTCGTTTCTTTCTCCTTTCCATCTTATATATAGTCACTCGACTAAATAATGTGTGCTGAGTATCTTGCATGAGACTTTAATATTTTGGAACAGAATTAAAGGACAGTGATTTCACCCTCCCCTTCTCCCTCCACCCTCATGCCTGCCCCGATGGTCTATTTGCATTTAATAGAAAAGCTGGTCTCTGGACGTTTGCCATGGTGCCTCTCCGTCAGGCCCCTTGCAGTGCCCTCTGCTGGCTAAAGCTGGTTACTTGTCCCGGTGCGACACGGAGGCGAGCCATCAGTCGCCGCCGTTTCTGTTCTCTAGCTCTCCGGCTCCTCACTCGAGGACCTGTGCACTCTGGGGCCCCACCAGTGAGATGACCACAATATTCTGTTGCAAAACCACTCCCTGGCAATCGGGGGCAAAGAGGAAGGACATGCCAGCTCTTGGTTACACCAGCAAGCTCCCAAGGGCATTGCCCATCATGGCCTTGCGCATCTTGCCAAATCAGAGGCCCAACAGGAGATGGCAGGCCAATGCTCTGATCCCACTCTCCAAACCATCTGCGTGCAAGCGCCTGGTTTTATGAATGGCCTGGCTGACATTTATATGCCACTTTATTTGCTAAAAAGCCATCCAGGCCATGTACAACAGTTTAAAACAAGAATGCCTTAAAACCCTAATTTTTAAAAAGGCAGACATTGAAACTCCAAAGTGACTACATAATTGAAAAGGCTAAATTAAAAAGACGTGTCTCTGGTGGTTTTCAAGACCACTTCAGCATATGGTGGCTGTGAGGTGGCGGCAAAGCAGCCCGGTCTGGTTCTCAGCTGCTCTCAAGACCTTCCAAGTCTGCTGGCCTCCGCCGGGCTTTTGGCATGTCCCCGCGAACTCCCATTGAGGTTGCTTTTCACTCCAATGTCCCCATCATGCATTGTTCAGTAGTGGGTGGCCGTGACCAGCTTCAGCTGTAGCCTCTTGTGGCCGAAGCCATCCTGCTGCCAGAGGGCGGCAGGGAACCAGCACGGCCTGAACTCCTCGGAGGTCTCCAGTGTCGCCTCGAAGCTTGGCCCATGTGGTTCCCATCCTCGGTTGTGAGTTCCCCACCCATCCTGTGAAACGGGGAAATGTACGTCCATTTTGCAAATGGGCACTCCAGGGTGTAGCTCCCACCCATTGCCCTAAGCGTGGGAATGCACTGCCTGCTCCCTCGAATGCACATCTTGTCCAGTGTGCCTTTCTCTAAAGAACACCTTTGGAAAGTGGGCATTGCAGACTGCGACTGTGCACGTTTTGCCCATAGGATATACTTGTGTTCAGGTCTTGGGATGTGAACCCGGCCAGTTATGGTCTTAAACAAATGTACATTAATTCCCAAAGATCCTTATCTGCCGTTGCTCCTACTCTGACCTACTTTGCTCCTTTCCTTTCAGCACCCCCTGCTGGATGGAAAAGAGGCTAACGATTTCCTATGCCAGAAACGAGTGTGAAAAAACAAACAAACATAACACAACACGCTAGGCACACATATCCATTCTCTCCACACTCACTGTAATAATGCGTTTGCTCAGAGAATGAAAAAGTGACGGAACCTTTTGTTTACCTCCATGCATGGACTGGATCAAATTCATTACCCTGTGGAGAGGAGGGACGGTCCTCCTCTCCACTGGAATGAAACGGAAGCCCAGTCCTCCAGGATTTGCCTTGGGGATGATGGGACATGGACTTGCCTGTGCAAATATATGCTTCTCACACTGCAGCTACTGAGGGCAGCAGTGTGAGGTGACTTCTCATAGCCCCTCTCCCTCCATGCCCTCTGCCACTGTCGCTGATTCCTCCTCCTCCTTATTCTCACTCCCACCTGCCTGAAGGATGGGCAGAGAGACAACGGACAAGCACGCAGTGGCCTCTGCCGCTTGTCCTTCTCACTGCCCCCTTTTTCTGGACGTGGGTGAGGGGCTGCCAATGGCTACCTGTCCTGGGGGCGCTACACTACTGTCGGCCTCAGAGGCTGGATGGCCGGGTGGACCAGTTGCAATTGCTGGGGAACTGAGCTGCACTTGGGTCCTGCTTGAGGGTTTCCCATGGGCAACCAGCTGGCCATTCCGTGAGCCCAGTGCTGGACAGGATAGCCCCTCGGTCTGCTCCCGCACAGCTCCCTTTTGGTTCGCGTGTTCTTCGGAGCTCTTGCCACGGGAGTCCCTGGAGGAAGCGGGCCCTCAGCCAGAGCCCAACTCTGCCAGCCCTTGCAGTTGAGTCACAGCAGAGCGCTCATGCCTGCAGTTCTGCCAGCCCTCTTCACAAAGCACGCTGTGGCCAGGCAAGCCCTTAGGCTAGCATGCCATGAGTTCCCCTCTTCCCCAGTTCCGCTCCTGCAGCACTTTCTGCCTGCAACACATGCAAGGGAAAATCACAAACTTCTTCCATGCATCCTGTGTGTTCCCCTTTGCATCTGCCGTTTGGCAATCCCTGCTTTCCTCTGCAGGCAGCAAAAGGAAGAGGGCTTCCTTATGCATCGCTGGAGAATTTGCCCCTACCAGAGTCCAGGTAGCTTTCTCCTGGGAGGCAAACTGGCCCTCTAATTGCTCACAGAGGACTGAGGGTGGGGGGCAGGGGGGAGCAGGACCCACCTTGCTCTAAGGAGATAAAAGGGATCTTGAAGCCTCCTTTATACAAGCTGAAGCTTGACCACAAATAAGGGCATTTGTTCCAGGATTCTGGGAAGGGATCTGTCACCTCTCCAGGCCCATCTGAGGTCGGCCTCTTGCACTCCGTCCACAGGAATTTGTCTCACATGGCCTATTAACAAAAGTCCATCATGCCGCCCTGCCTTCGTGGCAGTAACTGAGAGGTTCATTAAAGTCTAAAAGCAGGTACTTGGAGTGCCACGAGAAAGAAAGCAAGGAGAGGAAATCCAGCTAGCAGGAGAAGAAACTAGAGTTGGATTTATTTATTTTTCTCAGCACATCCAGGATTTGACAGCCATTGCAAGAGGAGCCTTTGGTTGTCATCCCTGGAGACTTTCACCTTCAGGCTCCCCCAGCATTCCCACACCTGCTGCTGCCTGGCCTCAGCAGCAGCAGCAGCAGCAGCAGAAGATGCAGCTGACAGCCAGAGGAAGCTGGGGCTGAGCGGGGAAGGAAAGGACTCGGAGAGAAGCCAATTCAGTGGCGCTGCACAGGGCACAGGGAGGGCTTCGGCAGTAGCAGCACCTTCCAACCTCACGCGTTTTGACAAGGTGTCCCTTCCCTGAAGGCAGGAGAAGAACAGGCCTCCCAGCGTGGGAGCTGGGCCAGGTCCCCTGGCAGCTCGGCATGCAGGGACGCAGGTCCACTGTGTTCTCTGCATCGCGATCGTGAGGCGTAAGGAGGTTGCGACAAATCTGCCTGTGCTTGTTGTTTAATTGCAGGTGGCAAAGGGTGGGGGGGGGTGAGAGTACCTGGAGCACTGCAGAGGAATCTGTCAAGCAGGTTGCAGTGACCAGAAAATTAGTGTCCTTTGAGAATGAGTATTAGTCATATATATTAGCTTCTCCCTGAAGGAATGACCAGCATAACTGCCGCTAGGGCATTTTGCTCGCTACAACCCATCAGACCGTAATATGAGCATAACAGCCGTTACCATCTCTGCTGCAACCCTTTCCCCAAGAACAAACAACGCCCCGTGTCCAGTCAGCAAGACACTAATCCAATAGTCCTCCGAGCCCAAAGGGACCGCAGAGGAAGCTCCCTGCCGCCTCCCTGCAGGATCCGTCGCTCCGGCACGGCCTCTCTCCAGAAAGCCCCAGTGGCGCAGCTGGGGGCAAAGCTTCAGGCCTCAGAGATTGGCCGGCCCCAGTGATGCCGAGAGCAGCAGGTGCCAAAGCAAACCCCATTTTATTCCGGACACCCTAGCGGCGCTATGATGATGGTGTACTGCAAATGCAGTGAGTTTAAAATACAAAACTGCACATCCTCGGAGTGTTTGGGGTTGTTCGTTCAATCAGACGCTTTCATTCTCCTCTAACAGATGAGGCTGTCTTAAAGCACAGGACGGCTGTTGGAAAGTGGAGGGAGAATTGTTAGCTGTGGGCTTCACAACTGAGGAAATGCAGATGGCCATCAAAAGGGCCCCCAGATAAGATCATTAAGGCCCAACTCTTAAGTTGCATTGCTGCACCACTGGCAAGCTCTAGTGTAAATCTGTGTGTGTGTGTGTGTGTGTTTGTGTGTAGTGTCAGCAAAGTTGGAACATGGGAGACAGAGGAGTGGGAGAGAGAGTGCTATTTTGTCCCATACGCCTGCCCCAGACCAAACTCTCCACAGTCTGTGTTCATAAACTATGATTCTAATCCAGGCAACATATGCAAGAAATATTTTAAGCTGAGGATATGCCCAACAACCTCGCCTGCCCCGTGCTGCCTCTGCCCCTTGCAACCAGCCTCTGAGCAAGCAATCCTTCTGTGCCTCCCAGGCATGACAGGACCACTCAACCACTCCCAGCATGGAGACACTGCAGAATCACCAGCTTTTCAGGGAGCCTGCCTGTTGCCTCTCTGCATGAGTTACGGCTCTAGGCTTGCATCCTCCTAATAAGGAGTCTCTGTCAAGACTAGCGGGAGAGAGAGCAGGAGAGGCCAATCAGTTTTGATGGGAGGACTGGATTACACCCACAGGCCAAGCCGGAAGTCTGGGGGAGGTTAAGGAGTGGAGCGGACATCCCAAAGCTCCATCCCACATCATCATCCCCCCACCCACTTTTTAAAAATTCGTCTGAGTCAGGTTTCTGCTTGTCCTGATCTGGATGCAAGCAGTGGGAGACCGGACTTGGTAGCCACCCAGCAGCCAGTTCAGCCTCAGTCCCCTGCTAAATATGAACTTTTCACTAGGATGAGACCAGCAACATTAACTTAATTCCTTATGTCTTCATTATGTTTTACTCTGCCCCAAATCAATATCATCTGTGCAGATTACACAAAGTTAAAAAAGTAAAACACCACACAACAATTAGAAATATAAAATACAAGGCCAACATTTGAAAGAATACAGTGCAATGCAAACTCAGCAGTACAAAAAGAATGCCTCTGACAGAAGTCTGGGGAACACCAGCCCAGAGCGAAGGTTTCTGAGTTGCTACCCGAGCAATGTCCTTTCCTGAAATCGCCACGTTCACAGCCATCATCTGTACTGTCCCCGTCACTTCTAGTACTGGAGCACATTCACTGCACGCAGAAGGCCCCGTCTCCGGCTCTTCCTTTTATGGGAAATGCCGAGAGTCCACCTGGTAGCTGCAGCCATTTCCAGATTCATGTGGAGCGACCATCAGGTTGTTTCAGCCAACGCCGCGTCTCACTTTGCCTTCTTGCTAGCTCACGTATCAAGATCCTCACTTCTTCTCCGGCTGAGGATGACCTGATTGTTCAGCCAGTACTCAGGGAAGTGCTTCTTCCAGGGCTCTCAGCTTCAGCCATCCGGCCTCTGATATTCTGCCCAGCGACCCCCCACCAGGGATGAGGAGGGTAACGTGGCCTCAGCAGCACTGCAGAGTTTGTCAGACTGTTTGCTTTACTCACTAGCAGTGAGCTGAGAGCTCCCGTCAAGAGCCTTTTGCAAAATCATGGCAATTGCGAGCATATCTCGTTAGAGGTGTTGATCTTCACCTTTTCTGTTCTTTTCTTGGCCTGCCCTCTGTTACTCATTTAGCCTCCCCTCCAGCCCGCATTAATGACTTCATGATCTCCACCTGCATCTGACCCTCAGCCTTTTGCCATAGCAGACACAAAGGATCGCTCACAGGGCTAAGTGGTCATATTTCACATTACAGTGTTTGCTGATGTTTACCGTTCTTGGAAACTGTGTGGAAACAGGAGATGTGGCCCAGGAAAAAGAAAATGAAAATTCAGACCAGGCCGCCACGATGCAGCAAATGCCAGAATATGCTGGCTTGCGTGGAACGGTCCTGACCAGGAATGCCCCCATGCAGATGACTGATCCTATGCAGAAAAGGATACCAGGGAGTGTTAAGAGTTAGGTGGAAGAGGTGATGTTCACGGGTGTTTCTCATTCGTGGATGAGAAAGCTGCTTCTGCTGACATTCTGTCTTCTGCGCAGCCATTAAAGGAAGCAGGAGTCCTCACCTTCATCAGCTGGCACTGGGGCACTTGCTTTGTGTGACGACGTCCCCAGGGTTCATCTCCAATATCTCCAGAAAGGGATAGGATAGGGAAGGACCTATCTAACCCCCCCCGCCCGCCCCCCCCCCAAAGCTGCCACCAGCTAGCATAGACTGGGGTGGTAGAACCTCTGGCCTGGTGGCAAGTCCAGCCCAGTCAGGGTCCCAAACTGGCCCTTTGGGGTGCCTGGCAGGAGCTGAAGGCACACATGCAGCAAAGCTGGTTCTGGTGACATCCCGGGAGATTCATCCTCCACACAGACACATCGAGTGATATCGGGGGATGTAGCCCTGTGGCATCTTCCATCCCATGCTGGTCTGAGGTGAATGGTCCCCTGGCCTCTTTCAGTCACCCAACACTGAGCTAGATAAACCAACTCTCCAACTCAGGAGAGGGCCGTGAACACTGAACGGCAGTTGGTTTTGCACTCCCTCAGGGCAGGCACTCATGGGGGAAAAGCCAAAAAAGAGGGAAGACATCACCCCCAACAGGACAGTCATCTGTATAGCACATGCCAGTGTCTATGTGTGGATGCCAATTGAGAGATAATTGCTATCCTTTCAATATATACATTCAACACATCCCAGCACAGCACGCCTGCCTTCAGCCTGCACTGCTAGCTGCGGCCGGGAAAAAAGCGCCGGTGGTATGTTATCTTGACCCTGGGCTTGGACAGGAGAGCCCTTCAAACAGAGGACAGTCCTCTGCAAAACAGGTCACCCCGGCACCACCAGCCTTGCTTCATGAGGCATGCAGTCTTTGCAGTCTGCGCCAGCCTCCAACCAAGGTACAGCTACAGAGAAGAACAAGGTGTACACGAGAGCCCCAGAGCGGCTCGTAGCATCTGTGCAGATGTTCCCAGCTTCCCACACCTCCATTTACCCCTCTGCAATCACACAGCTCTGTTCTCTCAAGCACTAGGGCAGGGGGCAGTCCAAAGGAGATGAAGCCTATTGATGCCACTCTGTGAGTGGAGGCGTCATGGAACAGAAAGGAAGGCACAGGGGTGACTGCCCAGGGAAGAAGGGCACGAGGAGACAGTGCTGAGAAAGGAGGGCAAGCAGAGGAAGAGGATTCTGATCCATCCTGGAGGAGGCAGGCTGTAGGCTGTACGACTTTTCAGGCGCTGTCCTCTGTCCGAGAAGTAACACAATGCCCCATTGTGTATGCAAAATGGTGAAATCCTTTCTTTGTATCATCCCTGGGCTTGTTTAAAATACTGACCAGGAATGGACAGCATGAAGACATTAAATAACCAAGTATCCTTTTCTTGTTTTGGAGGACACCTTTCTTTAACGAGACTTCAGCCCAGTCCTACTCAGAAATAGCTTCCACAATAAAATCCAGCTTCTTCCTATATATAAGGGATGGGAAACATGTGGCTATCTAGAGGTTGCTGGACTACAACACCCAACATCCCTTATGACTGCCTATGCTGGATGGGAGTCGCACATTCCCACCATCTGGACAGCCACACATTCCCCAAGTACACTTACGGTTGTAGGTCATGCAAACCGAGGGTAGGCAGAGTTCAGTTTTTCATGGTCTACTTTTAACACGAATCTCATGGAGCACTGATTCATTATAAATGTACAAAGCAAGAGAGCATATGCAGGAATTCTTCCATGGTTTTTATTATTACATTGGTACCCCAATGTAATAATAAAAACTGTCGGGTTCCTTCCTGTCGCAAGGAACCCAAGGCAGCTTTCAAAGTTCTCCTCCTCCCCATGTTTCCTCACAACAGCAGTCCTGTGGGACTGGGATTGGCTCAAAGCCACCCTGTGAGCTTTATGGCCAAGTGGGGATCCGAGCCTGGATCTCAGACTCCCAGCCCAACACTCTCACCACTGTGCTGCACTGGTTCTCAAGTTAAGGCATAACTCAGGGCCAGGCAACTTGTAGCCCTCCAGATGCGGTTGACCAGCAAGTCCCATCATCCCTCATCATTGCTTACGCTGGTTAGAACTGATGGGAAATGCAACATCTGGAGAGCCATGAGTTCCCTAATCTGTGCTGAGAGTTCCTTACAAGAAGATAAGCCCTCTGGCTTGCAACTTTAAAGGGTACCCTGCTGGACCAGCTGAAGGGCCACAAAGTCTTTGCACGAGTTTGAACAACCAGTAGGGTCAAAGGGCTCCATCTACCATTGGTCATCTCTAGAAGAGTTGATCTCACTCTACTTTCTTCCCCTTTCCCCCCACAGTCCACATAAATAACACCAGAGTCAGTATCCATGCATTCTGGCAATGGCAGACAATACTCCCGAATGTGAGCAGTAGCGAGGATAGCCATCCCCTTCCTGCTGATCCGGAAGACCTGATATGCGAAGAAGACAGACGCTGATGCCTCCCATAATTCTGGGCGGGAGCCGAGGAGAGCTGCACAGCCAGCCTCGGTCCTGCTCACACAGGCAAATGGCTCTGCAGTAAATGTGTGTCAGAAACCAAAGTTCCTTCCATTCATTCAGAAAATGAATGGACAACATTTCCAGCAAGGTCAGGTCTCCCAATTATTCCCGTACAATAATGGGTTTGACTGCTGCCCCCGCAGCTCAACTTTGCCCCTTAATTCCATGGTGCTCCCTCTCCTCCCTTAAGAACCGTGATCAGAACATGCTTTTAAGCAGTGCGTGTGCGCATCTGCGATGCTCCAAGAGGAAACATTTTTCATCTTTAAATATTTATGTCTTATATAAGAGGCTTCCAAGAGGGTCCAGCTCCAGCTTGGCTGCAGAGACAAGAGAACGCCTCTTCACCTCATCTCCAGAGAACTTTGGCCCTGGCAAGCGTGAAAACAGTCACCAGAGTGCTCTCAGCCAGACAAGCTGGTGCACAGACCCACCCAGAGCCAGTGGCCTGTGCGGCGGAGCCTGCACCAGGACTCATTTGTCTTCCAGATCATTGAGTGAATTGTCTAAACAAGGGACTTCATGGCCATCATTGTAAAAATTATGACAAGAATAGTGATCACCAGAAATGGATGATACGTAACAACAGAAGCAGTACTTGCTTGTTGGTTTTGATTACTTCAGAATGGGGCTCTAAACCTCGGTGTTGAACCTCAGGTTTCAGAATGGGGGTATTGCACCTCAGGTCCAGGCACCAACTCCGACTACCTGGGGGTCCCAATCCATATGGCTCCACCACCTTTCTCCAACCACCAATTATTAGGTGGCTCCCCAGCTTTCATACATTCTCTCTGTCTCTCAACCCCAAAAGGCTGAAATGCCTCTGCTAAGACTTAGTTGCAGCAGTAAGAACTTTAGGCTAAAATCTGCTGGGGGTTGGGGTATTTTGTCCCCTTCCCTTTGGCCTTTGCCCCACTGGAATGCAGCCCCTGAGAGCTTTTCCAAGACTCAATTTGGCCCTCTGGTTGGAAGAGGCTCAACAGATTTTCTTTAAAAAATCTGAGAGTCAGAGGGTTTAAGACTGTGGTTTTGAGCAAACTTACTTGGGAGTAAACCCTGATGAATTTTTTGGGACTTGTTTCTTCACAGACATGCTTGGGATCCCACAGAACATATTTCATATTATCTATATGTACATCACCCAAAGGTTTTTTGACCCCGGTTTCTTTGTTGACAGTTTATTTTAGACTTTATATAAGTGGGCTATTCATAATGTATTTCTGGGCTGAGAACAAGGAGGGGGTAGCTAAGTTGTGGCAAGGAAAGGAGAATGGCTTGACATGTGACATTGCATGCACATGTTTGCTTCTCCAGTGCAATTATTTTGTAGGAGAAGGGCTGGGACTTGTGCTCGGTTTAAATAACGCAGCTGCGAGGGGGAAAATTATCTGATTTACTTTAGGAGAGAGAAAAGGATGAAAAACATAACTGCACGACGGCCGTTACATTCAGCACAGATAATGCTTTGGCACATAGAGCTGGACTATATAACACTCACATCCTTGCCAGCCTTAGAGCTGGATGATTCAAAGACATTACATTTTGAAGAAAGTCGCTTCATTTCTCGGGACCGTGTTTCATTCCCCCGCGTATGTGATTTGATGGCAATGCAGTGATAGCAATTACGGTGCATGCCTGTCTCCCTGAAGTATTTATGAATCTCCTTCTTCCCCATCCATCTACCCAACCCATGACGAAGCCACTCCTGTCCAAACCAGGTCTCCCTCCCTTGCCAGGTTTGTTGACAGGTTGGGTCGCGGCTTTGATAAAGACACTTGCGGGCGATGAAAACTGCTGTCACGGAGTATTAGCATAGAGCAGCTCACCTTTTGCCTGACACTCCTCAGGGGGGACTAAAGCGGGTGTATGTGTGAGTAAGAGAGCGACTGAGAGAGAGGGAGAATATATTTTAGCCATTGAAAGCAATTGGAGCTACAGAAATCATAGCAAAACGGGAAAACAGACTGCAGCTGCCTTCCTCAACTTGGTGCCCTCCAGATGTTGTTGGACTACCTCTCCCATGATCATTGAATATGCTGGCTGGGGCTGATTGGGTATAAAGTGAGATATGAATATAATAAAACAAGCATACAGACTGTTCTGGTGACCTTTTGGACTGGTTGCTACAATTCCAAACCTGTGATATACGTTCTAACTCCTTTTCTATTTCTTTTTTTGGTAGGGATTTTGAATAACAGCCATACATTTTGAAGAAGTGTAACCTTCTCAGTTCCCTCCTCAACTTCCTTTTTACTCCTTCCTTCCATTTTAGAGACGTTCCCTCTTTAGAAATCCACAGTGACTATGATGCACGTCTCTCTCACTCTTCCTCTTAAATGTATATTAAATCAGAATGTGCTCTGGTCACCGTTTCCAATTGGTTCAAAGCAATTCACATACTAGGTTCTGGGCACCGGCACTTAGACTTAAACTCAAGATTGCTTCCTTCTTGTAAGTGGCAGAGTTTGGCCATTTAGGACACTGAAAAATTTAAGCTCCTTGTCAGAACTGGAGCATGCCTTTATCCCGTTAATGTGGGGGTGACTGAAGTCACCCACTGCTACAACCCCTCCTCATTTTGTGGCCTTCCTGATTTTATTTCTCACCTCAAGATCACCCTGCTCAGAATCCTGGTCTGGGGAGCGATACCATGTTCCTAGTACTAATTTAATATTGGAGCCCGGGATTTCTGCCCATTCCCACAGTGCCTCTGTGGAAGAGCCAGCAACTGCTCTGACATACACAGCATCACCTCCTCCAGTTTGCCCTTCCTGCTCCTTCCTTTGGGACTCATACCCACAAATGACCGTGTCCCTCTGGTTCTCTCCATGTCAGCAGTTTTCTGTAATGCCCGCTCTCTCTGGGTTCTCCTTTCAAACAAGGCACCCCAAGTCTCCAATTCTGACCCAGAGGCATCCAACCTCTTGAAACCCTATCATGTTTCATCACATCCACATGACCCATTCCCTTCCCTTCTACTTTTGGGCCATCAGAAACTTTCATCTTTATCCACTCAGGATGGTTTAACCCAGAGTGGCTTCTTCTCAGCCCCTGCTCCCTCTCCACCAGGGTTTAATTTAAAAGCTGCTCTGTCGTCTTTTTCAGGGTAAGTAGTAGCAGTCTGGTTCAATTTTGGGTCAAATGAAGCCTGTTTGTCCTGCACAGGCCCAGCTGATTCCAAAACATCCCCCAGAGCTTAAGGAAACAGAAGCCTTCCTCTGCACCACCATCTCATCTGCACCTTGAGACACCTTAGCTTGCCAGTCTAGCTGGTCCTGTGTGTGTAATAGGCAGCATTTCACAGAAAGCCACCTTGAGGTGCTGGATTTCAGCCTTCTACTTAGCAATCTAAGGGACTGCAGGTGGTGCAGTGGTTTAAACTGCTGTGCTGCTGGGTTGGTTGATCGAAAGGACACCGGTTCGAATCTGCACAACGGGGTGAGTTCCTGTTGCTCCGTCCCAGCTCCTGCCAACCTTGCAGTTCGAAAGCATGCAAATACAAGTAGATAAAAAGGTACCACTTTGGTGGGCAGGTAACAGCGCTCCATGCACTTCGGTGTTTAGTCATGCCGGCCACATGGCCACGGAGACTGTCTGTGGGCAAACGCTGGCTCCCTCGGCTAGGAAACGGAGATGAGCACCGCCCCCTAGAGTCAGGCATGACTGGACGCAACGTCAAGGGGAAACCTTTACCTTTACCTTACTTAGCAATCTAAATTTGGCTTCCAGGACCACACAAATTTGGCTTCATTTCTCATTACCATCTGCCTTCGTTCTTCAAACTCTGTTTCTGAAAATATCCATTAAGATACAGGTGTCTGTCCTGTATCCTCCAGTGTGAAGACTGAAGAAAATGATTCATTCAGGCTCTCTGCAATCTATTTATCCTTCTTAATACTCCTTTCACTCTGTTATCATTGGACAGTCCTCCTCTGGCTGGTTTCCGGCTTTTGATATTGTTAAATAAATCTTAATAGTTTGCCTTGGTGTTCGTAGTGATCTAGTCCCCAGAATGCCCTTTTGTATCTCTGATCATCTACTTGTGCAAGATTGTGCTCCCTTCTGTTTTCCCTATTTGGGCAAGGCATTCATTTTCCTAAAGAATCCCTTCCTCGAAACTGCTTGCTAATAGCAAACAATGAAGTTCTCAACCTTATTGACAAATTGAAAGTTAATAAATCTCTGGGCCAAGATGGCAGCTATCCTAAAGTTCTTAAAGAACTTCATGAAATCATTGACCTTGCAAAATCAAGTAATGTGTCCTAAAGATCAGCAGCTGTAGCAGACGGCTGGAGAAAGGCCAATGTAACACCAATTTTTAAGGAGGGATTTGGGATCCAGGAGATTACAGTCAAGTTAGTTTTAGATCTGTTCTGGGCAAATTGGTTGAAAGCATTATTAATGAGAGAAGATAGAAGGATAAGCCCTGCTGGAAAAGAATCAACAAAATTAAGTCCATCTCACTAACTCTTACAGTCCTTTGAGAGTGTAAAAACATGTGGACAGAGCTGAAGTTGCTGATACTGTGTACTTCCACTTGCAAAAGGCTTTTGACCAAGGCCCTCACCAAAGGCTCCTGAGTAAACTTAGCAGTCATGGAACAAGAGGAAAGGTCCAGCACCTGTTCCGGAGCAGAAAACAAAGAGGAGGAATACGTGGTACATTCTCCCAGGGGAGGGATGTAAAAGTGGGCTCCCACAGGGATCTGTGTTGGGACCGATCCTGTTCATCCCATTCATAAAGGATCTGGAATTAGGAGTGAGCAGTGAAGTGACCAGGTTTGCTGATGCACTGGACTATATAGCATGATTAAAAGCAAAAGGAGTTATGAGGTGCTCCAAAGGGATCTCTCCAAGATGGCAGACTGGGCAGCAAAATGGCAGATGTGCTGCAGTGTAAGCAAAAGTAAAGTGACAAAAATCGCAGCTCCAAGGGATCGACACTGACCAAGAATGGGATCTTGGGGCTGTGCTGGACAGCTTGTCAACCCAGCGTCAGCCGCTATGAAAAAGGCAAATTCCGTGTAAGGCATAATTAGAAAAAGAACAAAAAATAAAGCCACCAAACCTACACAAATCTATGATGCAACCATACTTAAAATACTGCGTACAAGTCCTGGTCACCATGCCTCAAAAGAAGGACATTATAGAGTTCAGAAAGGTGCAGCGAAGGGTGACAAAAATGATCAAGGGGCTGAAGCAGCCTTCCTGTGAGGGTAACAACCACTAGGACTGTTTAGCTTATAAAAGAGACAAGTCAGGAGAGATGAAAGAGGTGTACAGAATTATGCATGGGGTGGAGACCATGGAGGTGGAAACATGTTTCATCTTCTCCCATTATATTAGAATGCAGCTGGTTGGTGAGAAACTCAGGAGAGAGAATGGGAAGTACTACTTTACCCAGCACCTGGAGTTTCTCTACACGAGGGGTTTCACCCACGGCTGCTGCTTCTGTTTTCACTGAAAGAAGAAAAATGCGTACTATCCACATGGGGTTTTTTCCCCTCTGGGGTTTGTATTTCTTTGTCTTTTTTTTCCTATTAACCAACCAGAAGGTGTTGTTGTGATATAACATATGTGAAGCAATTTGCAGCATAGCAGATTTTCAGCGATACGTGGGGCCTTTATCCCATTTGACGTGATATGAAATTTAAGACCAGACTTTCTTTGCTCTAAAAATAATCCTCTCAAAAGGCTGGAAAATATGGGGGAGGATCTGGAGGGTCACAGTGTCATGAAGCAGTCCCTCGAACTTCCATGAGTGGGAAATCTGGGGTGCTCAGTAAATACTTCATGGAGAGAAGCCTTTAGTTAAATGATGAGATTCACTTCCATGAGGTGCAGTGGTGGCCACCCTTGGTGGGTGGCTCTAAAAGGGGACGGGACAAGTTCATGGGAGAGAGAGCGACCAGGGGCTACCAGTCCTGATGGCCCCATGCTGCCTCCATCTTCAGAGGCAGCATCCCTGTGTATCCCAGTTGCTCTTGCGTTTATGTCATAAATCGTCCCCATGGTCAATGGTTAGAGAGTAAGGGAGTTGGAGTCCTTTGGGGAACAAGGTTGGGGAAGGCAAGTCCATGCCCTCCCTCTAAGAAAGGCACAGCCTTCCCTGTTGATGGAGTCCTACGACATTTTTCTAACTTACCCCAGCACTTTCCTCCCACAGTAAAGTGATAAGGTTTCCGCTAAGACATACTCTCCAGTCACTTAGCACAAGCCAAGGTGCTTTGTATAAGTAGAAGACACAGTCTCACAAAATATTGACAACTCTATCACAGCAAAACTTCCTATGTTTTGAAAATTTACTAGCATCAAGCAGTTTTCCATTTTCATGACATTTCAGTAAATTGATTCATTTTCACTCTCCAAGCCAGACTACCAAGAAAAATAATTCAATTAGGAAGTGCTGTTTTCTCCTACAATTCTAAACCAATGTGCACAGAATTGTATAATTCTAGGTGAACCTATTTCCATTCAAAGAGCAACATTCAAAATGAAACTTTTCAGAACCTAGAGCATCGCTGCATGTTTGGAGACCAATTGGCAAACACAAAATATGTTTTGACGCACAAAATGATTCACCTCCCTCCCTTGAAAGAGACTGATAGCACAATCATATGCATTCTATTCAGAGGAAGAAGTCCCATTATGTTCAATAAAACTTACTCCCAGATAGTGTGTAGGATTGTGACCTGCTTCTATCACAGCCTCTGTTGTTTATCAGGGATTTATAAATGACTTGCACTCTGCTCATATTATGAATGAATAAATGAATTCATGACAGAAGCACAAGCACCCATTTTAGCGGCTGCTTGTGCGAGGGCCACTCTGGACTTCCACATTGGGCAGCTATCACTTGAGGTTAATTACTTACATGTAACAATTAGTGTAAGTTGGCTAAACAAGCCCTCAGATCTGAACATGCTATTCATCATTCTTTGGCAAAACAATTGTGGCTGCTGATGTTCATGTCAGAGGAAGGCAAAAAGAATTGCCATCCAGACTTGGCTTTGGTGCCCTGGGTAACAAACAGAAACCCACTATGAAAACCTGTTCAAAAAGGAAGCGCTCAGATGGCAAGCCAACCTCTGATAGAAAAATAACCAGCCCTCTGAACACTCAGCCTTTGGCCACTCCATTACACCTGTGCACAAACACATGGAAATTTAGTTGAGGACTGGAGATTTGGACTAACCGTACTGCTCTGTTGTGCTTTGGTCAGACCTCACCTGGAGCATTGGGACCAGTTCTGGGCATGGGCATTTAGGACAAAATGCAAAGTGTGAACCAGTCCAGAGGAGCCATGAAAGAGGATAAACACTGCCCGATACTTGCTACATTCCCTTCTGGCAAGCAGTTGTCTTGGGCACCGTGTCAATGTCAGTCTTCCCCAACCTGGTGCCTTCCAGGTACTGTTAGTCCAAATCTTCCATAGCAATGTCCGAAAATATTTGCAACTGATTCAAATGAGGTTATAGTCTAATACATTTGATCTGCAGTTCCTGCAGCAGGCCAGCTTTTTCTGAGGTGCATGGATTCTGCACATTTATAGATGAGATTTTAATTGTTGGAGTGCAGGTGGCAGGATATAAGGAAATATTCACAAATTCATAGAACAGTCACGTGGAAAGGGACCTAGAAGGCCATCAAGCCCAACTCCCTGCTCAATCCAAGCTAACCGATCTCTCTTGATGACTGTCTTGCTGCCTCCAGTGTGGCAGAGAATTCACTGCCTCCAAGGTAGTCCATCCCATTGTTAAGCAGGTTCTACCACTGGGATGTGTCCACAATGTTTCATCTAAATCCTTGTTCTTGTAACTTGAATTGGGGCTGGCCCTCCCAGGAAGCGGGCTGAGACTTCTGCATTAGGAGATGCCACGTGAATTGCCCCATGAGCTCTGCCCTCCGCCATTTTTTTTCCTGGCAGAAAGGTGGGGTACAAATTCGACACATCAAATTGGAAAATAAAATAAATGGACATCACAGTGTTGTGCTTAGATTCAAACGAGAGTGTAAATGGAAGAATGATTTAGAAGATCAGAAGTAGGGTGAGGCTTCTTTGGCTTACAGCTGTGAAGCCCCAAACCAGAGAAGAGTTTTCTGCCAAGAAGAGTTCTGGTCTCACACTTCGGGACTTCACATGCTGAAGGCCCCCAGTTCAATCCGTAACATCTCCAGGTAGGGCTGCACGAAGCTCTGGCCCGAGTCCCTGGAGAGCTGTGGGTGCCAGGCACTGTTGCCTGCCCTGGGCTGGGTGGCCAAGGGTCAGGGTCAGGAAAAGACAACTTCCTCTCTCCCTGTTAGCAGCACCAATAGCAACACTCCTGGTGGGGGAGGCCTCTTCCTGTTTAATTTGTGTCAGTCAAGCGCTGGCAAATCTGTGGCACTCCAGATGTTGCTCATCTCGTCTTCCTCATTAAGCCTGGCCAGTGGTAAGGGATGATGAAGACAACAGTTCACCAACATCTGGAGGGGCACATGCCACCCACGCTGCCCTGCTATGGGTGACCTGTAGACTGGCTTCCTTCTCTAGCAATACCACTGGGAGAATGAAATTACACAGGAAAGGCTGAGGGCATGTGTTTTTGCTTCGCTTCGCTTTGTGGAGAGCAGAAGAGAGAGGGGAGAAGATAACCAAAGAGGGCAAAAGTTACACCTCTATAAACCAAACTAGGTGATATACCTGGAGTTACTGCTGCCTGGGACTAAAAGAGATATAATTAAGAAGTAGGGCCTTTGGTTGCCCCCTGTCTTGCTGCCAAAAAAATGGCATTCAAGGCAGCCTCTGAGGTGTGGCTTCATATGGCACTTCCGTGGTCAGAAAAGGATGGTGCTGTTACAGGCTCAGCCTGAAGCTTCTCTCCCCATCTCTCTCCTTCAGTATAGGCACCCTAACAAAAATTAAAATTAAAATGAGAAATGGGAGGTCCCAGGACAAGAGGTTTACATGTGGATTATCTGACAACACCGGAAGAGAGCCCTGGGAATACACAGTGAGACTTTCTGCAGCAAGTTTTGCTGTCAAGCAGACACAGATAGCTGGTCTGTTGACAACTGAAGAAACAGAAATCTCCTCAGTCTGCAATGAAAGTCAACAAATGCAGCTTTCGATATCTTAGAAGAGGCCTCCCTTTACCCTGCAGTGTGTGAGACAGCTACAGTCGTTGCCATACTTTTGAAAGCTTCCTTGCTACAAGAATACATATGCAATTGAAGCAAACCTATTCTCTTTATTTTTTTGTTTACTCCTTTCAAAGCATTGGCAACAGTATCTGAGAAATGGTTTATACAATCAACAGAAACTTCAAGCAGCAAGAAGGGGCATTATCTTGGTTTCCGAAGGACGACATACCTTGCTGGCAGGAAGAACCTAAAGCTAAAATATCCTGTTACTGTCAGTATTCTAGCTTTGCTTTTTTCTTTTTCTTTTTCTTTTGCCTTTGGCCTTACCTGCCACTGGAGTGTGACCCTGCAAGAGCCTCTCTGGAAAGGAGCATGGCCCTCGGGCTGAAAGAGGTTCCTCACCCTGGCATAAGCCAACTGCATGTCCCTGGCAGGGTTCCCTTTTGACCTAGACACAAAATACGGCCTTTAACTATGGAGTGGGGGGGGGGGCAAGGAGGACGTGGCTGCTCTCTTCCCAGCTTTCTCTCTGGTCCCCCTATCACCACTGCTCACAGATTGGTGCCCTGGGAGAGCTTTAGGGCAGTAGCAGGACTGCAGAGGAATTGGGAGGGAACTGCAGTGAGAGACCTTACAAGTCTTTGTCCTGTTTCTAACCAGACAGCAGGAGAGGCACAGAAATATGTGCTTTGCCAGGAACCCCTGGGTAGAATTCCTCCAGCACACAAATATCTCTGCCTAGCACTCATTTCCCCAATTAAGTTTCAGTTTTCCCTCTCGACTCAGTCTCTTTCACTTGCTTAGAAGATCAAAAACTGCATTTCCTCACTCTTCTTCCTAAACTATTTGGCTGTGTTCTGCTTGACACACCAATATTTGTTTGGTGTGTGTGCAGTGTTTTGTTCTAATAAATATGAATATATATATTTTCAGCTGTCTTCCTCATAAGGTGTGCAGAAAGAAGCATGTCTGAGCAAGGCTTCCAGATTATTAAAACTATTGTAAATGAAATTGCGGCCTGGGGAACCAGTTTTGTCAACTGGCTTGTGTTCCTTTTGCCAGCAGGACAGGTCGCTGCCTTTATCGAGGAACGATAATACCGCATGAACAAATACTGAATACCAGCCATGTTAGCTGTGTTGATTTCCTAACAACAGTGCAGTGGGTGTTAAAGATAACATAATAGATGGACAGCAGGAGCAAGAAGATGGAAATATTCAGGGAGCACAAGGGAAAAATCCAGACTAGAGCAACTTTAGATTGATTAGAGTCTACATTACAGCTGGACTGGCAGGAGAAGGTTCAGTTGCGAATCAGTTTCCATTTGTGTTCAGTGTTTGATTTAATGGTGCACATCATCTGCTCAATATGAGACTTCAACCCAATCTGTTGGAAAAGACAGAGTCTTAACCAAGTGGCCATTTCTAACCTTTGTTCCATTTGTTTCACTTGACATGACCCTGTCCTGCCCCTCCTGCATTTAATCGGCCCCACACTCGTTTTCATGGGCCAAAAACATTGTTGGCATTATTAACAGGGTTCTTAATTGCATGGTTAAGCAAATAGCAATTGCTCCGCGCAGGCTGCTGGTTCCATTCCATGACCAAGACCTGTTGCTTGTGAGATTTAACATTTCAGGAGAAAATGGAAGCGTTTGTTTCTCTAAGGAGGCAGGTCTGCAGAGCTCAATACAGACTTCCCCCAATCCATCCCCATCCAGAAATGAGCCTTTCCACTCACTGTGGGGTTTTCTGCAGGGACTATTCAATCTCCATGGCACAAGAGGAAGGCCCTGCTTGTGCAATGGAATTGGTGGGCTGCTCACATAATGGCCCCACGGGATACTGTCCCTGGTGTGTGAAGGCTGCCATTTCCTCCTTCAGGGTGTCACTACTTCCTGGTACACCCCAGCAGTCTTGTATTCTCTGCTTCCCTCATGGCACAGTCCACTTATGGAATTCATAGGTGGGACATTTGGTGGCAGGGAAGGACAGAGATGGCAAAGACCTCAGAGATGCTGATTTTTCTGGTCTCTATGAAGCAACATGAGGTCCTCTCAATTTGTGAAGTTAACCTATGGCTGTTGATGTTCTCCAAACAGCACACAAAAAGGAGCTGAGCACTCACTCGGATTCACTGAAGAACGAGTCATGAGAGAAGAGCCTGTCAGTGGCTACTTGGCTCGCTGACAACCTGCTTCATCCTTGATCAGAGCTGGCACCCCTGCATGCCCCAGCTGCCGAGGAGCTTGTGCAAGAGGAGGTCTTGCACCCACCCTGCTTGAGGGATCCTGTGGGCAGCTGGTTGCCGCCATGTGTATGTGGACTAGATGGACCTTGGGTCTGATCCATCAGGGCTTCTCTTGTGTTCTCTTGTTCTTAAGTCACAGGACAATATCCAGGTTTTCAAAGGGAGGAAAGAACCAGCTGGGGTCCAGGGTGTTCCCCAAGGCAGGGCTGCAAAAGTCTGGCAGTGAGGCCCTCCGTTTCGCTCTGGTCTTTGCTCTAGCACAGCCCAGGGAATACAGCAGAAGAGGAGCTCAGATCCCATTGTAACAAGCATTCTCAATCCATCATGGTCTTTGTGACTAATTCTGTATTGTGGTGCCCATTTTTTAATATTCCTCTATAAATATTCATAAACTGTCAGCTATGAAAAAGGATCCTGGCTCTGGTTGCATTCCCTTGCTAGAAATGAAGGAAAGCGGACAGAGATAAGTACCGAGAAATTCTCACTAACTGCAAAAGGAATTAAAGGAGCTCGCTAATCAGTGAAGTTTTGTTCATTTACATGAGTGGAGAGAGTCTTATCCTGGAAGGCTGTAATGGCTTGAACAGTGTAAGGCTAGCACAGCATCTGCTACCTAACCAACAGCTCTAGGTCGGTGGTACACAAGCCCCGGGGAACACAAACAGTCCTCCAGGGCAACTAAGTGAGACTTCTCCCACTGGTGGCCACACTGTCTAGTGTGTCGGACTGAATTTCCCACTGGGCGATGGAAGCTGTAGTCATACACATCTGGAGGGCACAGGGATGGGGAAGGCGGCACTGTCCGATCTGAGCAGTGGTGGCTGCGGACACCACTCCCTCTCTGCTCCGGATTCTGCACTGGTCTAGGACAGACCCAGGAACGATCCGTGAACTTCAGGTTCAATAGGTTCAGAGCAGGAGGGGAGAGAAGGGGTCCTGCTGACGTGGGAGACCCCAGCCTCTACCAGATACCTCTCCTGCTCTGATTGAGCAGGTAGGATTCCAGGTGGGGCAACTTAAGGCTCAGGTGGCGTGTTCTGCAGTTTGATTGGCCCCTCTCCTATGACACATGTCTGAAACGTTCCCTGTATATAGTAAACGAGTTATGTTAAGGGTGCAGTCCTATGCACATTTAAACAGAAAAGAGTCCTATAGCTCTTCATGTTCCCCAGCCAGCATGTCTGAATGTGCACAGGATTGCACCTTAAATGTCTTTCTCTGTGTACTTTAACTGCATGCAGAGTTGTGGGGGCTTTATCCATGAGGAAGCGTTAAAGGCATTATCATACCACACACCAATGCCGACAGACGGGATGGAGATCAGAATCCCACTTTCTCCTTCCTTGTACTGTCCAGGTCCTCTATAAAGCAGATAAGCAAGTTTACAGCCCATAAAATAACCATAGACTGCAATAAACGGGAACCATCTAGAAAGTATTGGCAGCAAGTCCATAAAATCAGCAGCAGTCAAATCCTTATTAAAAAGTGAATCCTGGGAAGGCCTGATTATATTTGCCATCCTCTTTAGGAATTTTAGATCACAGGCAATTTTTATGCTGTGACTTTTCCATTCATTTTGACAATGTAAGCATATCTTTCTCTGTTTGCTCAGGGCAGTATCCTGTGCAGCATTTGAAGCAGAGTAATCCTTCTGTTACTTTGCCCTGCGGTCCCACAGCATCACATGAAGTCATGTAGAGTGCAATCCTATGCAGGTTTAGATAACCCCCACCCCGCAGCTCACAGCATTCTCTAGCTAGCTGCTGGCTGGGAAGTGTGGGGAGCTGGAGGGCTTTTTCTGCCCAGGATTACAACCCTATAGATGTATATGAGCGGCGGTGCAGAGTAAGCTACAGACTGACACAATCATAGCACCTTTTGTTCTCCCCCATGCACCACAGTATCTGGTTGTGTGTATTCTCACACGGTGCTCCAATCGTTGAGGCTGCACTGTACGAACTCACTGTGGCCACCAGTGTATTTCATACCAAAACTGATGGTGCCCAAGAGATTTGGGGATCGTTCTGTGGCCGATGGTGGCTGGGACTTTGGCATGATTTCTCTGTGGTGGAGGACTTTGTGCTGCATCTCTGACGTACTGCTACCTGTGGAAAACTCGGGATTCTCACTGCTCTTTGTGTTGCCTGACTATTGCCTTTGGCCCTAACCTTCCCTTTGCAACACCCAGAACTTTGAAATTGAAATATGGCCCTCAGCCCCATTATGTAGGATAGAACAGGGTGGGCAGAAAGTAGATCTCCAAACGTCTTGGACTTCAGGTCACCATATTTCTAACCACTGGTCCATCTACTTTCTGCCCACCCCTTCCCTGAAATTACCGTTCCCTCCATAAGAAAACGTAACTGCTATTCCAACTGCAAAAGGTGCCAATGTGGACCTTAATACTAATGAAACTGTGCTAGCATGCAGGAAGGATCCAGTGAAGCAGGTAGGAGTAGGAAAGGTGGCAAAACCCCATAAAATATTGTGGTTGCCCAATCCTCCAGCTAAAACCCCTCCCATATATTCTAAAATTAAAATGAATCTGCAAAATCATAATTCTTTTAAATCAATCCCAAGGAAAGATACACAAAGTATAACTCTTTCTCTCTGTCATTCTCATTTTCGCTGTCTCTCTCTCTCTATATATATATACTTATCTTCAGTGGGCAACATTATACCCCAGTACAGATTTGACACTCATAATGTTTCATTTTCAGCTATAGCATGTCTCACAAAGGAATGCTATCGTGCAGCTGACTCATTTCCCCACCCCTTCCCTGCGCATTCCTGTTCCTTCCATCTTCCCAGTACGAGGTTCCTGGCTGCGGGGATTCAGCGGCTGCTCTGCCACTTCCTGCCCACCTGGGCCCCACCTCCGCTGACCTGCCCTTCCCCTCGCCCATCACACTGGCCACCAATCTGGAGACAAGCAGCTGAGCTGTAGTAAAGGGAAAACCCAGCATCTCTCTCATTCGTTTTAAAATAGGCAATGTGGGCAATTCGACTGGGCAGTGACGTTTTCCCCAAAGCTCGTGTGACCATTTTAGGCAGCAGCAGGTGTTATCGTGGCCACTTACACGAAAGCTTCCACTTTGGCACAACTGATGGCCATTACCCAGGGCAGCCATTGGGGGTCTCTGAGGGAAAGGTGAGGTCAGCCAGTCATGGCTGCAGAGAGGCAGGAGAGATCTTGGAGCCCCAGCTCACCCAGCAGTTAGGTAAGAAACGCACGGTGTCCTAAGCTATCCTTCCCTGTCAAATGCATCAAGCAGCCACCACTCAGGGCCAGAAGCTTTCCACCCTAATCAGTCGCTTGGAAGAGAATTGTTGGTTTGTATTGTGTGCAATGCAATTGTTTGAACCACACAAGGTCCAAACTTGTCTCCCAGGCAGCATCTCAGACTCTTCAGATGCAGAAGGCAAAACACAGCAGCCTTCTCCTCTTCCTCCTGAGCATGGTGAGTGGGCAAATGCTCCATGACTCTTGGCTGGAGGGGGAGGGAGCAGGTGTGCCTGGTTTGTTCCCCGGTTTCTGAAGCTGTGACTGCACTGGCAGCTCCTCATTTAACATAGCAGAGAGCAGGAGAGTCATAGAATCACAGAACAGTCGAGTTGGAAGGGGCCAAGAAGGCCATCAAGTCCAACCCCTGCTGTTGCAGGATACCAAGTCACACCATCCCACTCAGGTGGCTGTCCAGTTTCTTTTTGAATGTCTCCAGTGTGGGAGAGCACCACCTCAACAAACTCTCTAGGCAGCTGGCTCCACGGTTGTATTGCTCTGACAGTGAGGAAGCTCTTCCTGATGTCCATCCTGACTCTGGGTTGTCGCAACTTGAATTGATTATTCCATGTCCCACACTCTGGCATCAGCAAGAAGAGATCTTGACCTTCCTCTTTGTGACAGCCTTTAAGGGATATCATGTCCCCACCCACCTCAGTCTTCTCTTCTCAAGGCTGAACATGCCCAGTCCTCCCAGTCTCCCCTCATACAGCAGAATGGAGATGACCCACCAGAGCCAGGCAACCTCTGGGCCTAAGTCCCAAAGCCCTCAGCCAGCGGGAAGAAAGAGCCAGAGGAACAGAGAGTCAGCAAGAAGGTGGGGCCAGGGAGAGGACAGGGAGTGGCTTGCCTGGGTTTCTGCACCATTAATAAAAACGGTCTTGTGGCACCTTAAAGAAGAGCAGGTTTATTTTAGCATCACAATTAATAAAAGACCCACTGGTGGCAGTTCTAACCAGCGCAACTGAGAAGGCTCTAAAGGAAATCCGAGTGGTCCCTCTTATAATACCCGGCCGGCATGGAGGAGTCGTGCTGACTTAGGCCACCCTCTGTAACCGTGCTGAGAGTAGAGAGGGGCTGCCGGGAGTCAGTGCAGGCTGCAAGGCAAGCATCCTGCTCTGGAGTGGGCTTGATCTGCGGTCAGCAGATGCAGAGGAGGACCTGGGCTCCCAGACCTGAACAGCTGAGCAGATGGAAGAACATCAGCACTTTCAGCCTATTTCCATGCAGCAAGCTGCCAGTCGCAGCACCCTCCCTTCTAGTTTGCTTTTAAAGACAGAGAGGCTCTGCCCTCCCTTTCCTCTGACCACCCACAGCATCATAGAGATTATCCATGCCAGAGAGTGACTCTCATTCAGCTGTATGAGCCCTTCTAGGCATCTGGTTGCTTACTGCACAAACAAAATGCTGAACTAGATAAGCCTTCAACCTGGCTCAGCATGAGACCTCTTCGGTTCTTCTCTTTAAAAACATTTGCATTTATCTCCTTACATGCTTTTGGAACAGTGCATATTCAACCACATGTATATGTTTTTAAACCATCACCATCCCTTCCCCAAAATTTATGAAGTAACTTTAAGAAAAAAGAGGTGGGTAGCGGGGGAAGAGATGAGGGTCCACAGCTGCATGGCAAAAAAACAAAACAAAACAAAAATTGAATAACCCAACAATCCAAGCAAGGAATTCTGAGGAGAAACAAGATTGCATTCATCACAGAAGTGTGGACAGTAGGAACAGGGAAAATGGTATACTAGGGCAACATATATTTGTGGACCTCACAGCATGACAAAGCTTCTATAGTAGTTAGAAAATAGAACACTATGAATGCATTTAAAACTGAAGGTGCAGACATGCCTTTAGGCCTCTTAAAATTATTTTTCAGGGAAGTGACATTTTCATAATAGCTTATCTGTACTTCCCAGGCAAGGCAGGGCTACTGGAGGCATTTGCATGTACGGTTGTTCTTTAGATTTCGGGTTTCCTGGATGTATCCTAGCTATCAGTCAAAAATGAAAGGAGCACTGTGCCTAGATCTCTGCACTTGCCTACTTGCGGAGGCAGGCAGCAAGGCTGACGGACAGATGAAATGAGGGGATCAACCGACTCCAACTTCAGGGAAGAGCCACTTACTTGCCTGAATCATCTCCTCATCTTAGATGACGCATGGACAGTTTGATAATACAAATGCCTCGTCGGAATCCGAAAGAGCCTCATTGCCTAGAACTGGAAAACTGCTTTGGACAGTGCCAGCCCGGAATGAGGCAGAGGGAGGAAGTTGCCTCAGACGACACCTTCTGAGGAATGGGGAGGGTGGCACAACGCTGCAGAACAGAGCGGTGTCTGGCATGCCATGCCATGCCATGCCAGCCGGCCCTGGGACACCTGGCCTAGCCTGCTGCCTTCAGGTGGACTGGGAAGAGCTCCTCCACCTCCAGTGCTGAAGTAAAGGTCTCCTGTAGGCTTTGTGGGCTTTGCTGGGTGCACTGGGAGAACACCATTTTGTCCTTCACTTTGGGCAGCAAAATGTCTTAGGCTGGCCCCATTTCTTCTACTTCTGCAGTTCATTCTTCATACGTTCCCAGGTTATTGCTCCAAAACTGTGTCCAAGTTCTGTCGGTTTCACCCATCTTTAATATGGCTTTGACTAGACAGCCAGTCAGCTGGAGCTGTGGTTGATTTGGCCAGAGCCCTCCACATTCTCCTCCAGAGCCATTCTTCAGCATTCACGTCGGCAATGACTGCTTCAGTCATTTTTCCACACCTTGATTCCTGCTCTTCATTTCAGTGATGGGGCTTTTGTTGAGAAATTATTTTCTGAGGAACTTTTTGACTGAATGTTAAATTCTTAGGAGACAAACTATATCCCTCCATAAGGTAGTTCATTCCTCACCTCAGTGGAAGCATTTCACCATCATAGTCATCATCTAGTAAGGTAATATTCCAGCAGTTCCATCATTAATCTTATGATGTAAGTAGTTCTAAATATAATCAGTAGCATTCCTGTAAGAATGTTCACACATGTTGCTCCCTCAGTGTCATGAGCCCAGCTCTGAGCAGTTACCAGAGAAAGATCCAAAAGAAGAAGCACCTGAGGGTCAAGGTGTTGGATCCAGAGACATTTTTCTGTCCTCCAAAGCAGATATGGTGGGGGGAGGGTCCTCCATGTGTGTGCAAGGGGTGGGGAGCCTCAGTTATGGAAGAGGAGAGAGACGTTCCCTTCCATCACTGGTATTCTTCCACAGGCAGAACCACAATTCTGGGTCCTCACCCTGGAGTCCAGTGACACTGGAGCTGAAGTTGCAAGGCCAGACCTTGTTCCTTTACCAACGAGCCTAATCAGCCAAGTAACTCTACAACGGCAGTCCACTGGGGTAGCATCCCCTGGGCTAGAGCCTCCTTAAGCAGCCCATGCCTCAGGCACTTCCTATTTCTCCTGTCCTCCCACTGACAGAAGTGAGAACGGACCTGGTTAGAAATAGTGCAGCAGAAACAGAATGCCAAGTTCCATGCCTGAGAACTGCCTCCTAAAACTTCATCCATCCCAGCCGAACAGAGTTGGACAGGTAACTAGGCTGGCTCAAGGCTGGCTCAAGGGCCCCCGGAATGTTTCAGAGTGAGCAGATCAGCTGGGAGCTGTCCTAGGTCCTGAATAACCCTGGATGACTCCACCTGCTGCAGCTAACGCAGGAATGCATAATTCCCCAAGGCCCCCATCAAGAGGAGCCCACCCCTGCCCAACTCCCTCCCCCAGCAATCCTAAAATAATTCCTTCCTTCCTCACTGGAAGCAGCACTAGAGGGACTGCTGGGGACAGGGGTTAACCAATATCACATGTGGCCCTCAGGGTTCAAATAGCTGACCCCCTGCTAATAGATTCACAGCCAGATCTGTCTCTCTCTCTCCCCCAAATTTCCTCTTGGCCCATGGGCTCCTGCTCAGGACAGCACATGCTTCAAGTGTCCCAGTCCTTAACACCACAGCTCTGAAGACTTTCCCACGGATTTCAACAGCATATTTATGCTTCTGAGATGCAACCCAGCAAAGCAAGTCTGCCAGGATCTTCTGCTCCTACACAAGCCATGCCTGCAATTTAGCAGTAGCTAAACATTCATTACCCTTCTCACTAAGTAATAAATGAACAATGTTGGCCTTTGCCACACTTCTTCATTACACAGTGCATCTTTCAGAAACCGTTGATTTTGTTCACATATTTCACCCCAACCTATTGATCTGATTAGTCTCTATAATTCGTTGGCATTTAGTAGAAGTAATTTGCCATAGGTCAGCTACTGGGTGGCCTTCAGTTATAGGTGTGCACTTGATTCTTCTCTGAAAAGGAGGACCCAGACCATCTGTCTGGCTGAAGGCTCCTACACAGGGGATCTATATTCTGCCTCCAAAACAAAAACAAAACCCTAGCCACAGATTCAATGTGTGGCGGGACTGAACATGCCATTCGGGTTTTAATGAAGGAGAAATTTTTTCTTTCATTCTTTTTGACTCCACACCTTGCTCAGATACTGTCAGCCTCCCACTGCAGCTTCTTTCGGAAGGTTTCTGGTCGTGGAATGGCAGTAATGGGTGAGTGCAAACATGTGTGTAGCAGAACTGATCCAGGGGGGCTTAAGGGCAGGAGTCACCAAGGCAGTCCCTGTACTCATGGCTGGTAATAAAGGCCAGCAGAACTGGGTACCTGCCCAAAGCCCACTTCCCAGCAGCCACTGACCCTCCTTGGGCATCTGCCTCTCAGTCCATCCCAAACAATGAGTGGCAAGGAGCCTGGGAGCAAGCAAGAGGGAGCAATTTTCCAAATCTTTTAGCAGATAGGCCCTGTTTTAATTCTGATTCCATTACATCTGCTGCTGTGACTTTATTTTAATTGCTGTAGGATGCCAGCTTTTGCTATACTGGTGTTATTGTTTTTGTTTATTTCACTTTGATTATTGAATTGTTATGTATATGTTTTAAATTGTAAACCACTCAGAGAGCCCTGTTGGGCTATGGGGTGGTATAAAAATGTAATAAGTAAATGCTGAAAAAGAGGAGTTGCTGGTGATGGTGGCAAAGAGCAGATTCACAGAGACGGGGACCTTGCCCAAGGGCTTCCAAAAATGTGGCTCCAGCACTGCCTTTAGTCATGCCTCCAAGGGGAATCCATAGTCAAGCTGCTTGGAGCTTGATAATTTTTAACACAGCTTGAAAACCACATCATAAAACATGGACCTCAAAAACAAACCACTAAAGAAATTAAAGTTTAAGGAGCCCAGTGCATAATTGCCTAGGAATAAATTCTGCTGAACTCAGGGCTAGTGTTTACTTCTGATTTAGAATGTAAAATATACTGAGCTTTAACCAAAAAAATTCTGCCCAGTGAAATGCAACTTTTACACTTCAATTAGGAGTGCAAACTATCTTTCATTAAACTGCTAGCATGAAATAGGAACCCCATCAGAGAAAAGGAAAGATGTTTAAGCCTCCGCTTGATTGAGACAGACAGTGTGGTGTGGTGGTTAAGAGTGCAGGACTGGGACTCAGGAGATCTGGGTCCTAGTCCCTGCTTGCCCATGAAGCCAGCTGGGTGACTTTGGGCCAGTCACAGGTTCTCAGCCCAGCCTACCTCACTGGGTTGTTGTTGTGGGGATAAGATTGAGAGTGGAAGGAAGAGAATGATGTAAGCCACTTTGAGCTCTTTAAAAAAGAAAAAGGCGGGGCATAAATCTAATAAATAAATAAATTTATTTCCTTTATTCTCGCATTTCCTCAAGGCTAACATGTCACAGAGAATAGTCAAGTTTTCCAGAGGGATTGTTAGGCTGTTGCAGTAAAAACATCAAAGAATTCCATGGCTTCTTAAAGTTTAGTGAATTTATTTTGCCAGAAGCCTCCTTGTACACTGTCTTGTTTATCAGATGCATGAGGTGTTTGCTCCAAATTGGCAGATTTTGATACAAGTACACCGAAATGCAAAACCTGAACGCCTCATCTGCTTCCTAGAGAAAAGTGAACAATTACCCTGACACTCTCATTGACAGCATCAGTGCTTCTAGTCTGAAAAAGTCCAGCATGCCAGTGGAATGAAGCATTTGACACTTGACTCATGTCTGAATGTGTGAATGGATTCCACTGGTGTTTGAGACGGTGTGATGTGATGACTGTTGTGTGATGGGGCACAGCTTCTCCAGACGCATCGGCTATCACTTGGTGTTGCAGACATGGGACTTATTCCCAAATAAATGCATTTAACATCAGGGCTGCAGAAGCAAACTCCATTTTATTCCTATAGCCACAATGGTGCCATGATGTGAGTTTAAAATGCAAAACTGCTATTGCTCTGGGTTTGTTTGCATTTTGCTTTTTCTCAGATGGGTTAGTAAATGGTTCCTTGTTTGTTTTGCCCTAGCATATCAGAAATATAGAAGCAGTTGAAAAGTATGGAATGTGTATGTTATATTTGTGTAAGATTCCTTGGCATTCTTTTACATTTTTCTTCCTTTTCTGTACTTTATTTCTTTTAAGAAAACAAAACAAAACAAAAAATAAAGTATGGAATGACAAGTGTTTCACATCCGAAATAATACAGATTTCTAGAGGCATCACAATCTGGCCTCCAGCCTGGTTCTGGGACAGAGATTGTTCTGTTTGCCTTGGTGGCTGATCTGCTCCAGGAACTGGGCAGGGGCAGGATGCCCTCATTAGTTCTGCTGGACCTTTCCTTGCCACTGACCATGGAGTCCTTCTGGGATGTCTGCCCGGGAGGGGATTGGCATGCTCTGGCCCTTCTTGGAGGACAAGCCAAGAAGGTGTTGCTGAAGACTCCAGTCCAACGTGGCGGCCAGTGGCCTGTGCTGCCTCCCAGGGTTCCATCTTCTCTCCCGTGCTGTTAAACATTCTCCAGAGTTCAGGCGGCTGGTGCTGATGACATCCAACTCTTTCTCTGATTTCCACCTAATCCAGGAAAGCTATTTTGGTTCTAAATAGGTGCTTGACATCAGTAATGGACTGGATAAGGGCAAACAAATCAAAGCTTAATCCGGACAAGGCAGGGGTGCTCCTGGTTAGTCAGGATTCAGCCTGTGCTGGATGGGCCTCGACTCCCCACCAAGTCTCAGGCTCACAGTCTGGGGGCACTTTGGATGTAGGCCTTGACTCTGGATGCCCAGACTTCAGCAGTGGTCAGTGGGACATGTGCACAGCTGAGGTTCGGATGCCGACAGTCCCTGGTCTGGTCACAGCCCCACGTGCCTTGGGGACACGATGCTTGGGTTACTGTAACAGGCTGTCCATAGGGCTGGCTGCCTTTGGAAGCTGCTAGAAACTTCACTGGGACCAAAATGTGGCAGCGGACTGCTGACGGTTATGGGGACCGTGTGATTCCCTTGTTATAGCAGCTTCACAGGTTACCGATCTGCTTCCAGGCACGGTTCCAAGTGCCGCACATGGCCTATGACGCCTGATGAAGCCTGGGCCTGGGCTTCCTGAAAGTCGGCCTTCTCACATATGAGCCTCTGGTTCTTCAGATCATCTAGAGAAGCTCTTCATCCAGGTACATTAGGTGGCAGTGCAAGGGGGGCCTTCTCAGTGGCTGACCCCTCCCAGGCAATGAAGGTCCCTCCCAAGGGAACCTGAATTCATTCCTCCTCTGCCACACTCTGGACAGCAAGCAAAGACCACCTCACTCAGAAAGGCTTTTGGCCTTCAGGTGCACCTGCTTGTTGGGGGCTGCAATTGTATTTTTATTCTGTAATTGTTACAATTTATTATATTTTAATGTGTTCTATCCTTTTAATCTATTTTAAATGGTTTTTGGAAGGTTCCTTCAGTGCCTTTTTCAGTAGGCAGGTAAGATATAAATCAAATAACAAACCATGACACATGGCTACCTAAGGGGCCCCCTAAGACCATTAAATCCAGGATCTAAAATTACCCAGCCGCACCACTGGCCTGAAGCGGAGCTGTGAGCCTCCTGCCGGTAGATCTGCTGATACTCGGCATTCTCCTGTTTTTTGCCTCCCTCCACGCTCTACTTCTATATTTGTAAGTATACCAAAGAGTCACAGAAACACACAAAGACACAGAAACAGTGTCTCCACTGATCTTTCCTCCAAAAGGAAACCAAAGTGAATATATTTATCACAGTGCAACCCAGCCTTGGGGTGATGCTGAAAAAAGAAGAAAGATAAAACCTTAGGCAGATGAGAACATGTGGCAGCTGTGCAGAACCTTCTGCGCATCAGGCTGCCTCATGCCGATGACCCTGCAAGGCGTGTGCATGTGTGAGTGCGCGCATGCAGCGTGGGATTTCTTGTGGTCTGAGCAGCCTTTTGCACACTGCTGTGAGGCCACCCTACCTATGCTCATTTACAGAACAGGAAATTTCAACCCTGCCATTTGTCCTCATGCAGGGAGGGAAAAGGCTGTTCGTGTTACTTGCCATCAAGTTGCCTCCACCTGAAGGCCACCCCGTGAATGAAAGCCCTCCGAAACACCCTGTGCGTGGCAGCTCCATCCAGCCCTTCCAAATTCAAGGCTGTGGCTTCCTTTGTGGAGTCGCTCCATCTCAGTTTTGGCCTTCCCTTTTGTCTTCTGCCTTTGACTTCCCCTCACATGATTGTCTTCTCCACGAGTCCTGCCTTCTCATGATGCATCCAAAGTAGGACAGCCTCAGTTCTGTCATATTTACTTCTACAAGAGAGTTCTGGCTTAATGAGATCTAGGACCCTCTTGTTTGTCTGTCTGTTGTTCCGGGGTATTCACAAAGCTCTCCTCCAGCACCATGTTTTGAAAAGAGCGAATTTCTTCCTGTCTACTCTTTTCACTGTCTAGCTTGCACACCCATCCACTGAGAATGGGAATACAATGGTTCAGATGATCTTGACCTCTGTCTCAATCCTTATATTTGCTGATCTTTTCTAGTTCCGTCATTGCTGCCCTTCCAAGTCTCAGTCTTCTTTGAATTTCTTGGCTGCAGTCTCCCTCTGAATTGACGAACTGATGACCAAGCTGAGGTATGTGAAATTTTCACTATTTTGTTTTTTTATTATTAACAGTAAAGTTCTGTAATACTTCTGATGATTTGTGTTTTCTTGATAGTCAGCTTTTGTACTTTCACTTTTATCAGGAGTCGTTTCAGGACATTGCTACTTTCTGGTAATAGTAAGGTATCATCTGTATATCTTAACTTAGTGATGTTTCTTCCATCAGTTTTTACCCCATCCTCTGATTCTAATCCATCTTTCCTTATGATACATTCTGCACACAGATTGAATAGATAGGGAGGTCAAATACATCTTTGTCTGATCCCTTTGCCTACGGGAAACCATTCTGTTTCTCCGTATTATGTCCGAACTGTAGCTTCTTGTTTGTAATACACGTTATAAATCAAGACAAGCAAGTGCTGAGGCACTCTTATTTCTTTCAGGACCATCCATAGGCTTTGCTGTACTCTATAAAGCACAGACTGATCTTTTCCTGAAATTATTTGGTCTGCTGTAGTAGCTGATGTGTATTTGCAATATGTTCTCTAGCACCTCTTCCTTTTCGGAATCCAGCTTGGACTATGGACATTCCTCACTCCATGTAGGTGGTATTCTTTGTTGCAGTACTTTGAGCATCACTTTGCTTGTGCGGCAGATCAATGCAATGATCCTATGGGTGTCGCACTCTTTTGCTTTTCCTTTCCCAGTCATTGGAATATATATTGAACATTGCCCGTCCGTGGGCCATTATTTTGTTTTCCCTATTTGTGGACATATTTTTGTGAGGAAAAGTTGAACCTACCTGAAATTCTCTCATTTCTTCACCATCTGCTTAATGCAAGGCATTGCAGCCTTCTCCATCCCAGTGCCTGCCAGATTGCATCAGATTACAACTCCCATTATTCCCAGCCAGGCTGATATAAAGCAGCAGCCATTACATTGTCCCTGCCTAGCTGACCGGTGCTGCCATGAAGAAGTGCTTGCTCCAGTGCAGCTGGGAGTAGCGTGTTTTTCCAATTCCCCTGTGGGACTGCCCACATCCTTCTTCCATGCTGCTGGTTAGGGAGCGGTGCCATAAAATATTGCAGTGTGCTTCAGAAGACCCGGAGCACCACCTGATCATCCGCTCAGGCCCATTATAGCAAAGGACGAACAGCTCTTTGCCAGGACATGCCTCCATCCCACTGAGGACTTGTGAAGAGCATCCTGAGGGTGGCTAGTGTCGCCACAAAAGCCTGAATTCACGGTGGCACATTTCTTTCCTTCATGGGGCCACCTTTGCACACGGCAGCCACTTTGAAGGAGCCTCATGAAAGGGGCTTGGGGCACCCTCAGTGAGGATGACATGAAGAACGTAAAGACCCCGGTACATCAAAGAACCTCTCAAAGACAAGCTGGCCCAGATTCTGTTGTTGCAATGCGCCTAAAAAGCCGGCATCATTTAATGCACCTCCCTTGCTCCCCTTTTCATTGCAGAGATATTGCAGTGAGGTGTAACACTGGCATGTGGTCACTGCAAAACAGTGAGAGCCAATGCCAAAGGGGTTAACCCTCCTGAATTCTAAAGCACAAAGGCAGCAAAAGCGGCAGCCTTTGCACCGGGCATCCCGCCTGGCATCCCCCCCTCCTGAATCCTCCACAACCTCCACACAAGCAGGAGTCTTTCAGATCCATAAATGAAAAAAAGAACCTTTTCTGTTTTGATTAACAAGAAAGTCTTCCTGGGAGACTTTAGTGTCTGCTTCTTCCCAGCAACTGGCTTGTTTAATTTAGTCCTCTCATAATAGCCGCTAAGATAAAGAGGTCTCCTCTGGTAGTTCAGTTTTCGCAGCCCCCCTCGGCACACACCTGAGCACCACACAATGCCGGCAACCATCGCAAAAGTGGCTTATTGAATTCTTCAGGTTGTGACACCTTGGAATATTGGGCTGTCGGAGGCATTTGTGAAAAACCACATTCTCTGCCAGTGCTGTCACAGGTAGGGAAAGAATTGCTCTGAGGAGTAATAAGGGACACACCTGCTAGTCCCTCCGCTCACCGCCTCCTTTTTATCCCAGGCTCCAGAAGAAATGGATTGTGCTGCTCATTGTTACAGACAAAAGCACAAGCCAGCGGTGTGCACAGCTTCGGTCTCTCCGACGCCCGCACACGGTTTGAGTGGCGGCTCTCCCCCTGGGGCTGCGGGGGCTGCAGCGAGTGCATGGGATGGATTGGATCCTAAGGGCTGCTTCACACATGGCTTGCAGGAGACACTGAAAGTATCGTGTGTGCATTTCCACAAGGGAAATGCGAGTTCATGGCATCACCGCACACAGACCAGCCATGGCTGTTCTGCATCTAGACCTCGAAAGTTCTCGAAGCAACAAGAAAAGATTTCGGTCCATTGCCAGGACTAGACCTCCTTCCCACAGCTGTTGGGTGCACCCAACAGTCAGCAATGACTCCAGGAATGAAAGCCGATTTCTAAAATTTCTGAGATCCCTGGCTGACGGGGGCAGGAAAAGTCCAGCCATGTACCAAAGCAGGAGGCTTCCTCTTGATAGCCAAGAAAGTGCAGACCTGAGGGTGGCCACTGTGAGTGGGGAAATGGCTTCTGCTGGAAAACAAACCCGCTGAGGACTCCACCCGTCCCCACTGCCACCAGCTCCGCCGTCAACCTGTGACAAAGCAAGCATCTTGGCAGCCGCTTGTCCGGGCAGCAGTTGGCCTTCGGGGGGCAGGTTTTATTGCCCACAGGAAGCTGTGTGGCTTAAAAAGCTGACCTGCAGTTGGAAGGCTATGTGGAATGCCTGGGATTATCCATTGCTGGAGACAAAGGGAAAAACACTGTCAATAAGGAACTGAGCATTTCCAATTGCGTCTCAGTTTGAAAATGAGAGAGACGCAGCAACATAACAGGCGGCATATGGCATGTTGCTCCCAACCTTGGCGACTTCTGCATGATAAGCAAACCTGCACAAAGCACCCGACAAGATCTCCAGAAATATTGCTTTCCTTCCCAGCATCCCTCCATCCCTGCCATACGCACAGCATTTTGTTCCTACAGAGCTTATGCAAAGCTAAGCTACTTGTGATTAATAATGCTGTTTCTGCCTAACGTATTTGTATTTATTTATACAAAAATGTATATCCTACCCTTCTGGTGCTTACACTCTATTCAGAATGAATAATAACAATAAAAACCAATTGTGAGATACGATAACATATGAAATGCAATAGAATAGACGGGTGAAGCAGATAGAAAAGCATTTATTGATAAATGTCATGCTCCTTTGTTCTAAAGCAACCTCTCCCAACTTGGTGATCTCCAGCTGTTTTGGACTACAGCTTCCAGCGTTCCTGACCATTGGTCATGCTTGCTGGGCCTGATGGGAATTGAAGGCCAAATCATCTGGGGCCACCAAGTTGTGGAAGGGAGTGGAAGGATTCTGAGAGTATCAGTTCAGTGGCCAACTGTCCTGCTTTACCTGGACTGGTCCTCTCTTTGGAGGTATCTCTGGCAGGGCTGCCCAGTCCAAAAATATATACCCATCAGATTGGAGGGTCTTGATGTTTCTCATAGGCAGCTAGCATCTGGACAGCAAACTAAGCAAGCCTGCAGGGCAGCCTGCTGTTGCATTTCTATTTCTTTTACAGTAAACATTTCTAAATGTGCATCTTCTGTGATTATTAGTGTTAGCATCTGCTAAAAAAAAAATCAAGGCTATATTCAGCAATTTATAACCAGAAAATTGTCAAACAATAACAAGAGCATCAAAATGGCAAAAAGTTAATCTGTACCTTTTAAAGTACTTTATACTTTTCCTAAAAGCCGGGGGGGGGGGGGGGACACCATCCAAGGTCCTTGAGGGAGTGCATTCCAGCTTCTGGGAGCAATGCATGAGAAAGCCCTTCCAGCAAAGGGGCCCCTGTGTCTTCCAAAAGACTGCTCTTGATACCCAGAAGGGTTCCCAGTGGGTTGGATGGTCCCTTAGTTAGGCAGGTCCTACACTGCTTAGGGATTTAAAGTGTAAACAGAAGAACCATGAAGTTGAACTGAACCTGGAAAGCGACTGGCAAGCAATGCAAGTTGACCAGAATAGGTCTACCCCAGTCCCAATACTGAGCACTGGCTTGCAGTCCAGCTGCCCCATTTGGCACCAGCAGAAACTTCAGGATACCGTTCGGGGCACCCCTGCAAAGAACACGTTGCAATAGCCCAAACAATTATGTCTCTCAGAAATCAGCATGTGCAAATTTTATGTAAATCAGTGGCTCTTTTATCTTCGTTTTTGATGATGTATTCCCTCTTTTTGACAAGGAATAGGCAGTGGTCTGTGTTGCTGGCAATCTGAGTGGCTAGGCCTGGCGAAGACTGTGCAACCTGAAAGCCCAGGATTTTAACAGTCAGTTCCTTATTCGTAAGGAAGGAGGCCATGCTTGAGCTTCCCCTCAGGTATTTCTGTCTTCCCAGGCGTTCCACCAGGCCTTCCACCTTCCCCCTGCATCATTTCTGCCCCGCTAGAGGCTCAGCTGTCGATTTGGACCCCTTCTTGTGAGGGCTCCTCTTCACTCGTGCCATCTTGCAGCCCTGCTTCCCCTGATCTGAACATTCATTCATTCATTTAGGAAATGTCTAGGCCGCCCCATTCGCCGAAGCCTCGGGGCGGCTTACAAATATTTACCATTCCACCCCTGAATTAAGCCTCCAAAAATGTATTTCATTCAGATTGACGAAGGACGATGCTCGTTGTGTTGGTATAGAATACACTTAAAAATAATAACGGCTGGGTGTGTTGTACATGCATGTCCTTCTGTGTAAGGGCTCCTGCACTTCCAGCTTTGCGTGCTCTCTTCTTCCTGTGTTAGCACGGCCTCTTCTCATTCCCGTGTCCTATGATAACGCGGTTGCACTAGCTGCCTCTCCAACGCCTTAAGCAATAATTTTATTTCTCTTGAGTCGTGACTGAGGCCAACCATCCCATAATAAATTAATGAGATTGCTGTAGTGCTCCCCAGTCAGAAGGTGCAGATTTTAAAGTTATTAAAAACATCAACCTTCATTTGAGCAACAAGCAAAGAACTCCACCGAAACCCAGCGAAACATTCCTCTCAAGCAAATCCAAGCACTCACGAGAGCCCAGAACAGAGCTGGGCAAGGACAGTACGTGCCGCAAGCGTTTCCTGCCACGGACATCAGGGTCGGGATGCAGGGATGAGTTCAACAAGGGCTTCCTTAGAACAGGGGTAGATCTGGATCTGCAGGTAGGTTTGGGGGCAATGTGCAGCACAAGGAAGAATTTCTGGCTGCCAGTTGTTTAACAGTCACACAAATTACTCTCTACCACTTGACCACCCCAAAAATTACACTGCTGAAATGAAAAGGGCCTGGGGAAACCAGGAACGGGTCTTTCTATGGAACGACTGTGTGCTCCATGTCATTCTGACATGCACAATAAATTCATGGGCTCAGAATTTTTTAAATTTTATGGTCGTGCACTCACTTGGGAGAAATCTCTCTTGCAGTTAGTAGGACTTACTTCTGAGTAAACATGCACAGGGTGGCATTGGGCATGTATGATTTTTGACCCAAACTCTTTGGCAGATCTCAAGGGTCTAGTATTTTTTTTTTTTTTTTAAGGTCTGAGAGCTGATCTCGCATTTCCTCCTGGAGAGCTCATCTTTCAACATAATAGAACATTCTTTGCCAGTTAAACTAGTGTTGTTTTTGCAGCAGAGAAATATAGCCTACCGGTTACAGATACATGTGCTATTTCCCTGACTTAGAAACAATCAATAAAAAACTACCTCTCCATGGTACCCTAGGCTGAATTTTATAAATAAAATTCTAGCGTTCCTCCCAATAGAAAATTGATCCATATCACTATTATGCTTTTGCCAAGAACAGTAAATATAATGTATACAATTAAGTAGGACCAAGGTCCCCATTCAAAAGAGCTTGCAATTTACGGAGGAAAAGAGAGGTGGAGGTAGACAATGACTGTCATGACATAATTGATTTGTGAGTTCATTTTGGCTAATGACATGGAAATAACATTCACTGACCTGCTGCAGTGATGAAATGCAGCTGATTTCTTTCTTCTTGGTTTGTTATGTCCTCCCTGGGAAGACAACATCAACACAAAAATAAATGGTTTGACAATGTGTCACACAGAGAAAATGTGCTTTTCGTTTTCACTTGGATGAGTGGCTATTTTTGTGAATAGATTAAAAAAGTGCCAGTAGAACTGGAGTGGGCTTGAAAAGGATTTGACAATGAGGTGGGGGAAGAGAGAGGGGGGTGCCCTGTGTGTGCCGGCAGGAAAGGAGCCTTTGCCAAGGAGCACCGTGGGACAGCGAAGCCAAATGGGCGAGAAGAACTTTTATCCGCTGAGGCCAAAAGTGAAGCATTCAGGTAGAAATATATCTGACCAAGGCTTGCCAGATACCAGCATCTGAGCTGAACAATTGAAACTTGGACTTTCTTCAATGGGGCATTTTAATTTTGATTTCTTCGCTAGCTATTCATTGTAGATAGCCAGGGCTGCACCCCTTTCAGATTTCTGGGAACAGAAAGATTTTGGAGAAGGTGTCTTGGGCACTGTCACAAAAGGGTGGACAGTGGGAACACTCATTTCCCAAAGGAAATGGAGAGACTGGAAGGACAAGAATTTGCCCAAGAACCTGCCTAGATTTCATAAAGAGGTGGGCTCAGAGAAACGAAGACAAAACCACTCTTTTGAACCTAAATAAGATGGTGATGGAGGGGAGTGCTTCCTTTTGCAGCATGCCAACTTTCCAGTAGTTATTATTGCCGTTGTTGTTTTAATATCTTAGGAAATAAAATTAAAATAGTGGCTCTTTTTTATATATATCAAAACTGGGAGGCTACAGGCTGCGAAGCAACACATATGCCAGTTTTATTTTGAATTATATCCCTGCACCCTGCCCTCCACGTCCCCATGTGGCCGTTTTGGCCAAGTGAATGATCTTTGTTCGGAAAACTGTAGCTCGCAGCATCGTTTTACATTAGGAAACTCATTCCCCAGCTCTGCCTTGTACTTGTTCTTCTGTAAGTTGCTCTCCAGAAAATGGAGGGCATGCGTCACCCATTTTGTGAAAACACCCATGACACTCTCGACATTCCACAGGTGCCCACTGACCAAAAAAGTTGGCGACCCTGCCCTGAAGTTAAGGTCATGTGTGGATTATGGACACCTTTCTGGTGCAAGGCAACATCCTCTCTGCTTTATGCTTCATGCTTTTCTGCTTTATGTCCTCCCACTATTTGAGAAAAAGTGGATATTTATCCCACAGGGCAGGCCCATTGCCATGGCAGCACTGTGATTACGGACTTCCCACCCTTGTATCTCCTTCCTTTCTAACTTTCAGGCAGAGCCTTGAGACAATTTTCTTCCAGAAGGGTTTGTGGGGGGGGGGGGGGGGGGGGGGGGGGCGGTGATCTAGGCCTAGGAAGTGCTTAAATTGGTTTCTTTGCCATGGGTTGGCTGGTGGGTTAGCTGATCATTTCAGGGCTCTGTTACTTCTGAATGGTTTGTTTTTACCTAATATTGTTTCTTTGCTTTAACCCTAAGATGCAAATGCAAGATAGGGATAGGTTTTTCAGAGAGAGAGAGAGAGAGAGAGAGAGAGAGAGAGAGAGAGAGAGAGAGAGAGAGAGAGAGCGCGCGCGCGAGCGCAGCTGTTGCAAGAACTGCCTGCACCTGGATGTTTGCCCTGAGCCCAGCGACCAGCCAAGGGGTCCATTTGCATGGGGAACATCCAAAAGGCATCTCCTTTTCTTCGACTCCCCTTTTTGGTCTTCCCATGCCCCAAGGCCCAGAAAAGGAACTGGAAATAATAGGTGGACAGTGCAGCTGTCCCCCCATACAGAGGGAGCCTGATCCCAGGTGTCTGCTCCTTCACCTGCTGTCCAGGTGCTGACTGTGAAAGGCAGGTGCAAAGCCCCGACTTGCTCTCCATTTGGATGGTTCTTTATCATTTGACAGGCTTGGGCTGGCCAACCCTTCATAAAGAGGGCGCTTTAAAATAGAGGACTGTCCTCTGTAAAGTGGGGCACCTGGCCACTCAGTGACCACTCCTCTTGGCTCACAGCCCTTCCCATTACTTTGGTACTCTTGGGGGTAACGCTGCTGATCAGACTGACAGGGTGGTGTGTCAGGGAGGCTCACATGAAAAATGCCATGAAACAAGTGATGAGAAAGCAAGAGGCAGCTAAAAGCGGAGGGGAAATAGGAATATCCCACATTTAAAATGCATTGCAGAATCCAAGCACTGACGAATTAGAAAGGCTGAGACAGCTGCCACCCACCCACCAGGCGTTCTTCAGAACATGCAGGCAGAGTGGAGGCATCTCTGGACTGACCCGCTCAGACGCAGCAAGTGCTAGATGCAGGATCCAGACTTGGGCGCTGCCACTGCGGCGCCCCAAACCTCCCCGAGGGAGCAGAGGGCTCGCACTTGGCCACCACCGCTTGCCGGGCAGCGGCTGCCGTTAGCAGCCCTTCTGTCCTCTCGCCTCTTGTCGCCTCCATCCGCGTATCAATAGTGGGCACAAATCTACAGTGACACCACTGTTGCATCTCCATCAAACAGCATCTCACCGCTCACACCGCAGCCATCAGAAAAGCCTTTCTGCGGGTTCTCTTGGCAGGGGCTGCCTGGAGCGTGCCAGTTTGGGGGGGGGGGGGGTGATTGGAAAGTGGCTTTCAGTCCTGGAACTGTTCTCCTTCCCGAGGGAACGGATGCACTTAAGACGTGATGGAGGAACACGCAGAACATTTATCGAGCGTCGCGGTGAGGTGTGCGGTGAGGGAAGGGCAAGAGCAAGCACAGCAGAATGGAAGTCCGTGCGTGACTTGGACAACTGATGAAAAGCAATGTGGGGAAGCGGGTCTCCCCGCCAGATCAGCAGAGGAAAAACGAGAGGCCAAAGGTGCAATGGCCTGGCCTCCCGACATCACCTGGGAAAGTGGGGTTTCCACGCCGAGCCCCCTCCTTGCCCCGGCAGCTGGCATGGAAAGAACTGCAGCGGCTGCCCCTCAGATGGGGCTCGGAGGGGGGAGGGGGCATACCTGAGTGGGGCGAGGAGGGGAGGAGGCTGGGATCCTGCATTTTCACTGATTCCAGACTATGCCCCAGCCTCCTCCACTCCCCTTCCTCGGGGGTAAAACCAAGGAGATGACTTGACAGCACAGAACAACAACAAGAAAAAGGGTCAGGCCAGGGGAAGGGGCTGTGGCTCTCCGGGGGACCTTGGAGGGGCAGGTCAGATGCACACACCCCAAAGATCTGGATGTGCCTCCCCCCCCCCGCAAGCCTGAGGTTGCGTACACCTGCTTTGCAGAGAGAGTGGAGCTACTCCTCCTCTCGCCTTACTTCTTACTCAAGCTATTTGCTCAGGCTCCTTTTGCAAGCGGAGCGTTCCTCCAGCAGGGCGGGAAAGATTGCGGCAGAAGAGACTTCGGGAAGGCCAGCACGGGAGGGGTAGAAAGGGCACCCCTTCTTGCTACCTGAGATTTCAGCATCAAAAAATCCCCAAATGTCCAGCGGGGGGGGGGGGTCAGTTTTGCACTCCAGATACAAACTGCCTCTGGCAAAGCAAATGGACAGTGTTTGACCAAGTGCTTCCCCAACAGGCTACAGTCAGCAAAGCGATGGATTTCAGGTGTCGACCTGGTACAGGGACCTTCAGACCGAGTCTTTCCTTCATCAGCACACAAAAAGAATAGCAGCGCTCTGTTATTCTAATTATTATGCTAGAATCAACATAGCAATGCTTTCCTGCCAGTGGATTTCATGTTTTGGTGGAGGGAGGCATGTGCTGTTCTTTCTGGCATTAAAAACAGACTAAAATGACCTGCAGCTTAGCTCATTTTGTGCTCCAGTGTGTTTGCACCCCAGCAGGTCACAAAAGCACCTCAGCGGCCTGTTGTTATGCAGATTGGGGCAGAGGGGGTGTGCTGTTTTACCAAAGGAAAACTGTAAAAGGCCAGTGGATGAAATCTGGGAACACTGAGTCACAGAGTCACAGAACAGCAGAGTCGGAAGGGGCCAAGAAGGCCATCGGGTCCAGCCCCTGCTGTTGCAGGACACTGGATGACACCACCCAACTCATTGTTTGCTACCATTCACTTGACAATAGCTTAGAAGGACCAGCTTGTGGGTCTGCTTATGCGTAAACTTCACACCAAAGGCAAAGGCTCCCCAGGATGCTGGATGAGGCCAAGGCCCAGTGTCCAGGCCGAAGGGCTGGGCCTCACGGGGCCTCTCGCTGCCCACCTGCCAGGATTGCTGTATGTCTCCAGCAAGGGTCCATGCCAGAAGCCTCGGAGGAAGCAGGCAAGCGGCCGAAGGGAGAACCCAGGCAGGCGATAATGACGTGCTCCATTTCCTCTTATTCAATCTCTTCCTCCACCTGCTGTGCATCAAAATTGCAGTGCTCAGATGGCAGCCAGCGGGAGAAGAGGGTAGGTTATGGGACCTGTAAGGAAACAGAGCAGAAAGTCAGCGGCTGCTCTGCAACTGAGAATATCAAACAGAGAGCACTCTCTCCCGCTGAGGAGTGGGTTGTCCAGCAGAGAGGACCCCAAATCTGGGTCTCAGACCCCTTTATACCTGCTGGGCCTTTAAGCCAACTTTGGGGGACACGCCTCACTTCCCGCTGTGCCCGGAATGTGGACGGTTGTGTGAAAGGAAGGTGAGGAGAGGAAAGCTTGTGCAACGCGCTTCTCCCAGCCTTGCCCGTGTTTTATCTTTGGCTGGCTGGTGATCATCCTCGCTCCCTCAGCCCCCCTGTGCCTGCCGCTTTCTGCACAGCTGGGCAAGTTGATGCAAAGCATGTGAGAAGGGGAGAGCATGCTCGCTTGTCTGTTAATGGCTCCCTTGTTCCCTCTGACCAGAGGAAGAACCATCCTCGGCGGTGCTGCGGGAAACGTGTAGCTGCGTCGGCCGTCGTCGCAGGTCTTTCATACTCTTCCCCCTGATGCTGTGGAGCACCTGCAGTCTTGCCTCTGCTCCAGTCAGTGCTGGGCTAAGGGGCGTCCTTCTAAGGGCCTGGAATAGTCTGAAATATAGGCAGGATGATCATGGCCATGTATTTATGTGTTTGTTTGTTTGTTTGTTTGTTTGTTTGTTTAGAGGACTTCTATGCTGCCCCATTCGCCGAAGCCTCGGGGCGGCTCACAATCATAAATAAATAACATAATATAAAGCAATATAAGTTAGCAGTATAACAGTAAAATTTAAGTCGCCCTGGCCAAAGAATAAAATAAATAAATAATATTAACAATTAAAATAACGTTTGAATAAAAAGGTCTTCGCCTGGCGCCGAAAACAAATAACGATGGCACCAGGAGGACCTCTCTGGGGAGCGCATTCCATAGATCGGGCACCACCACAGAGAAGGCCCTCCTCCGGGTACTCACCCTCCTAATATCCTTCACGGAGGGCTCCCGGAGAAGGGCCTCTCCCGCTGATCTCAAGGGGCGGGCGGGCATATATGGACATAAGCGCTCCTTCAGGTAACCAGGATCCAAGGCGTTAAGGGCTTTATAGGTCATAACCAACACTTTGAATTGGGCCCAGACTTCAGTGGGAAGCCAGTGAAGCTGACGGAGGACTGGAGTCATGTGAACATAACGCCCAGTCCCCATCAGCAGCCTGGCAGCTCTGTTTTGAACCAATTGACGTATCCGGACCGTCTTCAAGGGCAGCCCCACATAGAGCACGTTACAGAAGTCAAGTCGGGAAGTCACCAACACATGTGTCACTGTCGCCAGGCAGTCGTTCTCCAGGTAGGGGCGCAGCTGATGGATCAGCCGAAGCTGAAGGAAAGCACTCCTTGCCACCGCTGTCACCTGAGCTTCCAATAAAAGCTCTGGATCGAGGAGTACTCCTAAGCTGCAGACCTTGTCCCTAAGAGGGAGTGCAACCCCATTCAGGACTAGGTTCAATTCATCTTCCCAGAAGCCCGATCCGCCAACCAACAGGACCTCCGTCTTGTCTGGATTGAGCTTCAGTTTATTGGCCCTCATCCAGCCCATTACCTCGGCCAGGCACCGGTTCAGCACAGCCACTGCCTCACCTGGATTGGTGAAGAACGAGAGGTGGAGCTGGGTATCCTCAGTGTACTGATGATTCTGCAGCCCACACCTCCTGATGACCTCTCCCAGTGGTTTCATGTAGACGTTAAACAGCAAAGGGGACAAAATGGATCCCTGCGGTACTCCATGGCATAGCTGCCATGGCGCAGAGCCATAGTCCCCCAGCACCACCTTCTGGAACCGGCCATTGAGATAGGAGTGGAACCACTGCAAAGTAGTGCCTCCAACTCCCAATCCCACTAGCCTATCCAGAAGGATACCATGGTCGATGGTATCGAAAGCCGCTGAGAGGTCCAGGAGAACCAACAGGGACGCACTCCCCCTGTCCTTCTCCCTGCACAGGTCATTGAACAGGGTGACCAAGGCAGATTCAGTACCGTGCCCGGGTCTGAAGCCAGACTGAAATGGGTCCAGATAATCCGTTTCATCCAAGAGTGCTTGGAGTTGTCCCAAGCACCAACTCCTTGCCCAGAAACAGGATGTTGGCCACTGGTCTATAATTAGTGGCCATCTCTGGATCCAGTGACGCTTTCTTCAGGACCGGTCGGACTACCACCTCCTTTAAAGGGGCAGGTACCTGACCCTCCCTCAGAGAAACGTTAACCACTTCCAAGATCCAGGTCCCAATCCTGTGCTTGGAGTTGTTAATTAACCAAGATGAGCAAGGGTCCAATAGGCAAGTGATGGGACGTACGCGTCCAAGCACCTTGTCCACATCATCAGGCTGCAATAACTGAAATTCATCCATTAATTTTGGACCAGATGGCGACATTGGTATCTCCCCAGAAGCCTCTGATTCACTAGTAGAGTCTAGCTCGTGATGAATCTGAGCGATTTTCTTCCTGAAATGCTTGGCAAAGTCATCACAGCAGGCCTTCGAGGGTGGAACCAGATCTTTCTTAGGGCCAGGACGGACCAGCCCTTGTACCACTCGAAAAAGCTCCGCCGGACGGCATTTTGAGGAGGCAATGGAAACGGAGAAGAATTTCTTTTTCGCCGCCCTCACCGCCACAGCATAGGCCCAATAATGGGCTCTTAAGTGTGTTCGGTCAGATTCATCCCGTGATCTCCTCCACCTACACTCTAGTCGTCTCCCAGCCTGCTTCATTGCCCGCAATTCAGATGTATACCAAGGGGAAGAGTGGGCTCTGCCTGGCGGGAGAGGACACTTAGGAGCGATCATGTCAACAGCCCTAGTCATCTCCCCATTCCAAAGTTTGACCAGAGCCTCGACAGGAGCACCAGTCTTGTCAGCCGGAAACTCCCCCAGGGCCTTCAGGAATCCGTCCGGATCCATCTGGCTCCGGGGGCAGACCCACACAATCGGGTCCGCACCCTTACAGAGGGAGAGGCCGCTCTCGAGCACAAACCTCACGAGGAAGTGATCTGACCATGACAGGGGTGTCAGACATAAATTCCTCACCCTCAAACCACCCTCTTCCTGCCCCATCGAGAAAACCAGGTCCAAAGTGTGTCCACGTTCATGGGTTGGGCCTGTGACATGTTGAGACAGCCCCATGGCCGTCATGGAGGCCATGAAGTCCTGAGCCACCCCGGTCAGACCAGTCTCGGCATGGAGATTGAAGTCCCCCAGGACCAACATCCTGGGGGTCCTCAACACCAGGTCGGAGATGATCTCCGTCAGCTCAGGCAGGGAGACTGTTGGGCAGAAGGGTGCACAGTACACCAACAGAATCCCCAATCTGTCTTGGTTGCCCAACACCAAGTAGAGACACTCCAGCCCCAGCCTCGAAGGGACTGGAAGTCCCATGAGGGAGATGGAGGCTCGGTAAACCAAAGCGACCCCTCCTCCCCTCCAGGTGTGGACAGTGCTGAACCAGATACCCGGGTGGGCACATTTGAGAGAGGGTGACATCCCCCCCTCTCCCACCCAGGTCTCTGTTATACAAGCCAGGTCAGCCCCCTCATCCACAATCAAGTCATGGATGAGGGAAGATTTATTGTGGGCCAACCTGGTATTAAGCAGCAGCACCGTCAGACCCGGGGGGCGGTTGACAAGACTACCTGGAACCCTCCAGCTGGGGGTAAAACCAGAAGGAGGGACAGGTGTCAGCCATCTGTCCCTTCTTCTTCTATGCAGACACGTTAAACCTCCACTGCTGTAACATCTATTGCCCATGACCACCCCAATGGCGGCACCCATGCGCTCCCCAGGAAACTCAACCGTCGACGTGGCCAGGGACAACTCCCTAAAAACAAATTAAAATACAATAAAACTTTAAAACAGTATAAAACTCCCCGTCTACCCGCCCGATATAAAATTCCACCCACCGACCTAGCCCCCCGCCAGCCCAGCCCCGCACGGCCACGAACAGCCACAAACGGCGGCGACTGCCCTGGCACAGAGTATTCAGAACGTGATAATGGGCACAGAGGGCACTTTCCTGGGGTGCCTGCTGGCTGGCTTGTGTTCCTTGCTTTTTTAAAAAAAGCAGGGTTTTTTACACGTTATGGCTGCAAATAGGGGCTTAAGTATGTGTGCAACACCTGCTAAGGCGCTCTCTCTCTCTCTCTCTCTCTCTCTCTCTCTCTCTCTCTCTCTGTGTGTGTGTGTGTGTGTGTGTGTGTCAAACTGAATCAGATTTCCATTGGTGGAGTTTGAACTTTGGAGCCCTCCATAGATAACTTCCCTTCCCTGCAGCCAAACATCCCAGAACACATTCTGAAAATAGAAAACAAATTACAAACAAATAGAAAAATGTGTAGGGATTATGCAAAATAAAAAGTATTCCCATTTCTGTTCCTTCAGCAGGTCGGATAAGTTTGCTTTGTTGGCGTAGAGTGTAGACAGCTGGGGCACAGAGCAGCAACGGTGCTCGTGCAGAAAGCACACAGGCCTGTGTGGAGAGGGCAGAGGCACTGCGCCTTCCCGGGACTGAGACACATGGGAGCCTCCTGCAGGTGGTGGGCCCTGCGCTGCCTCAGGAGGTGCTTGCAGAGTCACGGACACCACCGGCTTTGTGTCATTACAGGTCCCCCTACGGTTTCTTGTACAGCACAACCTCATCGCTGTTTTGGCATCTCGCAAACAGAGTCCCTGTCCTAGCGACACCCGCCCCAGGGAATACACATCTCCATGAACATTTAAATGTATGATTCAAAGTCCTGGAAAACCCATCAGCTTAAAGGCCCTAATTACGCTCTAGAGACTGCACTAGGCATAATATTTGCAATTAATAGCGTTATTGAAGGGACTTAACCTCATCTTGCAGCTGAGTGAGTTCTCTGGGCTGTACCACTGCTTCCCCCAACACAATGCCCATCACCCCAGACTACGGGCTATGCAAAATGATGCTGATGGGAACTGTGGTCCAAGCCATCTAGAGGGTCGTGGGTTGTACAAGCTTCTGGAAAAACCTAGGGAAGGCCACTGGATTTGTGTGGCTTGGATAAGGGCAACAGGTTGGGATGATCTGGACTTCTTTGCCTACAGGGGCTCCTTCTTACCAGCATCAGCCCCTCACACACTCACCTGACTGTGCCCTGGGGAAAACAAGGGGTTGCCCTGAAACGGAGAGTGGCGGTGCACCCACATGCCTCTGTCCCTCCGCCTGCGGAGTCACCATGCTGGTTCCCCCACGGTCGCTCGATGTTGCTCGGTGAGATCTCTACATTGTTCAAGGCGTCACTGCTACTCTCCCTGCCACTTTCAAGTCCTCTGCATGTTGATGCTGTTAGGGCCAAGACGTCCCTGACTTAAGGCAACCCTACGAATGAACCCCCTCCAGAACATCCTGCCCTTGACAGCCCTGCTCAGCTCTTCAAACTCAAGGCTGTGGCTTCCTTGGTGGAGTCGATCCATCAGGCCGGCCTTCATAGCTGACGAAGCTGGCTTCGTCTTCTGCCTTTGACTCTCCCGAGCACGATTGTCTTCTCCAGTGAGGCATGCCTTCTCAAGCGGTCCCTGAAATACAGCAGCCTTCGTTTCACCATTTTTGCTCCCATGGCAATGTCTGGCTTGATTTGATCTAGGACCCACTTGTTCGTCTTTCCGTTGGTCCCAGGTGAATAGAAACAAGCGCACTGTTTAGCTGCTCAGGGAGCCATCTGAGAAGCAGTTTGCCCATCATTAGTAGGGCTGACTCCAGGATTTAACTTTTGAGGTGGGTGGGCTTGGGCAAGATGCCGTCGATGGTCCTTCTGCAGCCCATCTCCTCACTGGACCTGCCTCTCCCTTTGGCCCGGCCTGCGCAGCTGTGCAGAGAAGGGAGGGCAAGGCAAGAAGAGGCTGCTGCTGCCACAATGCCTGAATCCTGGCTCTGCTGACTTGCTTGGAGAGGGCAATGGAACTGGAGACAGCAAAGAGGAAGAGGGGGCCTGGCCGGGCCACAGAAGTCCAAAGGTCCTGCTGGGGTGTCCGCTTCAACTGCTGCACAGCTTCTGGGAAGCAGGGAAACGGGACTTCCTCCTGGGTTGCTCCCAAACCCTGGAATACACTTCCTTCAGGAAATTGATGCGTCCCTGTGCCCTCCCGCTCTCCCCACTCTGTCTTGCTCTTTGCATTTAGGAAGGAAGTCAAGACACATCTTCTTAATTTGGCTGTTTAAATGGCTACATTTTTGAGGGTTGGCTTTGATGTTTCATTATCTTTGTACTTATCTATTATTCTCATCTGAATCCTTGTAAGCCTCCTACATTTTTATAGAAAGAAGTCCTATGAAAGTAGCAGCAGAAGCAGCAAAATAGAAACCTGCCTTACGCTGGGTCAGCATGGCTCCATCTAAGCCCAGTGTTGCCAACACTGCTCGGCAGCAGCTGTCCAGGGATTCAGGCAGGGCTTGCTGCTAGCCTGCATGGAGGAGCAGGGCGGCAATCCTGGGACCCAGCGGCTCTGCCACTGACCCACGGCCTTAGACTCGGCAGATTCAAGCGTTAACCTTCTGAGCCTCAGCATAGCACGTTTTGGACAACAGTTCTTGCCTCTGCTCACATCACACCCCGGTTTCCAGCCTGCAGTGGGGCTTCAACCTGTCCCTTGAGTGCCTGCCTTGGAAGGCAAAGGTGCATGAGATCCCAGGAAAGGACGTGCATTGGACCCCAGCACGGCCAGCGGGCCTTATTGATCTGCCGGCGCATTCAGGTCTTATCTACTGATGCAAAGTGGGCTCTTCCTTTGATCTGTTCCATCCACAGTATTTACTGTTAGGATACCTCAAGGTAAACAACCCTTTCTGGTGACGAGGACAATATAGACATTTTACAGGCTTTTTTGCCGTTAGATTTCTGTTGGTTTGTCCTAAAACAATGCTGGAGCACAGTTTGGGGGTCTGGATAGGAGAGGGTTAGTGACGCCAGCAGGGCACCTGCTAGCCTGTCCTGGCTGTGCCTCCCTCTCCTTACAGAGACTGCAGGCCAAATGCGCAGTAGGTGGTCTCACAATACCTGGGCAATAGCTGGTCTCTCCTGTTTTGCATGGAGATGTCCCTTTTTCCCTCTCATCCGCTGCAGCCAAGACGACGCATAGATCTGCCAAGCTGAGGGCAGCACCTTCTGCATCTGCTGAAGCATACTATGGTCCATGAAATCTTACGCGAGGATAATCGTGCTAGTCCTTAAGGTGCCACGAGGCTCATTCAGGTAAGCAAGCTCTGTGACTGCGAGCATGATGACAGGTTTGCGTTTGGAGCTTTTCGGCATGCGCCATACGTTGCACATTCATCATCTGCTACTAGCAATTTCTTACGGGTTCCTTAGACCCACACCCCCGTGTCACTTCTGCTTGTGAGCAGCGCTCTCCACAAGGTGGCTGCTGCTGCTGCTTAGAGCAGGGAGGATGAACTATTATTCCAGATGATGGGGGAAAATCCTGTTTCCACTTGCGCATTTATTTATTTATTTTCCGATTCATATCCTGCCTTTTCCCTACAAAGGGCTCAAGGCAGCTTACATCACTCTCCTCCTCCATCTTATCCCCACAGCAACAACCCTGTGAGGTAGGTTGGGCTGAGAGTCTGTGACTGGCCCAAAGTCACCCAGTTGGCTCCATGGCTGAGCGGGGACTAGAACCCAGATCACCTGACTCCCAGTCCCATGCTCTTAACCACTACACCACCCTGGCTCTCATTTGTGTTATCCCACTATACCACTTACCACCTAGAGATAATGTGGCAGAAAAGCAGGAAGGGAGATCCTCTGCCTCTTGGCGGAGTGCTTGGGTCTCAGTTCTGTGACAAACCAAAAGTAAATGCAGCTGATGAAGAGCCTCGTGTAGAAAAGCCATTCTGAAGTGCCTTTGGATGCTCTCTGAGGATCTAAGAAGAACAGAGGGGCTTGCTTTTCGTGGGATGTCAGCCTATGCATTTGCACATAAACTCAAATTTAGGAAGGCTTCCTGCATCTCCAGTGACCCCTGCTCCCAAGGGACCCACGCTCCCTTGAGCATTTTGCCCCCGGAGCTGCTCAGCCCCCGGGGAAGCGAGGCACACATAAAAGTCAGATTCGGCAATGCACTGCTCTGCTCAAAGCATCACTCCTTCCCTGCAGCTTAGCAAAAACATTAACAAATTTATGCTGGTTAAAGTAAACGCAACAAGCACCGAAACATTAACATGTTTTGACTCAGCAGAACAAAAATAATTAATTATGATAATATACAAGGGGCATGAAAAGATGGGCAGGCCAGGGCTGCGGGGAGAGAAGGACGCACATGAAGGAGGTTTCAGGTGTCAAACAGATCCTAGTTTGGAAACTATTTAACTTCCTCCATTAATTTAATGAAGGAAGCATATACTACGCATTCAGATTTCACACATGCAAAAGTGGAAGGAACAGCAAACCCTTAAGAGGATCAGTCTGGAAAATTTCACATCATCTTAGTAAGTGCTATTAAAGAGCTATTAAAAATTACACATAAAGACAAAAAAATGGAAAATTATAAGCAACGGAACAGCCAGACAGAAATGTTGCTGAGAGATGGAACTATACCAGATAATACTTTAAATAAACATCCATAATATTGATGGGCCATTTAACCTAAAGCAGATGTAATGGCAAGTCATGGTTTGCATTACATGAATAAGTCTTGGGATCACATGCTCACAACTGCTTCTCCTTACACCCAGATTTTCTCTCATGCTACCTCTGCCAGGCAAACCACAGTTTGTCATCACACCCAAGCCAAGTAAATAATGGTTTGTGTAGCCATAGTTTACCTGCAAACCAGAAATTGAGACCATGGTTTGATTATGGCTTCCAGCTGTGCTCTGCAGGTTCTGCACCTGAGTTGAGCCAGGGGAGCACAATATAATAGGACTATTTTCTTGAACTCTGATTTTTCCCCTCCCTTTAAATTGCAATGTGAGGTTCAATTCTAGCTATCTCATATTGGAAGATGTTCAGAAGAGGGGAGTACAAATGATCAAAGATCTAGGAGGATCAGGAAAAACTGGTCTGGCTGGTGGAGGAAAGTGTGAGGAGAAAAGTCCATGATGGAGTCAGTCTGCAGAGCTTTAAAATATTTCAGGAATAACTTTGGAAAATCACATTTGCCATATCGACTGAGAAAAAGCCAGAGAAGCAAGCAGACAAGAGCCAGCCATGTCTGTACGCGCTGGTGTGTCCACATGCCTGGATATGGCTGCTGCTGTGAGCTGTCATTAGCGACCAACTGCCTGGCTGGGGCATGCAGGCTGAGCAGTGAACACGCCACGTTTCTCAAAAACATGACATGGGCAAATACTGAGTAAGTCAGGAAACCTCCGGAGAAGCAGCGGCTCATCAGGGTCTTGGCCTAACAGTGCGGCTCAGGGTGAGGCAGCTGCGTACGATATTTCACAGGACTCCGCTATGAAAGAACCAGGTGAGGCAAGTACCAATGAAAGAGACCCAGGTGAGACCAGACTCAGTGCAGACCGAAGGAAGGGCTTTATTCCATCTCGTGTACTTTATGGGATTATTCGAACAACCACCTGCCCTAACTGCCTATTTTCTTTCAAGCTGTTAACACTAGCCTATTTTCACAATCATATCAGCTTCACAGGAGTGTGTTTTGGAAGCGTGGAGGAATTCTCCCTTTATATAAAATTCAGCCACTTCTGTCCTATGACTTGCCCCTTTAATGATAATAAGGTATTCTGAGCAGTGCTGTTATGGATAAAATGGGAGGAATAGATTTTTCATCATTCATTTGTCTCACCTGGATGGATAGAGGGATGGAAGGATAGAGGGATAGATATTCTGGCTGTGCGTGCTGGATTTCTGTACTAGTTTATTCACTGCCAGTTTCCCTAGAGCTTGCCTAGAACTGTGTTAGTTGTTCAGAATGTGGGGCATGCTGTGTAATTGCAACTGGATGCAGAACGCACAAGGGTTTGGCTCTTGCTTGACATGGTTCTGGGACAAATTCCCATGGCAAGTGGATTGCAACAAGCACCTGTGTTAGAGAAGCATTTAATTACAGGCATGGCGTCCAATGAGAAGGGCAGGAATGTGGCCAAAGCTGGTTCATTGGCCAATCCAAAGAGATAGCCGGGGTGTTAGTTTTCAGCATGGACCCAATTTCGTTCATCAACCCAGAAGAGTGCAAGAACAATGTAGGTGCACAGGGGATCATGCACTAATAACCAGGTTGGGCAGGGATAGTTAAAAACATAGGGAGCTGTGAGTCAGAGGTCTGGCCCTTCGGACTCCCTGGGCAAGCTTGCACAACATGCCATGCCATGATAGCTTTTATCACTGTCTGTCGGATGTGATATCTGGACCCCATCACTGTATTTCAGTGTGGGGCATTTGGTTTTTAGAAACCACAATCAGAAACAACAGTCTGTTCCATGGTTTCTTGGCACCATGATGGGTAGTTGTATCACCCGAACCCAGGAAACACGATTCATAGCAGTGCAAAGTCCTGAACCAAAGATCTGCTTGGCAGGAGTGGCTCATTGTCCCTCTTGCCAAGCAGGTAAGCCAATAAGCAGCACTGGCGGCCACCATTTTGTGCAGCTCTCAGGGGTGTTCCTGCTCTGCACTCCTCCTGCTCTAAAGAGCTTCTTTGGTGGGTGCTGGGAAAGGTGCCAGTTCCCCCACAGCCCCTGCATGCCAGAAGGAAGCCCCTCCCGTGCACAAGCGGAAGGGACGAGAACAGCTGGGAGGCAGCTCCTGGGTGAGGGCTGTACCACTCGGCTTATTTCCCCACCACCCTCACTTGCCAGAGGGATGGCCCGAATTCCTTGGCTGCTTCTGGGCTGCCAGGTTGGGAAGGGGGGCTCACTGACAGGCAAAGGGGGGGACTGGGCAGCGAGCACTGCCCCCCCCCTTCATGGCTGCTGTTTGGGCAGGCTCTGGGCTGGGGGAAGCTCTCTTGCCAGCCGGAGTGGGAAGGCGGATGAGCAGGAGAGCCCTTGGGTGGCGTGGCCGCTAACCAGGCCCCGCCGCCCGGGTGGCGCCCACCCTCCCCACTCTCACACACAAGAGGCTTCCCCCTGGCAGGGAGGGCGCAGTGGAGGAGTCAGCAGAGCGGCACTGCTCCCTCCAGCAGCGTTGCCTGGCAGACTTCCTCTCACGCTTTTGTGGAGCATGGATGAGGCACCCCCTCCTGCTCCAGCTGTTCCTCAGGCGCATGAGACGAGGCTGGCCAGCCACCTCCCTCCTCCTCTCTGCTGCTCTTCAAGGAACGGGGTTGTTCTTGCGACAAGATGCTGGCTGGACACCACGCAGAGAGGAATTCACAATCCATCATGCGACTCATCACCTTCCATCCATCCAGCCCCACTGCTCCCTGCTGTGCCTCCCAGGATGCTGTGAGTTGCCGTCCGGGGTGCTTCTCCCAGACCTTTCTGGAGATACGTTCTTGGGAGCTTTTGCATGCACCCTGCATCTGCTCTGCCACCAAACAATGGCCCTCTCCTTAACAAAGGAGAAAAGACATTCCACTTAGAATCATAAACATAAGAAACTGAGATCAAAGTTAAGATCCTGGAAGCCCCATCTCATGGACCAAGGCAGTGTACTCCAAATTCTGCAATGCATCACAGAAGTCTATGAACCAGGTGCAGGCAAGGTCCTGGGCAGAAACTGATACTGACTGTGGAAGATTCTCTCATCCCTCCCTTCATAGACAGATACTGGTTTTGGCAAATTAAGTCGAAGGGGAAGCACAGGTACAGCAAAGAAGTACTGTAACTCTGTTAGATTTTATGCAACTTCCGATTCAAACAAGGCGGAAATCAAAGCTGAGTTAAAACACAGTAATTATTCTGGAATGATTGAGGTTAAGGTCTGTTCTTTGGCAATACGGTTCCTCGAGCCATTCATATAAGACTAAAGAACAACTTAGTAATGAATGGCTGTGAGCATTTTAAGACTTCGAAGACATGAAGCAGATTTAAAATAAGCAAACTGATTTTGGGCGGATGGGACCTATTTTATTAATAATAAAAAATGCACAGCCACAGACTAGATTAGAAGATGATTTACAATAACTGGAACAAGCATAAATACAGTCATAACAAAGTAATTAAATGAGCAGTTAAAATCTTAACACTTTAAAATACTTAAGACAGTAAATGTGTTCTAAAATGCCTGGATGAATAAACAGGTTTTGCCTGGATGGTGCCTCAAAGACAGCAAAGATTACGCCAGGAATACAAAAAAATAAAAAGTCATCTCCCTCATAGCTAACCCGCTGAAGGTGGCTTTTGCCTAGGGACATGGGCCAAGGGGCTTATCCTGAGGACAGATCAGACGATCTAGTGCCTGCTTTAACGGTAAGCACCAGAACTTTGAACTGGGCGTGGCAATCCATAACTCATGACATCTGTCCCAAATGAACAGCGCCAGTCAAAACTGGGCCCAAGGCAGCCTGTACCAGCTCAAGTGTCTGAACCACTTTCAAAGGCAGCCCTCTGCACAAGGCCCTGCAGAATCCAGAGAGGGTGTCCTTACCAGAACAGGGGCAACTCATTGGCAGACCATCTCTGCCCAGCAGAGGGTGCAGCTGGCGCAGCTTCAAAAGGGGGTTGGAGGCACCCCATGTAATAAAGGTCACCTGGGCCTCCAACGACCAGGCAGGATCAAGGACCAAGCTGCAAACATCTTTATTCCTGGGGAAAGCGACTCCGAACAACCTTGAGCTAGAGAAACATTTACCCTCAAGACTTCTGTACATCCCATCTCACTATCCTGTGAGGTGTTCTCCAGCTGTTTTGGACTGTCATTTCCAGAAATCCTTGCCACATTGCGCATACTGGCTAGAGCTGAGGGGAAGTCCAGAACCTTCAGAGGGCTCCAGGCCACCATGATAGGAGAACGGCCATGCAAACCTCAACCACACCAGCTGGAAGCCCCTTGAGGGCGCTCAGGGATCCCCTGAATCCCACAAGCCCCTCTGGGCAGAGCAGCCTCTCTGGTCTACCACCTCTGCTACCGTGCCTGAATTTCTCCAGGAAGCAGCTTGCTCGCTTTATTTATTTTTTTATTTACTATATTTCTACCCCACCTTTTATCCTTTCAAGGAATTTGAGGTAGCTTACATAATCCTCCAGCTCCTCCCAATCTTGCCCTCACAACAACAACAACCCTGTGAGGTGGGCTGGGCTGAGAGCCTGCAACTGGGCCAAAGTCACCCAGTGGGCTCCGTGTCGAGTGAGGACTAGAACCGGGCTCTCCCACGTCCCTGTCCCACGCTCTTCACCACTGCACCATGCTGGTTCCCAAGCTTGCCCTCGACAATGAAGCAAAGGACTCCCGAGCACCACCAATCGCCTCCTGCTCGGTCAAGAACAACAGGTGTAGTCAAGCGTAGCCCCCCCCCTCCCCTTATGCGTAGCAATGGCGGGGTTCTCATGTGTTAGTGCTCCCATGGCCACCAAGGCCTGTTTTTAATGTGTTTCCACATTTCCACAGCAGCCAGTGGTTCTAAGAATTGCTCAGAATAAAAAATGGCTCCTGGGGAAAGTATCCGAAGGAGACGTTTTTCCTCCGTGGTTCGATGGTGCTGATAGAAGCACTGCCTTGTACAACTGAGCTTTCATCGTACATGGAATTAACAGAAGCACACCTTCCAGATCAGAACAGTTTAGAGGAGCACCTTTCTGTGAGCACCCTTACCTGCCTCATCCTGCAAACAAGCATGTCTGCCTCTTCCAGGTTAGTTTTAAAAGCCCAAAGTCCCTTTACAGAAGATAATTCTTCCATTAGTACCCAGGATCAATAGGATGCTACTGGAGTTGGCTTGTTTTCTTCCTTTTGTGTCCTGAATTATACTCTGTAAACTTTTGGGAAGGGACTGGCCTATTTTTATGATGCTGTAAGCTGTTTTGGGGAGTCTTTTTGACCAAAAATTGAGGTAAAAATTCTTTCGATGGATGAGCTACGACACTGCTCCAAAGAGGCACGCAAGGTGTTTGTGTGTGTGTGTAGAGCAAAGAAATCGTTTCCAAAGCATGAAACACGTTTTCAGTGGTTGAAAAACAATGAAAAAATGTTTGGCCTTGTCCTGTGATGGGGCTCCCCTAAAATGAGCAAGAAAACCTTGATGGAAGTCTTTAATGCATCTCCTTGGATACAGAGATTTGCAGGGAGGTGGGAGAGGGGAATTTGCAAAATAAAATGCTTTTGCAAACAAAGCCCATCTTGTATTATCATACAATTCATTCATTCATTTGGAAGTTTGCCCGTTTAAAGCTTCTGTAGTCTGGCCTAAGGGTTAATTTCCTGCTTTGTACAGGGGAAGAAACAGGAAAGAAAAAACAAGAAGGGAAAGTATAGAAAGAAGGGTAGAGGCTGTAGAGGAAGGGCTATAATAAAGTTGTGTGTATTTTTTCAGATCTTGTCCTTTTTGCCAGGAACAATCTGAAAAAAAAAAAAAAACCCTGTGCAAGATGGTCTTTGATGCTGGGTAGCCAAGTGGCCTCCTTATTTTTCCATGTACTCATCCCCTCGCCCACCACACAAATGGTGTAAGAACATAAGCTCTGCCTTGCTGGATCAGACCAGGGTTTGCCAGATCCAACTTTCTGCTCTGCTCTGCAACAGCAACAGCCAGCCAGGCCCCTCTGGGAAGTGCATGAGTGGCAGAGCTTGGAAGAGGCAGCCTTCTCCTGCCAGTTGCCTCAAAGAGGCAGCATTTGAAGGTAGACTGTCTCTCTGCAAGGAAGCTCCATCTAGCTGCCACAGCTGATTGGCCCAGTGGCCACTGAGCCTATCACAAAACCCTAGTCCATGAGTTCCTGTCCTGGGTCATTCTAGGTGTATTTTGCAACCTAAATAATTATGGAATGTCACAGGGGAAAAGTTAAATAAGGGTTGCAAATGACCTTATTGCTGCTAGGGTCTTCCTTCCTGTGACTCCCAGTTAGAAACATGGTGAGAAATGAGGCAAAATTTCCTCCCCTCACCAATAAAAGTGTCTCCAGTTGCTGTTTACAACAGGGCTAATAGAGTGTTTATCCTGCACTGCTTGATTTGAGAGAAGGGCTTGTTTACTATTGCAGTTCTAAGCCACAAAAGCCCATTAAAAGCACTAATTAAAGCATCACAAGTCAGACAATGCATCAATGAACAGCAGTACAAGGTAGTTTGAAAGTGCTTTAGCTCTCTCCCACAATGCATTCTGGAAATATGCGGGGTAACATGTGCTAGCCGCTGTAAAATCATGGAAAATAAGACAAGTCATGGCAGTGTGTGTGTGGCGGTGGGGGGGGTGTCTTTCTCTGCTCATAGCAAATGTTTCCCCCATTATACGGGATCTGGCACCAAATGCAGAGGCGGGACAGGCCTGGGGAAGGCTTCGCAGCACAGCCTTCCCTCGCTGGGAAGAACATTCAGCTCCAAAGCCATGCCAGGGAACTCTGTGTGACGAGGGGAAAGACGGACCATGAGGCTGGAAAATGAAAGAAGCAAGCTGCCAGCCTTCACGCAGCAGAGCTGTGATCAGCCCAGTGCAGCGAAAAAGTCAACAGAGGGATCCACTGTTTGCGACCTCCTCCCTTCCAGCCTCGCCAGCGCTCCCAGGAGGCTCTCGGGACTCTCTCTGCCTCTCTCGTCCGGTTGCGTAGCAATGACAGCAACTCCAGGAGGGAGACGGCAAAAGGGAGCACTCATTGAGTGATGGGCTTCCTTGGGCAGAGATTCTTTGGCCTTACATCTTGCTTGGGGCCGCCTGTGCCTTTTCTTCACCCCCGTCTGGGGGCAGAAGCTGTCTGGCCTTGGGCTTCGTGTGTAGGACCTGTGCTTGGCTCACTAGGAAGATGGGGTAACTGCGGGGACACAAGCTGCTGTCTGCTTCTGGAGCAAGGACGGTTATCCCTGTGTGACAGGCAGGCAGGGAACCCTGCTCAGTGAGAGGGGCTGCAGCAACCGTGGCCTCCAGTCAACAGGTCCAGGAGTGTCAGGTGCATTATACACCTGAGGAAGGCCAGACATGCTCTAACGGGGCCAAGCTCAGGGAACCAAGGTTCAATTGGGATGCCAGGAAGCACTTCCTGACAGTTAGGACCCCGAGGGTATGGAACGGGCTTCCACGGGAGGTGGCTGAGGCCCCATCAGTGGGGGTGTTCAAGGATAGGCTGGACATGCACATGGTGGGCATGTCGTGAGCAGAGCCGGCTGGAGCCGGGGGTCAGACCAGATGGCCTGGGAGGCACCTTCCGACTTGCTCTGTTTCTCTGTTTCTGTGCACAGGAAGGCCCACCAACTCCCCATGCATCTCAAGTGGAAGGATCAGATCAGACTCTTCTTCCACCTGTGGAGACAGAACCCAGTGTGGTGTGGAGGGGGAAGCTGCACTGCAGTGTGGGAGCTCCAGGTTCTCACCCCCGCTCAGCCGTGAAGCAAACTGGGTGGCTTTGGGCCAGGCACTGACTCTCAGTCTACCACACTTCACAGAGATGTTGGCATGAAGGTAAAATGGAAAGGATGAGTAAGCAAACTTGGGTTTCTTTCAGGAAACAAGGTGGAATATAAATATAATACATAAAAGTTACTCCTGTTCATTATATTGCAAGTGGCCTCCCGCCAGGGGAATCATTGGGATGGCAGCCAGTGACGAACAGGGTCCCCCAGAGCTCCCTCCTAGGACCGATCCTGTTCAAGCTTTTCCTCAATGATCTGGAAGAGGGGATGACCAGTCTGCTGGTCAAATTTGTAGAGAATACTGAAATGGGGGCAGTGGTCACAACCGAGGAGCAGGTACTCCAGATCCAGAAGGATCTGGACAGACTATGGAAGCGGGCAGGAGACAACAGGATGGCGTTCAATGTGGATAAGTGCAAGGTCTTGCACTTGGGGCATAGGAATGGGTGTCTTAAGTACAGGTTAGGGGACAAGTGGCTGGAGAGCAGCACTTGTGAAAGGGACCTCGGGGTGCTGGTTGACTGCAGGCTAAACATGAGTCAGCAGTGTGATGCAGTGGTCAAGAGGGTGAATGCCACCCTTGGTTGCATAGCCAGAAGTGTGGCTTCTAGATCGAGAAAGGTATTACTGCCACTCTATAGTACTCTGGTGCACCCACAACTAGAGTACCATGTTCAGTTCTGGGCTCCACACAACAGGAACGATATAGCCAGTCTGGAATTGGTGCAATGTAGGGCCACAAGGATGGTGGCTGAATTGCAGGGAAAGTCGTACGAGGCGAGACTGAGGGAGCTGGGTCTTTTCAGCCTGGAGGAGACTCAGAGGGGATCTGTTGGCAACATACAGGTATGTGAGGGGGTGTCACATGGAGATAGGTAGAGACCTGTTCTCCCCTGCAGAGAAGGGCAGGACGTCTTCCAATGGAGTAAAGCTCAGGGAACCAAGGTTGAATTTGGATGCCAGGAAGTACTTCCAGACAGTTAGGACCCCAAGGGTATGGAATGGGCTTCCACGGGAGGTGGTTGAAGCCCCATTGGTGAGGGTGTTCAAGGATAGGCTGGACATGCACATGGTAGGTATGTATTGAATGGAGCCGGTTGGAGCTGGGGGTCAGACTAGATGGTTCAGGAGAACCCTTCTAACTCAGTGTTTCTATCTATGTTTCTGTGTCTTTGTCCATCCTCCCAGGCATTGTCCACTGAGTCTATTCTCTACTCTGGTACCAGCTTTCCATAGAGGTCTTTCCACCAACTGCTATCTAAACCTTTTAACAGGATATGCCAGGAAGCAAACCTGTTTCAATGAAAAGCACAGGCTCTCTTTGTGCTCCCTTTGGCGGTACGTCACATGCCTACTAACCTTCCCATCACCCAACTTCCTGGGCTAGCTCAAGATATTCCTGGAGGGAAGAACAAGATGGTGCAGCATCTTCATTGCTGATGACATGACAGCACCCGGCACTGCAGCAGAAGGCAGCAGGCTCCGGGGGCTCACAGCACCCTGCCTGGTGTGCAGGTCTTTCCTCCACACCTTGATGTTGTCACCTGCCATCCAGTGCCTGAGGCAACTGCCCCTTTCTATCTAATGGTAGGGCCTGAGAACTTCAGTTGTCACCATCTCTGGGACCTCCAAACTCATAGTGATGATGATGATGATGATGATGATGATGATGATGATGATGATATAAAAAAAACCAAAAATTTCCCAAGTAGAACACTATGGAGATATCAGATTGAAAAATAGCCCTTTGAACTATCTCAATAAATGTATCTGACTTGCTTTTAAAACAAATAGAGTAATCATCCATTAAAAGTGGGTAGAATATGAGATTACGCAGTCGATCAGTTCTGTTCCACCCTTTCTCTAAGACGTGGGTCTCTTTCTTTGCACTTGCCCAGCCCCTGCTCCCCCTGATTTTTTAACACCCCCTCTCCGGCTTGCTTCAGAATTGGCTGAAGGCTGGCACACTGCAAAGCAAGCACTGACCTCCAGCACCATGTTGATGGCCAAGAACATTTCAGGGCTCTCTGAGAGTAAATTGGGGGCGGATGCCACCTGGTTTGGGCACAGTTTTGTTTTGAAGCTTATCTAACCACCTTGGGGGAGAAAAGAGAGGCTGGGGGGGGGGGAGGCGGATAAGCTTGGGCTAACAGGGAGCACCCAGTGGTACAAGTAGGTGTTTTGCCTGTGGAATGTATTTTGCCTTTTTTGAGGGGTGGAAAGGTGAGTTCCTTGTTTTACTTGTTGTGGGGCATATTTTTACTGGGTGCAGTAAAATGTTTGTTTCTCCCAACATCACAGTTTGCCTTCCCTGCAATGGGTGTTCCTAGCTGAAGGTTCTCAGTCAAGAAGCTGCAGCGTCTTCTGCCGAGAGGCCTTGCCTCCTCGCTCACAGGCTTGAGGCGCTCTGTCCCTGCCCACACACCTACCTGCACATCTGGAGCGGGAAGAATCGCATGAATGAGGTCTGCCTGCTTGCATAAGGCTTTGTATGTTGAGCGGAACATTTTCCTTTTGCTCTCCTGCAGCACCTGAGGCAGATTCTTGGTGGTGGAGTGTTAGCGTGAGTGTGAGTGTGTGGGGGGCTAATCCCAGGCAATATCCCAGGATGCAGTATAACTTTCCCAGAGGCTACAGAGAAGAGAGCATCAGTAACTGCATATATTGGCAAATCTGACCTATTTTCCTGTAACAGACTGCTTAGGAGGCAAGACATGGGAAGTGTGGCTTAAGTCCTCAGCGTATATTGATACCGCAGGTGATTTTGTTCCATAGAACGAAGCAAGATCATAAACCCATAAATATTTTTTTCAGGTATGTATTAGAAAGGAAAGCATTTGTCAGAACAGCTGCAGTACTTATGAGCTGGCTCATTCATTTCACAGAGAAGGCCAGTCTAATGAGGTAAAACATGGTGCCTAAACATTTCCATCACTACATCCATGTTTTCCATGAGATTTACTCTGCTCGGTTTCCTCGCTTATTGTGTTCTCTCTTCTTGCTTTATTCGCTATCCCCCGTGGCTCCAACATCACAAACAGATTTCAAAGTCCCCATTTCCCATTGATGTAACATCAATACAAGCAAGATGAAAAGCCAAGATTCCCAGAACCAGCTGTTGATCAGGCCGTGTCGGCTTTTCCAGGGAATATTAATTGGTGAATTAGACGCAAAGCTTCATTATTGCAACCAGCCCGAGAGGCCAAGGCAGAGCCACGCTGTAGATAAGCAGAGCTCCATCAGACCCATTTCAGGACTCAGTTGCTGTTATCAGGGCCCTGAATGTTATTTGAAGGACAACAAAGGACACACTTTGAACCCATTTCCCAACAATTGGGAGAAAGCTCCATAAAGCGAATTTCTTACACTCGGAGAAGGATCTGCTCATTTATTCAGTAGTGGTTATGGGCATTTCCCCAGCCAAATCTGATCCAAAAACTGTCGGGATAACTGAATTAATGAATGTTCCTGCTGTTCGTTATTGTCTGGAACAAGCACAGTGTTTTTCTGGAGCTTGACTGCATCCTTCTGGACTTCCCAACTCCATCTGGAGTATTGGGTGTAGTTGCAGAGTGCCACACCCATTTTTGTCCTAAGGAAGCCTTTCCCAATGTGGTGGCCCCCAGATATTTTGGACCATACCACCCAGCAGCCTCAGAAACCAATGATCAGTGAAATGAGTATTGTAGTCCAAAACAGCTGGGGGCACTAGGTTGGAGAAGGCTGGCGTAGGACATAGACCAAGGGTGCAAAACCTCTGGCCCATGAACCAAATCCACTCTGGGTGCAAGGCAAAATGACCTTCTGGGATCACCCAGATGGGCACAGCCACTTCTCCTGCCTTGACCAATCTTTGGGTAGCTTCCTATCTTTTGCACATTATTCTCTGTTCTAAAAGGGTGAGATGCCTCTGCAAAGGCTGAGTTAGTGGAAGGAAGAGCTTCAAGCTGAAACAACGATGGCATTTTGTGGCCCAGCAGAATGCAGCCCTGAACCGCTTCCCTAAAACTGAATTTGGTCTACAGCCTTGAAGAAGTTCCACATCCCTGCTGCAGAGGAATTGGACTGCCTTCCCAGGAGGTGAGTAAAGATAGTCAAGGGCAGAGAAGACAAGTGCCAGAGGAAAGGTTGGATGACTTGCACACGCTTACTCTGGCAAAGAGAGTCCAAGAGGGGCACCGAATGATGGCACCGGAGGCCAGCCACACAGAAGAGAGCAACTGTCCCGGGGGCACAACTGGATCGAATGGGCTTGCATTATAGGAGGTGGATTTGGGGTGGACATTAGGAGACACATCTCAATGGCAGAAGCAGTTTGACAGTGGAAGCCCTGGCGTGGGGAGGTTCTCCTTTGCCAGAGCCTTCCAGCAGAAACAGACAAGCATCTTAGGGCAATGCTGCAGCTCTGGATTCCTTGCACTCCGCAGGGGACTGAGTGGCGTGTCTAACTTGGACCCCTGTCTTTATGATTCAGCTTGATCTATGTAGAAAAGCTGCACTGAAATATTGCAAGCCAAGGCGAGGTAAGACTGATCCTTTGACATCACCAGGTATGTAGCAAAGCGAGCCCTGGAGGGAATGTGTATTCTGCTTTTTATGTCCCCCTCCTTGCTCAGATACTGTTAAAAGAGATGTTTTTGTGTGTGGTTTTTGGTCTATTTCCAGGTATTAAGTAAAAGCTTGTCTTTATTGTAATTTTGTGGAGCATGTGGTTTTGTGGTTGTTCTGCTACTCAGTAATCTCCACCCCATTTCATGCTTACCAGAAAGGACGGAACGGGGAGGAAACACCTTATTAGAAACAAGTGTGGCAACGCAGCTGGACTCTCCCAGTAGCCTGATCTCTGCCCAGAGGTAACTGGCTGGCACGATGTGAGGAGCAGAGAGCAGGGCCAGAACGGCTGCAAGAAGTCTTACGTGGGCAAATTAGGATTCCAAAGAGACTTCACTGGTGGATTCCTGCAGACCTCTAGTGGTGACACCGGCAGCAGAGAAATCTTGCGATCGCCATTTGTGGAAGCCTTCTAGCATGGCCACCATAGCTCTCTGACAACTATCAGGGATAATGCAGAATTCACTGAGATGCAAAACTGACGTTTGACTCCAAAACATTCCATTACCGGGTTGCTGCTGCAGAGCGCTTGAGAATCACTGAACCAGCACCGCAGCCTTCAGCCTGGCACCAATGAAACACACGGCAAGCATTTATCTTCTCCTCTCCCCTGCTGTTATTTTGTTGCAGAAAAAGGTATTCTATGCTTAAAAATTAAGCAGAAAACAAAAGCATCTGTAAACATGCATGTGCCCAATTGGCTGTGCTGACTACAATTTTTTTTAAAAAAAGTAAGGAAAGATGCAGCAATTTGCTCAGACCAGGGACCAAAGTTGTGCCTGCCCTTTGCTGCTTCCCCCAGCTGCCGCCGTCTAGGGGGATCACTTGCCCCCTTCCCCAGGTTGGCCCAGAGGTCCAACTTTGGCAGCACCCCTGCATTGAGCTGAGCCTTCAAGGAATCCACATCATACAATTCACCGAAATATCATGATTTACCCGTTATGTAATTGTTAAATTTTTAAATGATCTGGCATGGTCACTGATCAAATGTGCTTGGTTCATGCATGGCTCAGGCCTTTTGGGACTGGTGGGGGAGGGAGGGAGGGGGGGAGAGTGAGAGTCATGACATTAGGTTTGCCTCTGTGCCACTCCTACCAGCAGCCACAGCTCCCTTGCACCATATGCTGGACACTTTGACACTGTGACCACAGATCCCAGGAGGCGGAAACGGAGGCCCATTAAACACAGAGCACAATTGGCATGTGAGTCACCAAGCGGAAACTTTTCACATGGCTGCGTCTTGTCATGTCTGCGCACTGTGGCTGTCAACAAAACTTTAATTTAATTGTGCAGACAAGCAAGGGGTAGAAAACAACAGTTTCAGCAAATCAAGGTAATTTGCAGGGAAATGGGTGAGTTACTGGCAGGAAATGTAATGAGGACAGAAGGGGCTTTAATGGCTGGCGCGTTCGGAGCTTCTCGGGTTGCGGCTCTCTGGGGTTCTCCTCCCCGTTGTGCCACGCATCCAAAGCTGACAGCCAGGCTCGACAGCGGGACGGTTTGCCACCTCCTGGCTCACCACGAGGGGCACGGCTGCTCGGCTACTAGCAGAGCCAGCTGCGGCCACGCGGTGCCCAGCGACCGCCCCCTCTCTTCTCACACTTTAACTCTGTGTAGCCCCCTAGCAGGGAGAACTTCCCAAGGAAAGGGAGTGGGACCTGTGCTTCTGCACAACATGTGCCCTGCGGACCCCACAGCTGCGACCCACACAGACATGCACAGGGGCCAGGGGCCCTTCTTTTCCAAGGGCAGTCCTCTGCCTGAAGGGCTGCCTGGCCCACGTCCAGTCCAAGGGTACTCCAGTCACCGGGTCAGATCCTTCCCACCACGGGGAGATGTATTGTATTTTCATTTCGGTTGCAGGAATAATTTCTCAATCCACGTTTCTACGTATGCATTAGCACGTGTGGTGTCTATGCAGCAAGGTAAAGAGTGTTTTCTCTGCGGGGGGGTCCTCTTCCCTTGGCGATGCTGTTCCTTTCGGTTCATAATGCGCCCACGTTTTCTGGGGGCAGCAACGTGTCTCGTCACGGCTGCAGCATGGAGCCCTGGGGGAAACCGCCCTCTCTTTAGCACCAGCAGTGCTTCTCTGGCCTTTCCCCGTGGCTCCCCACCCCGTGGCATGCCTTTGGGAGCTGCCGTGGCTCTCGCTCAAGGTTACCCTTGCCGCTGCCAGCACAGGAGTGCCTTTTTTCTTCTCTGTTTGGAGGAGGAGGAAAAACAACCAAGCATGTTATACAACAGAGCTGAAGCAAGGCGTTACATCCCCAGAGGCCCCAGTAGATTGATTCCTTTCTTTGGAGGGATTTAAGCTAGACCCTCCATTTCCTAGGCTGGATAATATTTTTCCTCCTGCATGTGTTCTCCTTTCCACTTGGCATATCCTGCACGGCTCAGCCTTTTCCCTTTAAATAGAAGTTTTGCTCCAGTGCAATGAGAATGTGTGAGAGAGAGAGAGCTGGGAACCGTCTTCTGTCTTAACCTACATTTCTTTTCTTTTCAAATCTGCAAAAGCAATTAAAATTTAAGTGGAAACCTCTGCACTGCAGTAGGGGGGAGTAGTCAGATCAGTCTTGTCACTCAGATGTTTGCTCCACAATTCACTTGCTGGGACTTCTGGAGGTGAGAACTTTTTCTCTTCCTGAACTGCAGCTACGGACTGGCATCTGGCGAAGGCTTGCGGGGTGGCGGGGGGTGGGGGGGCAGAGGCACATGGTGCAGCTCTGACTTGGGCTGGAGGAGCCAGTTCCCCATCCCAAATGCTGCAGTGTTTTGTCAGCTCCTACTCCAGGGTCATTACACAGTAACAACCAGCACAGCATACAGGGAATAATGGAGCGGCATACAGAGCTGTCCTAAACAGGGCAGAGGCTCCTGGAATCCTGTTGTTCCACAGAGGAGGCCTATAGGCGCAAGTGGAGCGAGGAGGAGAGCTCAGCCACTGGATTACTTCGTTAAAACACCAGCTGCTGTTTTTGCCAGATCTTGTACTTGGCTGGCCATCTGATAGGAATGTTCTAACTCTGGATTTCCTGTACCGAACCGGAGGTTAGACTAGAGGACTAACTCCAAGGCCCTCCCCTGACTCTATGATTCTGTGTTTTGTGCACCCCGACCATGTAGACGTGGTGCTTTTGGATAGATGTGTTGAGGGCAGAACCTCAACAAGATGTGAGAGGATTAAATTCAGATTTCTGGGCTCTCAGATCACCTCCCTTGAGCTACATACTGAGCTCATTTTGGGGATCTGGGGACTCACATTTCCCTGGTTTTGCAACCCATCAAAGGAATATGTTCCTGCCCTGGACAAGGAAGAGTTTAAGCTTGCCAACTCAGTGGGGACTTATTTGGTGTTCGTTTCTGGGCAGAAAGGAAGAGAACACAAAATCTACTTGCAGCAGAAAGAGAGAAAAGAGCGTGTTAGTGTCAATTTGGGCAATCCTTGCACCAGTGGTAAGCTTGTTTGTCTTCAGGTCATGTGAACCAGCCACCAGAGCTGTTCCTTTTGTAAGTACAAACTGTATCTTTTCTAACCACCACATTCTCCCTAAAGTATGAAATTGTGCTTGTGCTTGTGATCAACATGCCCACGCAGCCCACTTAACATGCATTGCCCTTCTGAGGCTGGACAGCAATCAGCCAATTGCCAAATGAGCTCACCCCGAGCGTGAGGAAACGCCATGATGCAGCTGCCATCCCAAAAGTTCATCCCGATGGCCCATTCACTTCAGGGACTCCTTTTCTCTTCAGCCGTGCAACCAAAAGCTTCTGCTGCTACCCATTGGCATGGAGCACACAAACCCCTGTGCCGATCTTCTCACCAGGCCTGCTGCTACAGCTTGGGATGAAGACAAGATAGCCTCCCTTTACACAGAAGGGCCTGGATTCAAAGATGTCTCGTGTCACCAGAAATAGGAGCCAATGCCAAGTCAAAACTGAGAATAGTGCAAGGAGACTTTTGCAGTGATGGTTCTCTTGCCCCTGTTAATCCCAGCCTGGATCCCTTCAAGCGTTCAAAGCTGCCTGACCCATCTTCCCCAGCAGCCATGCTTGAGCAGGATTATGGGGGTTGTAGTCAGATATGTTTGGAGGGTGCAGGGTTCAATGAAGCTGATCCTGAGTGCATGGGATTCTGGATCCTTGCTGGGAACCAATATCCTTGGTTTTAGATCCAGTCTACTTTCTGTTTAACCCTTTTTTTACAATAGTCAACTGAGCTAAGTTCTTTTATCATGGAGGTTCAAGCCTGTTCAGAAGGTGAAAACCTCCTGTGCATAAATTTCTAATTGAATACCTTGATCAGAGATGGTTTTTATTTCACTTTTGGTCCAAACTACACCCCAGCTGAGGAAGGAAGTTATCTCTCATTAGTCTATAAATATATGGAGTACAGTCCACATTTTTTATCTCCTTTGTTACTGTCTGAATCAGGTAACTAAAGATGTTCTGCAAAAGGTTAACTACTTGCTCAGACTATGTTTTCTGTAGACAATTTTGCATGTGTTTTAACACCCAATAGTAAGTAGTCTAGGCTGCAATTCCATGACTTATACATAGAAACAGAGAGAGTCAGAAGGGGCCTCTTGGGCCATCTAGTCTGACCCCCGACTCCAACCAGCTCCGCTCACGACATGCCCACCGTGTGTATTATACCTTGGAGCAAACTCAGTTGAACTCCATAGAAATTATGTCTCCATTGATATGTATAAGATTTACTTTCTTTTTCTCGAACGTGTGTGCTTGCTGTCTCCCTTCCCCATCCCCATGTCAAGACACCCTTTTCCAGATAAACCTTATTTCTATGCATTGACAGTGGCTTCATTGCTTTTAAAAGAGCACATTTCTCTGGGGATTCTTGCTGAAACTTCCCCTATATGTTAGACTGAGCAAGCATTCAGCTACCCCTTGTGTTCTGAGCATATGTCACAGTCTTGCACAATTCTTCTGTCCTGAGGGCTCTGGGAAGGTAAGTCATTCAATGCCCTTCTTTTCATTATTTCTACAGCTGGAGGGAGGCATCTTTGTCATTAGCACTTAGAATGCACACCCAAATAACCACACAGTCCAGTTTCTTCAGGATCCTGTTCTAATCTGTTTTCACAGGAACTCTTGCAGGAAAGGGGAATCTTCCAGTAGATCCAGGCCCAACCTTTCTCTTTTGCATGCACCCAAGGACACAGAGTCAAAGCCACTGATTCTGATGTAAGGGGAACTAAGTTTTTTGGAAGGCTACATAGGCCTGGATGAAGGGAACTCATTCAAAGATACATCTGGTGACAGACTCAGAGGCAACATGGGAAGAGGCAGTCCTTCGCAATGAAAATCAGGCCGAGCAGCAAATGGTGTCCATTAATTGCCCACCCCAAGTCAAGATGCATCATATCCAAGGCCAGTCAATTTATTTTGGCGCCTGTGGCAGAAAATCATTAAGAAAACAAAAACCATCCCGCAGAAGTATTACAGAACTTTACTTTTAATAATGAAGAAATCGAACTTGTGAAAGGTTTTACATACCTCAGCTGTGTCATCAATTCAGAGGGAGGCTGCAGCCAAGAAAGTCAAAGAAGGCTGAGACTTGGAAGGGCAGCAGAGAAGCATCTGGAAAAGATCAACAAGTATACGGATGATTCACTGGAGACCAAGGTCAAGATCATCCAAACCACTGTATTCCCAATCACAATGGATGGGTATGGAAGCTGGACAGTGAAGAAAGCTGACAGGAAGAAAATAGATGTGTTCAAAACATGGTACTGTGGGAGAGCTTTGTGAATACCCTGGAGCAACAGACAGACAAACAAGAGGGTCCTAGATCTCATTAAGCCAGAACTCTCTTGTAGAAGAAAATATGACAGAACTGAGGCTGTCCTACTTTGGATGCATCATGAGAAGGCAGGACTCGTGGAGAAGACAATCATGTGAGGGGAAGTCAGAAGACAAAAGGGAAGGCCAAAACTGAGATGGGGTGACTCCACAAAGGAAGCCACAGCCTTGAACTTGGAAGGGCTGGATGGAGCTGCCATGCACAGGACGTTTCGGAGGGCTTTCATTCACGGGGTGGCCTTCAGGTAGAGGCAACTTGATGACAAATAGCAAGAACAGCAATAGAACACACATAAAGCATCAGTAATTGAAATAACTAGATGCTCTTTCATGCTATCCCAGTAAGATTGTACCCATAATTTTTCTTTTATTCCACCTTTATTCCACGGAACTCAAGACAGCATCCCTTGTCTAGGCAGTGACCATGTCGGTCCACCTTGCTTCAGCCTGGTTGCTGTGTCATGGCCCTTCGGACCATACCATGGGACCCCAGAGGTGAAGGAGCAATACGCACCACAAACCCAGCTCCTGCTGAGTAAGGGCTATGCGGCCGAAGCAGGGGTCACGTGGGGAGGCATCTATACCCTTCACGTGGCTTGGCCTCATTCAGGTCATGGGGTCTGTGCGCAGTGAACTCTTAAGAAGAACTACATATCAAGTTTGGATCCAAACTTCTCCCAGTTGTATTTGGGCCTGTCATGTCTGGTCAACCATTTTATGGAACCTGGTTGTTTCAGATAGTGTCTGGATTAGGATCTAGGCATCCCTTCCTTCTAAATTACTTGGCAACACACAATGTCTCCTACACTTTGACTAGGGGACACTTTAGGCAGCTTGATTTGCTCCTAAGCGAGAACAGAGTGCAGGGGGATGCAAAAACATCGGTGTGCTATGTGAGCAAATGCCCTGAAAAATTCTCTTTTATTCAGCTTCTGAGAATGAGCTTGGAAAAGCATGTTTCCTACAAGGACATTAAGTGCCACCATCCCCTTTCTTTCTTTATCAAAGTATTTTTTTCCTCCACAGCTCAATCCAATTAAAACTGACAGCTTGTTTATGGTGGCAGCGTGAGTATGCACGGAGTACACAACAGGATGCAAACAGAGAGGACACAGCAGTTCAGTTTCCAGGGAGAAACTATTTTTGGAAAGGGATGCTAAGCACCTCCTTCTGGGACCAGCTTCTCTGCCCCTGCTGCTTAGCTCCTGACCTGCGACCCTCTCCACACAGCCGCCAAGCACAAGACCAACAATCAGGAAGGACACTGATGCTCACTTCCTGTTTGCACCTGCTTCCTGGTCCCCTGCTGGAGAGGGGGTGGGCAGAAGTCCCTGCTGAGGTAGACAGGACAGGTGCGGGCAAGTACCAGCGATCCTTTGGTATTTCCCTGGACCTTAACCTGTACTGCCCCGCTGTCTCCAGTCCTCTGGGCTAGCAGAGCCTCCTGCTGGCTACCCCTTCCTCATTATTATCTTCTGCTCACCAGCCTCGACTTCTCCATTCCACACTTCTCATAGGCCATCTGACTAGATTAGCCACTTGTGAACTGACAAAAAAGGAGATACATCACTGAAAAAGAGGACAAATATTTGCATTCAAATTGCATAAGATGATTTATAAATAGAGATGCAAGTTTAGAAAGAATTCTCCTAATTCAAATGGGGAAAGAATGCTTCTCGCCAGAGTGTTGCAGATGGTGGCCAGCTGGCCCGCGTGCCTTGCTCAGTCTGCTGTCCAGGTGCTGTTGATGCCAAAGTCACAATTCTCCCTGCTCTGCCTTCTGATGCCTCTTTCTCTTTATACAGGATGTGGACTGGCCAGCCTTTCCGATCGAGGACACTGTCAACACATGGGACAGTACTCTGGCAACCCCTGGAAGCAAGGACTGCCCTCTGTAAAGGAGGGCACACGGTCCACCGGACAGGTATCTCCCGCCACCTCATATACACACAAGAGGAGATGGCCTGCTCCTCAGAAAGGCTCTGTGGTTCTGCCCCTGCAAGTCACACCTTTTGCCATGTGGTGCCCTTTTCTTTGACTCCATCCCATATTTTGCAACTTCAGTGTACTTGTCTGAGGACTATTTCCAGATAGCCAGACTGACTATGGAGAACAACCTTTTTTCTGACTCTGGGAAAGAAATACCAAAGATGTTTTATATTTTCATCCCCTGAAAATAAAAATAAAAATATAGTTTATATGCCACTTTTTCTTAATGTGCCTGAAGAAAAAGTGGCATATAAGTAATGTACATATAATTATCTCAGTAACCTTTACAACAGTCTTGCTCATTAGGCCAGCACTGTGATATTACAGATAAAGTCCTAAAAGAGAGAGAGAGGTTCTGACTTGCCCAAGGCTACCCAATGAACTTTTGTCTTATCAAACCATCATGTTGATGTCTCACTCAATCTACCCACAAAAGGCTTCAAATATAATCCAATTTAAAGCAGCAGCAACAACAATCCTGCAACTTTTAAAAAAATCACAGCCCGTGAGCAGATTCAAAGGGGCTTTCTCAGTGAGGTCGATGTTCAGCGGTTCCTTGTGGAGTTAAGAACCATGAAGCCTTTCTTTCAGGATCAGATCTCATACATTTTGCTCTAATGAAAATGGTTCTTTGAGCCCAGCCTTCGATCACATCTCCTTGCCTCCCTCTGAGGACTGTACACCGCTTTGCCACATGCTCTCTCACACAAAGGCAGTGGGGTCCCTCCAAAAGTAGGCATGAGTCATGAGAAATCCCTCTGAAGTCCATTAAGGGGAACCAAGAATCCAAAGTGGGAAGTATGATTCTTCACAAATCATCAACGCCATTCCAAATGAATGGTGTCAAAGTATCATTTCAATGAGCCATTCCGTGTCAGCAGCTGAGTTTCCCCTTTGCCCTTTCTAAACAGCAGACCATTCTTTGGCAATGGCTCTTTATTCTCCAGTGTACATCCAGCAAAGCATAATCAGCAAAGGAAGAGTCTCTGAGCATGCACAGGGCAGTTTGTTGAACCCACTCTAGGAAGTACCTCTGAGAACCCTCCTTTTGAGTGCCCCTGGGCCTCACCCCTCTGGGAGGGCCCCCCAGGAGACGATGCGGCCTCTTGGCTGCATGCTGCCCCTCTGGTAGGATGGCCCTTCTCTACTGAGGCTGCATCGTGGGGTCAAGGATCATAGCAGGTTCATCTGGCTCCCGCTTCATGCCCCCTGCTGGAGTTGCAGACTGCGGCTATTCTCAGGTCCACCGGAACACCTAGGCAGGGCAGCCTTGAGATAAGCCCTCCCGCCTCTTCCATCTCGAAATCTGGAGGGCCCGTTTCCCGGGCCTCCCCCTCCTCCCTCTCTGAAGAGTCTGAATCGCCCTTGCCTTGAAACGCGCACCAAGAACAACCGCCTCGTCCCTTCCCAACATTCAGCAGCGCCTTCCAACTGCGACTCCACCACTGATCGCAGCTGCAGTGTGGTCCTGCAAGAAGAAGCCGTTAGGAAAGTGTGGTGGCGCTGCAAAAGAGCCTCCTTCCACTCGGCACAAGCGTTCCTGAATGACTGAGGTAAAACCCCGGAACACAGTCCCCTTGCCCCCTCCCTCCTCCACCGCGGCGCTCCCCCTTTAGCAGCCAAGTGGATGCACTGACAAAGATGAGCTGCAAAATTCCTTCGCCACTCCAAAGGCATTTGTCCTGGCTGCATTTGATTCCTGGAGCATCCCCTTGGGGAGCTCAGGGGAAGACCAGCTGGCAGCACTCGTTACAAAATGCGCCTCCCAAGCTCCCAGCCAGGTTGCAACAGCCATCCATTAAGGCTGGTAATGTGTGTGTGTGTGTGTGTGCGCGCGCGCGCGCGTGTTTGGGGAGGGGTGTTTTTCACAGGCTTTTCCCAAGTGGAACCTGAGACAATCAGAGAGATACCAAGGCACTTAAATAAATAAATCCAACTATAGGGCTCTGCTGTCATTGGAAATACTATTTCAGCTTTTGACCAGATGGGGAAAAGATGCCATATGAAGTGAAATTGCTTTCCCAGTCTTCATGAAATAAAAATAACTGGAATGACAACATAAGATTGCTCCCTCCCTCCCTCCCTCTTCCTCTTCTCCCCACCCCACTCCCCTCTTGTCATGCAAAAAAGTTGCTCTTTTCCTGGGAAATATGATGCCTTTTCTGGGTAGTCCCGCTAGTCCAAGCTCTGAGTCCAGTGTCTCTGCTGAAATCCTAAGTCTGATTCAGAACATCACGAACATTTCAGGATTGTGGGGAAAGCCTAGAAGTAAGATTATTTAAGTGGCACTGGAAGTACACAAATATTTGATTGGATGGTTGCTTTTTGTGGTAGAGAAAAAGAGCGTCTTTAGAAAAACCATGCCACTCCTCAATTGCCCTGACATGTTCTTGTTATTGGCCATGCCAAGGTAGCTATGGGATTGCCTGACCGGCAAGTTCAGGCAAAAATCCACCCTCTATGGATACCATGCTGGTTGTGCGCTGTGCCACGCGGACCCAGCCAGGGTGGATGCGGAGCATCGCCTGAGGAATGGCAACGCTCCCAGAGATGACTGGGCTACCTGCACTGCCATGCATCAGAGCACCTGGGATTCTCAGTGGTGCAGCATCCCCATCTCACTGGAACATCTCTGGCCTGTGCACCCATTTCATTTCAGCAGCTGCTTGGCGAGGTGATGTGCCTCCCCCAACCTAGTGGTCTTCAAGATATGTTTGAGTACCACTTGCATCTTTGGAAGCCAGCATAGCAATGCTGGCTGGAATAATGGGAGTTGTAGTCTGACACATCTGGAGGGCACCCTTAGGCTGCCATAGGTGCTGGGCCTTGTGACTTCCTCTTGAGTCCACACTGAATCATTTTACCAACAGGTAGCCAAGTCCAGCCAGCTCTTTAAAAACTCAGCTGCTCTATTTGTATATTCCATGCCAGGAATAGATAATTTCTTTTAGCCCAAGGGCCAGATTCCTTCCAGAGAAGTTCTGGGGTTGGGAGGAGGGCATATTTCAGTGCGGGCCAAGGCCAAAGGCAAAAAAGGCAAGTCTAAGAGAGTAAAAATGCCAGCCTATTTTAGCTTCACGTTCTTCCTGCAAGCAACTAAGCCTTAGGAGAGACATCACTCCTCTTTAGGATGCAAGGAAGATGCAAAAAACCCTTATGCATCCAGAACCTGGTGCACAAAAGATGTTAAACCACCCAATGATTGGTGGCTGGGGGAAAGGCATGTGGTTCCTGGAGAGTCATATTAGGACCCTGGGCCTGAAGCTTTTATGTGTCATAAATGTGCTCTCTCTCTCTGTCTGTCTGTCTGTCTGTGTGTGTGCGCGCGCGCGCATGTCCTCATGTATTTATCTATCCGGAAGGATTGGATTCCCAGAGCATTTCTTCCTTCTTCCACAACCAACACACACAGAAGACTCTCCAGCCAAAATGGCCTTGCTAAAATTGAGGATGTGCAGGTCACACCCAGGACCCTCTTTTTCAATAGTTTACTATTGTTTGTTCCACCGTGCAGGATGTATCCCTCCTATCCCTTCTTCATTATTTCATGTTTAAGAAACATACTGGCTATTCAAGTAAAATGAACAAAACTACCTCACTTGATTTCCAATGGATTTTTGCTCACTGAAGAAAACTGACATGCTGATGAAACACATTTCATAGTGGGAAGAAAATAGAAAAGGGGAGTGGGGTCTTAAAATCAGTGGCAGAGACAAATATATTGAATGGCTTAATTATAATTGGGCTAAGCTTCTCAGGGAAAAACAAGCTTCTGTCTGGTCCAGTGTGTTCTTCTGTGAAAACAGCCTGGGGAGCTTCCACAAGCATAACCAGAAGGGTTAGATCAAAACTTCACGAGAAAATGTGACACCAAGACAACGGAAATAGACAGCATCCCTCAAGTTCTGTGGAGCTGTGAAACTTTAACAAGGAGCATGCATAGCATTCCTTCCGGTCTGGAAAAGGAGGCAACCATTAAAATAAAGACTTGTTCTGGTACCTCCATGTATGTATAACCCCAATTGTAAGTGGTTTGAGAGGACTGTGCCAGTAGCCCTGAAACTAGAAAATGCTTTCTGTGTGGGCACACTTGCAAGTCCAAATGTTGATTGGTCCACATGCGAAGTTGCTTTCCTGTGTAGACCGATCTGTTTGCCTGGCCAGCCCAGGCTTTATTCTGTCTGCCAGGGGCTCACTGAAGCGTTCGTCTTTCTCTGGCCTGATGCCTAACATCCTCTTACCTGGAGATGCTGGGGACTGGACCTGGGGACTTGCACGTGCCAGGCAAGGGTGCTTCCTCTGAAGGAAGTGAGGCTCTCTGCCTCACTATATTCCCATCGCCACTTGCAAGCATGAGGACACCCTGGGAGTGCCTCCCATTAGTGTACTGGGCTAATGAGATTGCTTTTTGACCCTCTCTGCCTTCAGGGATTGTGCTGATTAGCCTGATGGGCTGATGGGTGACATGCACAGCAAACTGTAGCCAAGAATCTGCCTAATAAACCTCTGCGAATTGGGTTTTTCATTTCCAAGACAGGAAAATAGAATGGAAACAGACCTGAATGTGCAGCGTCTAGTCAGACTTAGGAATAAATTGCATTGCGTGCTCTGCCTCGGCTTTGAGGCAGTGGAGGCAGCAATGTCCTACGAATGTATAGGATGCCCCAAAAAATTCGGCATCATTCGTAGTCTAGTAACATAGACAATGATGTCAAAAATTTTGGGACACCCTGTATATGCAGGAGGAAGCCCTCCGGAATGCAAGGAGAACTGCCTCCAGAGATCCATGCAGAGGGTGGCCACGTGCTTCTGGATCTTCATCCTGCCACATTCATAGCCCTCACACGGGAATGCCCAGCTGTATGTCCCCCCCCCCCCCACTGTTGTTGCATGTACAGGATACTGCTCTAAAGAGTCTGAGATTTTTAAAATTTATTTATTATATTTATACCCCAACTTTTTTCCTTCCAAGGAACTCAAGACAGCTTACATAATTCTCTACACCCTCTCAATCTTATCCTCTCAACTGCAACCCTGTGAAGTAGGTTGGACTAAGAGTCTGTGATTGGCTCCGAGTGACCTAGTTAGCACCATGGCTGAGCAGAGACTAGAACCCAGATCTCTTGAGTCCTAGTCCCACACTCTTGAGCCCTGCACCACACCAGTTCTCAATGTGGGGGGAAGAAATCTTTTAGCAATTTCCTATCCCCTACCTGGTGCCTCTGTGCTTGAGTATGGACCTTTTCTTTCTGAGTTTCATCCACCAAAATGAATGAATGAATGAATGAATGAATGAATGAATGAATGAATGAAAAGAAAGGCTCACATTTGCAACAGGTCAAAATGCTTGCTGCTTGCCACACCACAAACCAAACCAGAACCTTTTCTTGTGGTGCGCACCACATGGCTTTTGAGGCCTTCTGGTGCTTTCTGGCGGCCCTGAGGATCAGACAGTGCAGGCTGACCCCTTCCCCCTATGCCACATGTCATCCAGCCCCAAGGCAGGGCAGGTGTAGAGAGGCAGAAGCGAGCCCAGAGCCTCCGCTTGGGTTTGATCCGCTCAACTCAAAGCAAAACTAATGAGGGAAGCAGCACTGCAGAGAATGGAACTGTTCCTATCAGGTCTGGGAATGCCATTATCTAATTTACTGCTAGGAACAGCAGCAGGGTCAGGAGACCCCATAACTAAATCTATCCATCACTGTTGCAGCACAGCCAACACTTCTGCTCCACAGAATCACACGCTCCTTGTTCTCGGGGACCTTTCTGTCCCATGCAAAAGCTCCTCTGGCACCTCCTGGCTGGGAGCCCAGTACCTGCCGATACTGGCAGAGTTCAGAGCAACAGAAAGGATTACAGGACTGGCAGAGCTCCAGCTGGAAATGGACCAAATATCCAGCACTCCATTTTTTAAAAACCTCTCCCCAAATTTGACATGGTTTCAGGAACAGGCCAGCTCCACTAATTTCCAAGACTGTCCTACACCCGTGATCACCCAAATTCCAGCCATTCTGCACCTGTATCGCTACAATAATCCTGTGCCAACTGCCTGTAAAACAGAGTCCCGGGCACAAATGCATTAGGTGCCCAGTCCCAGCAGGGCATCCAGCCGTCCCATCCAAAGTAGTGCCTTTTGAAGTACAGGGACTCATGCTGATGGTGACCACAGCCGGATCCCTGAGCATAATCCCAAAGGTTGGGCAGTTGTGTTAATTTGCATCAGCAATCCACACTAAGCCTTGGAAAAGCTATGGTTAAATGCCCACTCAAGTTCGAGCTACCCCAAAATACTTTGCATTAACAGGGAGCAATATTCTGTTGCTGGGAAAAAGAATTCCCCTCAGCTACTGCGAGAATTGTAGCTAAATTAAGAGGGAACAGGGAATTCTGAGGGGGTGGCAGATGACCCCAGTGTCTCTGCTAATCCAAACAGTTCCAGCTGCATTCCTGTGAGTCCTATTTCTGCTACAACACTGCTTAAGTCAGAAGACTTCATGCACAGATGGTTACATCTCCATCCATGGATCACCTGTAACTGCAACACCCAATCCGCAAAAGGATCTTTAGGCCAAGTCCAACGTCCTCACAGCTATGTAACCTTTCAGGTGGCAATTAGCTCGTTTTAACCACTGCAGTTCTCAGCATTAAGCTTATCTGTCTTATATAGTCATTTCCTCAAATGGTGGGTTGATGTAGCTTTAGGCCTACTAGCTGAGCAGCTATGAAAAGACCCCTACAAACCGTGGGAAATTAACTCAGATGAACTTCATGTTTACAAGAAGCAGAGCTAACATGCAGCCATTTTGCATGGCCTGAAAACATCCTAAAATAGCCTTCCTCCTTTCACTCCAGAGAGTCACATTCAGGTCCCTCACTCCCATCCATGCCCGCCTTTATTTGGCACAAGCACAGAGACGGGCCCCTGGCGACTCCTGCATACCTGAAACAGGAGAATTAAAGGGCGCAGCAGTGATAGCCTTGTGATAGGTGAGAGCGGTGGCCGGAGAGGAGTAAGTGCCGTTCAGCATGGAAGTAAACACCTTGGCTTCATGTGTCAGCCCCTTCAGGCTCTGTTTGCCACGATTCTAGGCTGAAAATGTCTCTGCTGTCACCACTGGGGAGCTGGCAACTTGCAAGGGCTGCTGCAGTACTTTGGAGAACTGCTTGTCCAAAAGGCATAATGAAGTGGCTTTTCATTAGAGTCAATTAGCTTGTTATGCTAAAAATGACACCCACACTTCCCGCAGTCTTCACCTTTCCCAGCAGCCAACACGGAGGCACCTTCCTGAACTGTATAAGCCAGTGCACATCAAGCCATCAGAGATACAGAGGTTCAAGGTTTAAACCAGAGGAAAGGAACGGAAAAAGGAAGGTTAACTTCCTGGGAGAAAAAGAGAATCATTAATGATGCTATTTGAAGACTGCCACTTCCTGACTGCATGAAAAGGTAATTATTGGCCCTGATTTTTGGTGAAACTCACCCCACCTGACTCACAGGAAGGATGTTTCTACTCACCTCTTTCTACTCATGTTTCTACTCACAAGGCACACAGTTTATCAATTCAAGAAAGTAGAGCTTAGGAATAAACATCCACCAAGCCCAATAATCTGTGCCCAAGAATGGGGAGTCACATGCTCCCAGAAACTCATAGCTCCAGGGACTCTTGGGGGAAACAGATGATCTAAATCCATTTTAGTCCGGCTTCAGGACAAGTTTTGGGAGTGAACTGCCATGGTTGCCCTGTGGAAGGACCTTTGTTGGGAGAAAGATGGGGAAGTGCATCCTTGTTGATTCTTCTGGACCGCTCAGCAGCTTTTGATACCATTGAACATGGTATCTGGATGAGCTGTTTGGGTTGGGAGTTGGAGGCACTGCCCTGCAGAGGTTCCATTCCCACCTGACCAGCCAATTCAAGGAGGTGTCACTGGTGGATAGCACCTTGGCCCCATGCCTTTCACGCCACGACGTGCCACCCAGCTCCATCCTACTCCCCATGCTGTTCAACATGTGCATGAAACCCCTGGGCGAGGTTATCTGGAGGTTTGGATCAAAGTGTCGTCAGTACGCCGATGACACACAGCTCTACCTCTCTTTAACATCCAGTCCAGGTGAGGTGGTTGAGATGCTGAACCAATGTCTGTCGGGGTGATGGGCTGGAGGAGGGCTAATAAATTGAGGCATAATCCAGACAAGATGGAGGTGCTATTGGTAGGGGCAACCCTGATCCAGGGGGGTGCTATCTGCCCTGTCCTGGATGGGGCTGCACTCCCCCTAAAGGGCAGAGTGAGGTGCCTGGGGGTTCTCCTGAACCCAGAGTTGTCCCTGGAGTTTCAGGTGGCATCTGTGGCCAAGGAGCACCTTCCACAAACTTCAGTTGATTTACCAACTGCATCTCTATCTGGACAGGCAGAACCTAGCAATAGTAATACATGTGCTGGTAACCTCACATGTAGGCTACTATAATGTGTTCCACATGGGGCTGCCCTTGAAAACGGTCTGGAAACTTCAGTGGGTACAAAATCGGACAGCTCATTTCCTGATGGGAACAAGTAGAAACGAGCATATCAGCCTAGTGCTATACCATCTGCACTGGTTACCAGTTGAAGTCCAGACCCATTTAAGGGGCTTATACTAACTTATAAAGCCACAAATGGCTTAGGGCCTGGATATCGAAGGAGTGTCTTCTCCCATATACACCAACCCAGACCCCTAGGTCATCTATGGGAGTCCTTCTCCATTAGCCACCCCTAAAGGAAGTAAAGAGGTGGCTACAAGGGAAGGGCCTTCTTGGTTGTGGCACCCCTTCTGTGGGATCAGATCTCCAGGGAAATATGCCAGGCACCAAGGTTGTGTATGTTCTGGTGCCAGATTGTTTACGTTCTGGTGCCATTCTTATTTTCTTGCCACTTTAACTGTTTTGATTGTATTGGTTTTAAACTCTTTGGTACAGGTGGGATGGTTATTATGTTATTATACATTGTTTTGTCATTGTTTTATCATGGCCTGTCAAATTTTATTGTTATGTTGTTATTCTATTACAGGCAAGGTTGTTTTAAATTTGCTTTTCAATTGATTGTTATTGATTTTTAAAGTACATTCTATAAACTGTTCTGAGAGCTCATCTAATTGAACAGTATAGAAATCCGTTAAATAAATAAAACAAATAAACATGGCAGGAGGAAGACAGTAGTTCATCCTCGGTGGTTTGTCGCCTATATTTACTACAGCCACAGGCTCTCTCACTAGGAAGACTATCTACTTTTAGCCTTGATCATTAACAGCCAATTATAATTGTATATAAAATATGTCATCCAATGCAGTTTGGGAGACAGGCAGATGACAGGTGGAGATCTAGTTAAAGAATGTAGCCTGCGGTTATCACAAAAATCATTTGACAGGAATATCATTCATTTTCAGGAAAGGGATGGTCCTCACCCACAAAACTTTGATTTATTACATCTGTATCCCATCTTTCTTCCATGCTGGGATGATGCCAAGGGGTCACATGGGGCCCAGGCTTGCCTCGCTCCAGAAGCCTTTCTGCCTCATGCTTATGCCCTGGAGACAGTGCCTGCCTCAAGGGCCTGACTTGACTTCCTTTACAAAACATAAAGGTCAGAGGAAGAAGGAAACCTTAACCTTGGCTTAGAAGGTGAGAGATCTTGAGATGTTGCTAAACAATAAGATTCCTGCAAAACATGATAATGACCATCTCTCCAGGGCTGAAACAGGAATTCCAATGATACAGAAATCATGCCACCTTAAACAAAAAATTTCACTGCTCGGGGCTCTGAAGATGGGGCTAAAATTCAGACTTTACATACTGGTGGACAGTCATTTCTCCCCAGCGATGGGCTGCTGAACATGGGGAAGGTGGTATCAAAGCAGAAACAGGTAGACAGAAATGGCTGCAACCCGGCTATTCTGAAGGCAACTTTATTGTGATGTCCAAGCAGCTAGCACTGTCTGGTTAAATTCTGGGCTCTCTCGTCTCATGTCCATTGAGATGCGACAGCTACCATGGATGACAGCTCAGGGCAACAGCAAGCGGCGGAGGTCCTGGCTGGAGGTGACAGGCAAAGAGCAGGCAAAGTTTTCACACAGATAAGCAGTGGCTTTTCCATCTTTCTTCTCCAGAGAGGAGAGGAAGCCCAGGTGACGGTACAAGAATCCGGTTGTATCCCCATCAGCAAGAATCAGCACCTGACATGGAAAGAAACAAGGAAGAATGTCTTGGAAGTAATAAAACTCGATAACCACAAAACTAAAATACATAAGAGTCCAGGCTAAGACAATGGCTAGGATACAGTGTGTTCCCTCTCTAAGCACTAATATCCACTGAAGTGTCCAATTAGCTGTGGAATTTTCTCATTTTCCTCACGGCAAAAAGCACCACTGGGTTAACTCTTCAGAGGCTCCCCACCACCACCACAATTGTTCCAGTGGCACCTTGGAAACATCACCATGGCCTTCCCTACTCCCTGATGGATTGCACTGTAACCTTTAATGTATCCCTTTGCCTGCATCACTTCTACACTGCCACTCTCGTCATTGATGAACTCCCACAATCAGCTGAAAGCAGAATTAAAATGCAGTTCCCAACAGCACTTGATTTAGCACTATATAATCCACAATGCTAACTATTTTCCACAATGTTGCTTCGGAAGTGCTATTCAACAAAAATTCTCTGCCGCTTTAATTAAAAGCTTCTTTTTGTAACTTCTATCTCAAACTGTTTCCTGTTCAGAATACTAGCAGCACTCCTGCTTAATTGTCTCTTAGTTAGTCGATACCAGTTTTATATATTTTGCAACATCTATCAACCAATCTACTTTTACAGCACAATCCTATGGGGGTGCCCATAAGCCTCTGAACCCAGACGCTCATGGGGATCCAGTGCAGGGTGTGAGGAGCAGCAGGGACAAAATTCAATTCCCCACATCTCAAGCTCTGTTTTTTGTGAAATTAATTCAAAGAAGAGGAGAGGGTGGAGCAGCTTCAGGAGCAGGATACCTTAGAGCCTGTCCACCTTCATTTCCAACCCTCCCCTCTTCTAAGACTGTTCTCCAAAGTTGCTTATTTGACCTCAGAGAGAGGCTAGTATGGTTCTTTCAATGCTGGTTGTGAGAGGGAAGGGGTGGGAGACTGGAGCGCTGATTCCTAGCTCTGAAGGTGGAGTGTTGCCTCTGACTTCAGAGCTGGGAATCCAAGCTATCCTATGCCTCCACAACATCTGGGGACCACAGGTTCACTCCCACCCTGGCTGGTTTCATTGCATTACATTTGTTCATTGCAAAATAGTGTCTTTTCAGAATTAAGAAAGGAAAAAGAAAGGGGTATCAGTAATTAAAGCCACCGCCTGCTGCAGAGAACAAGAATTAACTAGCAGCCAATCCATTAGTAATCTAACTGAAGTGGTGAAAAGAAAGCAATTGGAGACAACAGGTACAGAGAGGAAATGTTTAACTAAAGGTTCAGTAGCCCTGACAAATCTCAATAGTGCTTTGGCTGCTCACACTGAATAAGGTGGCATTGCAACTGCAGCTGAAGTGAAAAACATACACACACATCACACACACACACATGCTTGAAAAGAGTAAGAAAGCCAGACATCATACTGCAGTGCTATGAGTTTGCAACAACATACGGAGTTTTCATTAAAAAGTTTGTGCACAGATAATTGGGACAGAGAACTCTGCCTCTGTGCAGGCATTTTGACCAGATGCCTTCCAAGCCCTTTCTAGGCATTTCTTGGACAACCAGGCTCGACTTCATCTGTTCTGTTGTCATCTCAAGCAAGTGTGCAGTGTGAGCCACACAAGAGACTCTCTCAGCAAGCCTGGCCGAAAGGGGAAAGGTGGGACATCGTGACTGTAATACGGGAGGTTCAACATGTGGGAGATCCCCTACTTCAGGTGCTCGGTGTCTCCAGACCTGTCAAGCCCAGATCTGTGGTGACAAACTTGATACATGAAATGAAGCATGAGGAGATCATGATTCAGCTTAGGAAACTGGAAATAACCTCTGCAACAACCCAGTAGCCCAACTGTGTAAACAAGCTCACAGTATACTTCTGCTTCGATGCTCACCAATAGGAGGACCTGGACACAAGGAGATGGGCAGATGTGACTCATTCGAGCATGCGTCTATTTGTCCATGCCCTGCTGCTCGTGATCTGGGGCTGCATGATGCTCCATGAAGCAGCTGGGGGAACGGAGTCAGCATTCCCCCCCTTCCATCTGCCTGCCACCCTTTCCCCTCCAGCCCCATCTGTGCCACCCCGGCTGAGTTGTGATCAACAGAATCAAGCTGTCGCCACCCCCACCTGCCCAGCAGGCTTCCAACACACCACTCTAATTGCACTCAAACGGCATTAGTCACCTTCTCAGCATCGCCACTTCCTGCACACAGGCCTAGCCCAAGTTCTGGCCAGAATGGCTCGCCTGATGTTGGGTTGCTCCCAGATCACATGAGGAACTGGATGCCAAACTGACATCAGACGTTACACAGTTGAACTCCTGGACCTTCTGCTTGCCCGGACGTATGCATCCAGCATACACTGCGCTTGTAGCATGTGTGTGTCTGCTACAAACACAGCAGGGATGCTTGTATGGCCTCCCTGCACCTGCCGCTCCACTGTGTAGCCAAAGAGCATGGAAGGGAGAATCCAGGCCAGAGGGCCCCTCCTACAGGAATGCAACCTCTGGCCGTGCTTCCCAGTGGAGGCACACACTGCGCAAGGGAGAGAAATGAGCTGTATGCGCCAACCAGGGTGCCCAAATTCAGTGGAAGACCTGCATGCAAGTAGGGACCTTTTCTTGCCCACACTAAAGACACAGGAGGAATTACCATTCACTAATAGTGCAAAGGGGACATACAACGAACAGAGCAAAGCTACTGTGGTACAGAAGTGGAAGTGGACTGGAGGAACCGGGCTCTCTCTCAATCCTGCATCAACTCCTCTGTGCCTTCCTTCAAACAGCCAAACACAGGAAGTGGGCCAGAGTGACCGAAACATACCAGTGAAGAGCAAGAAGTGGGCAGACATGCTGCCACCAGCCAGCCATAAATCGCATGTACCGGGGTGCTCCCTCTCCACCTCCCTTTGAAACACAAAGGGTCTGACGTAATTCCCTGTGCCGCAATTGCCTCTTCCCAGTATTTCAGTCCGTGGTGCTGGGCCACTGGTACAAACCCATGGGCTAAATGTGCCACAGTATGCCTTAAATGTGCATTAATGTGCTCAAATCACATCCATTCCACCACTGCTATGCGAAGATACAGCAAAAACCTCTGGAAAGGGTGAGTTAGCATGGCAAGAGGCTCCAAGGCTCACCCACTGGCTCAGCAGTGAGGTTCTATCACTACTGAGCTCATACCCCATCCAGCCTTTGGAAGAGAACAGGGCAGCTTCCTTCCAAAGATTGTACTAGAGATGTGCAGATTTTGTTCCATCTGTGTTTCAAGTATCATCAGGTGCCTTCCACTCCATCATCTGCTTGTTAATGGAACTGTATTTTTCAAGAATGTACAAGAATTTCATTCCACTTGTGCTAATTAATAAGCATTAGTACTAATTTGCGCTTCATAGAAGAGCTGGAACGGGTCATAAAGGCCATTGGGTCCCACCCCCTGCTGTTGCAATTTACACTATACACTCATACTAATATGCATTAGCACACTTGCATTAGCACATACACCCCCCCCCCCATTTTTTTCAAGCTCCACAACTCTGCAGAACACGTATGACTGGGAAAAAGCCAGTCGGCTTCAGAACCTGCAAGTTTGGTTCATAGAAATCTGACCTCATTTGAATCCACTTCTCCAGCATCCAGTCTGACTCGCCCACTCGCTGCCCATAAGCTCTCCAGTGGCTCTTCCCTGAGCATCTTCTTCCTACACACATTTCCTGCCTGCTCAACACGCACCTCTCTGTCCACAGACTGTCTCTGTCTGTCAGCTCTAAATGCCTCTGTGTTTTCCTTCCTTCCCCAACATCTTGTCCCTTTAATTATGTGATCTGTAATTGAACTACACCTCACTGCTTCTCTAAATACCCTTTCCCTTGTGCAAACCTATCCAACTGCTTGATAGCCTCTCTTCTCACAGATACTTCCCTTTTGCTATATTCCCAGTTTTATTGCACCCTGGAAAACACGTGCATCCTGCTTTCCAGCTCTGCTCTTCCGCTCCACAGAAATTTCGAGCTGGGGCCTTTGGGGTGTTTTCTAGGCCAGATCAAAGCTGCAGTGGCTCCTGCCGCAGAGTCATCAGGTCACCCCTGCTAGAAATGCTCTAATCATGCCTGAGAAATGAACGGCCGCGGTGCTAATTAATTTTTACAATACAGAAATTATTATTAGCTCCCCTGGGCCCAGGATGTTAATGGAAAGTGCACTGGGATGAAACCTGTCAGGAGTACGGATCATCTACCTCTGCTCAAGGTGTAAACAGGGCGAGCCAGGCTGAAGGCAAAGCGCATGGAAGATACACTAAGTACTTCTGTCGTTACAGGACAAAGATCCTTTCTCTGGCATGCTTGCACAGAGGCTGCTTTATGAGGGCAGAGGGAAGTGAACAGCAAAGGGAATCACTAGCACCAAATGCACCCCACGGCTACCTCCCATGAAATCAAAGACAGCTCTGCAGTGAATGCGTGTGCGCGCATGCGCGTGAGAGAGAGATGGGGAGGAGAGAACCTGTACTCCCATTCTCACTCCTCACATACATGCGATGCATCAAAGAGGCAGAGGGCATTCCACAAATGGCACTCAAACATCCTGTCAGGAAATTACATCCCTCACATCAGTGCCTGGGAGAGGTAGGGGTGAAGCACCACCAAACGAACCAGAACTGGAAGCCAGCTCTCCTAGAAGCCAGCTTCTGTGTCACCAGGGATGCTGGCCAGAGGGGGCACCACAGACAGCTCCAACCGGAGCATCCATACCGCAGCCCACAATCCTCCTGGCCTGGGAAGGCAGAGGGACATTATGGGGGCACGGCTTGTTCTAAAGCTCCAAGAGCTGCTGGTTTCCCTCATGTTGAGCCCTCATCACTGAGAGGTCCCAGAACTATCGGCTTTTCATCACTTCAGATTGCATCTTCCAGCCTTCCTCTTGCCCAAGGAACTTCTTCCTGCCCTGGAGCCTGAGCATCCAACGATTGCTAGAGAGCCTTGTGTGTCAGATGGACAATAAATAAGGGGGGAACATGCATAATGCTCCCTCCCCGACAGTGGCAGCGAAGCATGTAGCTCAAGCTGAGGAAAGTGGCTAGAAAGAGTGAAAGTGGCAGGAAGTCAGGAAGCACGCGTTATATTTTTGTGTGAATGAACCCAAATGCAAAAATTGTCCTTGGGAAACATCCTCAAACACCACCAGCGTGTCATACGGAGCTCACCAACAGACACAAGCTCTGCTTCACTCGCGCGTATAACTGCCTAGCCACAAGCAGCATCACTGGATGACAGCACATGCCATAGAAGATGCCAGCTCGGTTCATAGGAAGGACATAACCCACACAGTGTGTCTGCCCACACACTCTTCACTCCCAAAGTCAGGCACCGCACACGTTGCAGCAACCCATGTTCACAGAAAGCCTTCCCTTTATCCCAGCAACCAGTGGCTCTACGGATCAAAACATCCTCCATTTCCACCCAGCACCTGCCCTACACACAGCCCGGTGCATCTTTTGCGGAAGGCAGAAACCACGGCTATCAAGGGCGTACGCCTTGTGTGCCAAAGATTTCCCTATAAGCTCTGCTGCTCTTGTCCCTCCCCAGTGGCCACCCAACCACTCCCTCTTTGTTCTCCCATTATGTTTTCCTCAGATCCACTATCAGGCGCCTGACCCGAGACAACTGCCAGTATCGACTGCCCTGCTGGGTGGGCAAGTCCCCGTGCTCCCGGCCCCAGCAGCGCCCCCCTCCCCTCCCCTCCCATTCAGCCCCTCCATTTCACCCAGGGCCAGGAGGAAGGCGCCTGCACCGCATCCACTGTGCCCACACATTTCGACCAGAGAGCAGCACCCCCCACCCCACCCCCCCCCACCCCACCCCCACTGCTTACACCGTTCCCTTTTCTTTCTTTCTTTCTTTCTTTGGTCTGTCATCCACTCTGGTTGGCTTTATCTTGAATTCCAGGAGTGATTAATTACCAATTCATGTCCAACCTGAAATTCATTAATTCGTTTTGTGCAGCCTCCCTTAGGTCCTCTTGCTCAGGCAGGATAAAGGAAAGCCAGAGCATTAGCACTCAGTGGACAAAGGAGATAATGAAATCCTTCATAATTACCCTTAGGCCATTAGCAGGGCAGGGAATAATAAACCAGGAAGCAAGCTCTGGCCCCAGTCCTCCCGCCATCTCTCCCCATTGCTCTTTGACTCTGTGCCAGAACAGGGCAGAATGCCTCAGTGGGACTTCCAAGTTTGTGGCTGTGAGGGAAACATCACACCCAGGTGCCAGGACAACTGAAGGTACTCCAGTTTCAATTCCATGTATACTGGCATATAAAGTGGCTTGCATATAAGATGGGGCCAATATCTGGGGCGGTTTTTCTGCTGCTTGCCATATATCCAGTGCATTATATGGGCCCCAATTTCTGCTTTGCCGTTTTCAGGCTTCAAGGGGCTCTTATGTGCCAGGGTATACAAGTACATTTCATCCGGAAGCTTCCAGATTCTTGTGATGTTACCGTATTCTAGCTGATACTCATGTTACTGCTCCAATCTGGAGGCCGATGACAGCCTGCAAAGGAGCTGCTGGCTGGGGTCGGCTGGCGAGGACTGCTGGCACCCGGGCCACACGTGGGCGTGGGACTGAGTCCATAGCTGCATGCAAGGCTTGCAACACAGCACAGGAAGAGCTCCCCCAGTGCCAGTTTTTTAAATTATTACTAAAAATGAGCTTGTAAATACAATTGTTACTATCTATCCTTTAAAACTGATTAATATAATATGAATTTTTTTCACCTGGCATGTAAGACAACCCCCGATTTTTGCCTCACTATTTCCAGTTTCAGGGGTACTGTATATGCCGCCATATACGGTACTCTCCTTTGAAGGGGCATGCACAATTCAACTAAGCACCCCTCAAGTGGCATATGGACATCGTTTCAACCCTGCTCATCATCCTTTTCTGTCCTTCACTCCTGTTTCTTCTCAGTGCCATTTCCCGCCTTTTTAGCCCTCATTGCCCCAGCCTCATTTGCGGTCACACTGATAATTAATCTGATTGGCTGGGATGGGCTAGTAATTTTGTTTGTGAGTATCCACAGGGATTATCCAGTCTCTTCCATCTTCAGCTGCCACAAGAAGCAGAATTATATGGCAGTGAGAGCAAATGAGGCCATGGGCTGTGAGGAAAAGAACGGGAAAGCACCGATAAGAACAGCAAAGACACAGTATGAATTTCTTTTGCACGGAGACCTGAAAATGACCCAAAATGGGAGGCAAATTTCATCAAAAACAAGGTATGCTGCTTTGTGTCAAGACTGAGGCGTAGGCAGCTGTCAGAGGGGAGCCAGGAACTAGAAGATGTGTCATAGCTTTTGGCCTTGATCCCCCACTCTGACTCAGGGAGGGAGTCCAAGGCTGAGGAAGAATTCCAGTGAACACCATCTGTACCATGAGAATTTCAAGCCACAGAACGTAACTTTACTGGATCCTGCAGGCTCCAAAAGGCATCCCCCCAGTGGGGTCCTCACTACCCCCCTGTGAGAGGAGTAGCAACTGCAGAAATAAGCAAAGGCCCTTTAAGAGAGAGAAAACTTCTCAGAGAGGATGAGGTTAACAGCAGGCCCAGCTCAGTCAGCTTCAGGAAGCCACAGAGAATATTTGCATATTGCTGGGACAACAGCACTTCCTGAGTGAGCTCCAGCCGGCCTTTGGATCTGTCCAGGGTCCTGAGAGACCCTGCCAGCTCTGGCACTGCCCTGCCATCCCACAAAGCTGGACTTGACTCTGCATCACTGGAGCTGATTCTGCCTTGCACTTCCAGTGAGTGTGACTGCTTCACACCAACTCCCTTGAGGACCCTGCAGAGAGACAAGGTCAACCAGGGAGTTGGAGTCAAAGGATGCAGCAGAACAAGCCAGAGGCAGGAGGACCTTGTTTCTCAGGACAGGCCCCAGTCCGAACAAGAAGCAAGCTGCAGCTCTTCCTGTCCAGGAAGGCCCTGTGGTGAACTTAACTGGACATAGTCAGTCCAGGGCATAAGATTTTATCACTCATGGGGAGATAAAGTTCTCAGCCCAACACACTGCACATCATTGTTCTGGGTTCTAGTTCTGGTAGCCCCTGAGATTTTGGCTCAGAACTTTTAAAAGTCACATACTTTCCCCCCTGGCTCTGCAAGAGTCCCTGCTTCCTATTCACGGAATAGAAAAATGGAGGATGCGCAACACGAGAAAGGAAACTTGAGAAACAGCCCCTCAGCCCCTCTCTGCTCCGTATTACTTGTAGCCATCAGACCAACTGGGACATGTCAACACAACCAGGTAAAAGAGAGTTCTAGTCCATCATGTCAGCAAAGGATGTAGTTGACTTGACAAACATGTTTTATCTGCATTGGTACTATGCAATCATGCAAAAAATTATTTTGAACATACAGAATGTATATTCTTCTCAAGCTCTAGAAGTGACCAGGTCACATATAACATTTTCATTCCAATTTTTGCTGTTATAGTTTTGTATGAAATATATACACCTTAACCATCTATGCTCAGCCATCAAAATGTAAGATCACAGCATTCTTGGCCAACATCTCTGGGTCAAAGTACACAGGTTTGTGTCTTCAGTTTTGGGCTGCTATTTCTCAACCTCAAGTTAGGGCCCGCTGAATACAATTTGTTGCAAAGTGGGGGACGGAAGTGTCAGGGTGGGGAAGAAGCTATGCACCCACTACTCCGTGGAGTAGAAAATATGCCCCCCTGGCCTCAATTTACAGAGACACAGCAGTCAGCTTTCAGGAGACTGGGTAGAGGCGTGCCGAGTAGTTTTGTCCTCACCTGCTGCCTCAGCAAGGAAAAATCGCTCCCAATACAGGTTTTCCATGCTTCCTACATGAAGTAAAGCTGCCTTCTCTTTCTACCTTAAAATGTTGTTTTGTTTTCTTCTCTTCACTCCATGCAGAATGTCTCTACATGGTTCTGTGAGGAATTAATTACTGGAATGACCAAATTAATTAGGTGCACCCTGGCAGGTTTTGCTACCAGCATTTCCCCCCCACAGTGCGAAGAGGAATGTCAAGTGACGTGGTTGATGTTTTCTTTAGAGAAGCCTTGCTATTTGGCTTGTCTGCTCAGCAAGCCCATCTCCAGAGAAAGTGAGTCAGGGCTGTTTCATCACCTACAGGAGAGAAGATCAATGGATGGAAAACAGGAGCTGCAAAGAGGAAATGGAATGAAGACATCTCCTTTTGTGCACAGCAGGCCTGGGTGCCATTCAGGGTTTGGGCTCTTCCAAAGCCAGGCAGCCAATGGCACCACGTCACGGCCTCTTCGTGTGATGTGCCTCGCCTCAGAAAGGCCCATCCACCCGTCTGGCCCACAGGCTTGGCAGTGAAAATCGCCACTGCCTGGCCTTCGTTAAGCATCTACCCCCCGGCTCACGTACTCTCAGACCAGCTCCTCTTTTGCTCCAGTTGTCCAACTGGATTTTTTATGTGCTCTGGCACTGCTCCTGAATTCCATCACATTCCTCAAAACTTTGTGTATTTATTTCCACTGTTTGTGCGTGAAGCGCGGCACATGGGTAGTTAGCAACGTACAGTGCCTGACACCCTGCTATTGTTCCGTGTCCTTCACTTACTGAATTTCCACAACACGAAAGCAGCACCAAAAGCCCAGGTGAAGGGCTGGGTGTGCAATGTGCAAAAATGTCCTGGGATTCCATTCTGAGCCAAGCCTTTACCCCGATTACTTAGAACTAGATTGCTCTTCCCCTGAAGGAATCCATGGCCTGGTTCTCTCTTTCCTCGTGCTACGATGTTGACTGTGCTTCAGCAAGTTGCTACAAGAAGACGGGAACAGAGTGGCGGTGGGGGGAGCATCCTCTGTGGGCAATAGTGACTGCATTAGTGGAGCCAATCTGGGCACGTGCAAGCGGGGGGGGGGGGGGCCGCCGAAAGAGGGGGCGGGGGGGGGGGTGCTCTTGCGTCCACTGCAGGAGAGCACAGTGCCAAGAGACAGCGGATTCAGGTCTGTGACCAGCTGGCTGACTCCGAGGTGCACAGGATGGGCACCTATACCAGTCCCATGACAAAGGCAAGCGGAATGGCAGTCACCACTACTCCACGTGGTATAATCCATTTGTCCCTTTAATGCATGGATGCTGGACCTCTGATGGAAATGGTCTGAGGTCCAGAGACAAAGGAGGAAGGTCAAAAGACCAGCCTATTGTATCTTAAAACCCTTACTGTGAGTCATTAAGCCTTAGAAAAGGCATTCAACCTTTTAAAATTGGAGAGGAGGAGCAGGGACTGGGGAAACAGGGAATGATCTGTGATCAGACGAAGGGTGGCCTGGCCATATGGGGAGCCCCAGAAAGCCACGTTAGGCCCATGGCCTTGAAGTTCTGCACCCCTGCTGCAGAGGCTTGGATCTACACATACCTTCCCCACACACATAAGCAATAGGAATGACCTGCTACAGTCCAAGCTTCATTCTTAACCTTGCGAAAGTGATAGGAACGCCTCAGTGCTACATGAGTTCAGCACCTCGTTATAGATGCCGGCAGCAATGCGGCTTGTCAATCAAGGGGAACGACAGGACTAACCCATTCCTGTTGGTCACTTCTGGCAGATCCCAGCTTGAGGTTTCCTTCACTGCCAAGCCATGCCCGCTGCTCCTCTAAATGGCCAGCAGATGGTGGCAACATGTTGGAGATGCATTCAGCCAAAGGAGTAATGAGGCTAGTGGTGTAAACTCACAGGTCTTGAAAAGAAGTACAGGGATTTCCTTCTAGTTACTGATTTTAGACCAGAGAAATAGGGAGAGAATTCCAGGCACCAACTTATCACAGCCTCCTCATTCCACTGCCCCCAAGTTCCTAGCCATCCTAGACCTCTTCCGTGACCATCTTTTATTTTTTCCTTTTTGACAATCACAGCTTTTCTTCCCAAGCTCCTTGCTGCAGTTAAGAGAAAATTGAATTAAACTGTGAGAATGGAATTTAATTTCCATGCTGTTTGATTTGATCATGCTCCCTTCTCCAGGCTGGTTTACTGGGGGGGTGGGGGGGAGGCACTCCCTAGAACATGTCTAGGTTGCAGAGAACAAAAAAGCTGATATAGCTGTTGGGAGCAGAGTAATTCATTAACGCCGGCACCAGCAGAGGCGACTCCCCGCTGCCAACACGGTGCTTTCGAGAGTTGCAAAGTGGGTCACTGCCTTTATTCCACTACGAGAGGCAGGGGGAGACAGGGAGAGGGAGATGGGGGTGAAGCGGCGAGGGACGCAGGTACCGAAGGAGCAGCAGGCACCTCCAGGTACGGGGCAGGGCACTGCTGAAGCACGTCCAGAAGCTGCCAGATGTACACCCTCCACCCAGCGGATGCTTGCAGGCGCAACCTTCATCACCAGAGCAGCTGCTGCAAGCCCCACCTTCCTTCCAGCTGGACAGCTCCTGCCAAACCCTTGCAGATCTAGTCCAGTGCAGCATTCTTAAGGCCTAGCCGCATACAACATCGGTGGGGGCGCTAGCAAAGGTGTTTAACAGATCTTCTCTGTTACACTGGGATGAGGGAGAATTTTTATCAGGCCCACCCTGGATGGTGATGGGAAGGGTTAGCCAGGCCGGCCCTACAAGAAGGATCCCTCCCACACACATCCCAGGTGGACTCAGGAGAAAAGTTCCAGTTGCAACACAGTGTAGGCGAGTTCTGATCTCTCTCTCTTCCACTCTCCCCCCACCACACACACACACTTCAAAGCTTATCCTGCTTTATCCTCACACCAAGCCCAAGAGGTAGATTAGGCTGAGAGAGTACAGCTGGCACAAGAAGAAGCCGGATGAAGTTCTCCCTTCAATGGGGGCTGATTTGACCTGTTTGCACTAGTAATGGGTCTTGATCTCAATGAGACAGCAACCAGAAAGGTGGGTGGTTCACCAGCTACAGACGCACCTTAAACTTCATTCTCCTGCCTGCTGAAAATTTTGACACACACATGCAAGGCAGCCCCAGAGAAAGGAGCAAAAGCATGTTTGTCAGGATACTGCTCCGCACGGAGGTGGGGTGCAAAGGCTCCTGACACAGTGCCTTGGAAGGACATGCCTCCAATGCCATGAATAGATCTGTCTGACTGACACGACGGGACCCGAACAGGCAGGGCCATGGGCTCCTGCAGCTTGCTTGCGGAGCCCAGACCTTTGGCGATATACTTCGGAGAGGCATCCTCAGCCACCGGCTTCCTCCCTCATTCTCCCTCCCAGCTTCAATCAACTGGGCCTCCTCTCCAGTAAGCAAGCTGAGAGCCAATGGCAGGTGGAGGCAGCCTACCAAGCGACACAGCTTCCGAGGGAGGCAGCCGCCACGCTGCGAACACACACTGCCTTCCAAGAGACCCCCTCTCCAGCAGCCAGACAAGCTGAGCAACTGCAGCCTCTCCCTCCCCACAGCCAGGCCTTTGGGAGAACCCCCAGGAATGCTGCTTCTCTCTAGAGGGAAGGACCAACACTCAGGGACACTAAACTGACAGGACAGCCAGTGCTAGGGCAAGGGGAGGCAACTTGCGGGCCAAAGCATCCGGAGAGCCTCCACTCCCATCACCCATGGTGGGGGAACATGGGAGTCCTAGGCCAAAGGATCCAGAAGGCTGCAAGTTGTCCGCTCTTGCTCTGGGGACTGGCTCAACATATTTAAAGGAGGCAGGAGAAACTTCCACAATTAGCAGAAAACATCCAAGCCATACAGGGATGCTGGAAGGTGCCTGCCTGTGGGCGATCCTCCAGTAGGATTCAGGCATCAGGAATCCAAAATACAATGCTCCCTTAGTCTGCAATTCCTCATGGAAAAGCACACTGTGCAAAAGTTTCGGGATTGCTGCCCATCCACTCACTCCATCTTGCTTGCCTGTGCCAGGGGAGCTCAGTGCTACTGGCCAGAAAGCCCCACGGGGGGCCAAACTGCCTAACCTTGCAAGCCTCGTATTTAATTCCCCCATATATGCGTGCCAGTTCCAAAATATGCCTGGCAGCTGCAATGCCTCTCCGAGCTATAATTTCTCCAGGCGCTTCACTGCCGAGGATTACCAGCTCCCTCGAAGCCTGTGCGATGTGGCGGGATGCACTCTGCTGAAAATGCCACCCAGTCCTTGAGAACAAGTGCCAGGCTTCAGAACTGCAGCGAGGATTTCAGTACAATGAATATCCGAGCGCAAAGCTCCTATGAAGCCAAGAAACAGGACATGCCTTTCCACACATACACAGAGTTCGATACACGAGGGGCTCTTGAAAATACCCAGCTACTCAACGCTTTCCTTTCGGCAGATCTCAGCTTCTCTTCCCATCCCACCCCATCTGCATCACCCCAAATAGCTTTACTACCTTTACTACCTCCTCTTGCCTTTACCACCTCCTCTTGCCCCTGCTACAGATCGCTGGCAAAATAAAATGAATGATAAGAAACGCCAGCTATTGCATTCCAGACAAATCAGACAATATACAGAATATACAGAGGAGAGATTCCTTCAAGCCAAATTTGAACTTTTTCTTTTCTTTCTTTGGCACAGAAGGAATCAGTGCAGTGGCAAACGTGCAGCAGGAAGTGAAAAACTGACAGATCCTGGCTAATACAAACCACAATTAGATCAACAAGCTGATGCAGAGTAAGCCCCTAGCCTGATGCATTTGAACTGCAGCTCTCACCCTTTCTCTCTAGAGGGGCTCAATAAACGCTGCAGTCAACATTTTCCCTGCAGTCACCCAGACAGTTCGCTTTGCTCAGAAAACAGAGCATTTCCACATGGAATCTGTGTCAGCTCCACAAACGCAGATTCTTCGCCAGTCCAAGGGTGGCAGCTGGGCAAACACCATTCATCGTAACAAGTGCTTCTCCCAAAAGGGGAGGGAGAGTTGAGAGCCCTGTGCAGGAAGAGACGAGCTCGAGAGCAACTTCCGGAACCATCCATTTCCCAGGAAGGGGCTCAAAAGAGAAAGATGCTGGGATTGCTTTCGCTAGACACAGAGACCCACCCACTGGGATGCTGTAGCCTTCACCTTGGAAAAGAGGAAGAGAGGAAGCCAGAAGGGAAGGGAATGCTCGAGAAAGGGAATGTCTCCCACAAAGGGAAGGAGAGCCCCTTCAGGGTGTCAGGAGGGGCTTTCCACCTCAGAGGTGGGTCTGCAGGAGCAGCACTGGTGGGCGCCCAGGCCAAGAAGCCAGCCTCGGGGTCAAGCAACACAAGACTGCAACATGGAGCATAGAACCAAGGCGATATAGATGTGCATGCACGCACATGGGCATGCACACAAATACATGTACATGGCCTCGACTCAGACTAGGACCACCATGCCCCAGAAGGGTGGAATCAGACCTTCCGGACCAGCACCGATTCCCATCAAACTCTCCCCACTTGTGGGTGGGCTGAAGAAAGAAAAAAATCTCCAACATTTCACATGGAGGCTCTGTTCCTCTTCTCTGTTAACACAGTGCCCCCATGGGGAGGGGAATTGCATGGGGGAAAGTGGGGAAGGGTAAACCCTCCCCTCCAGGCCAGCAGTGATCCTGATCTGAATAAGGGCCACACACACTTACCCCAGGGATACAAGAGAGACTACGCTTAGCTGTATGTCACGCTAGTAGCAGAACGTGTCGATCCTTTTCCATGCGTTGGCTCTTGCTTACTCCTCTAGTTGGCAACCTAGAGAACTAGACCTTTATAGGACTGTCCCACTATCACCTCTCCTTTTTTTAGCCAACAAGAAGAGTTGCCCATCCACAAAAAACTCGCCACTGAGCAAGGAAACACAAGCAGCATCTCCCGGCAATTCCTGGCATGCCTACTTGATCCCTGAGATCTTGAGCCTGCCTCCAGTTCTTGGTGTGCCCTGATCTCCTCATTCAACTGCCCCCCCCCGACCCCCCACCGCTGCCAGGACTGTCTGTTTGGAAATGAGCCTTGCACAAAAGCCACCATGTATGTGAGCTTCTGCCTCCTCTGCCCAGTCCTCTGCGAATACCTGCCTTTACTGGCACGGCCTTTCTCTAGCCATCCATCAGTTTGCTCCTCAGGCCTGACCTTGTGGTGCCTGCTGCCTGGAGGACCTGGTGCTCGTGCGTGGGGCTTACCCTGTGAGGTGTGTAGGTAGAATAGTAACAGTGCAGCAGCTCTCTGGTGTCTTCTCCTGTGGGATCACCACAGATAACAACCTGGTCGGGGAATAAGAGAGAAGGGGGACATAATTTGAGTCTTCCAGAAAGAGCAAAACACAACCAGAACCTTCCAGAGAGGCAAAGTTCAACAAAGGGAGAAATGTTCCAGCCAAATTCTGCCTGAATGCGAGAGGGGATTCAGCGTGTGCACACAAGGAGCCTGCGCCCTTTCTGGACTGAACCTGTTGAGCTTCTTCATTGACTGAACCAGATCCATTACATGCCCTTATTAGGAAAGATCAAGGAACTCTGCCCCTCCCTTCCCCTTCAGGCAAGGCTGAATACTAAATACTAAAACCACAATGGCAACCTTCCGCCACCGCAAATGGGAGGCAGCCCTCTCCTCCGCCTTGCAGGTGGCCTGTAGGACTCTCACTTCAAGAATATCCACCGACCACTCTGCAGGTCGGGGACATGCAAAGGGTAGAGGCAAACTCAGGATCCTGAATGCCAGTTCTGGAACCGTTTTAGCAGCTCACGAAGGAATGGCATGTTCTGTCACCTTCCCAGCCATCGGTGGCGAACCTCTTTCAACCTGGGGGCCAAATTCAACTGTGGACACGCAGCAAGAGGGAGCCAAGGGGCAGGGACAAAATATCAGCATGCTTCGGCTTAAGGCCCGTCATGCCCATCACCAAGCCCTAAGAGAAGCATTTCAAACTTTTACAATGGATCAGGGGGCAGAATCGGGGAAACCACCAAATGATTGATTGCACAGGAAAAGGGATTGTGGTACTCTGGAGAAGCCGTGAGGGCTAGTGAGCACCCTGGAAAGCCAGATGCAGCCTCCAGGCTTGAGGTTCTGCACTCTTGCTCTGGGTAACAGAAGCAGAGAATGAGAAGGTCCCAAAGGCACTGTGCCAGTGGTGTCACCATAAGATGATAAAGCAATTAAAACTGTAAAGAAAATCACTGAGAGAGATGGAGATCTAATAACTCTACAGATGGCAACTCCCATCCTTGCTTCTCGTCTTCTTTTAACAATCTAAAGTCAACATCTCACATGCAGCATTGTCCGTCTCAGGGCTCCACATGAAGAAAGAGAACTGAACCCACAAAAATACCTGCTTGAGTGTCAGGTGGAAGGCTGCAGTGGCTCGGGCCATCTCTGGGAGAACCACGGGGATCTTCAGCAGCCTCTCTGAGAAGGCAGCCAACAGCTGCCCAGCCTTCTTCACCCATTCCTTGTGGCCGGTGTAGCTGGCCGCCCGGAGCAAATTAGTGGCAGCCACGGAGTTGGGACTGGGCTCGGCACCATCTTGATCTAAAAGTGGGTAAAACAACCAACAGTCAGTGTCCTGTTCTGTGGTCCTTTGAGTCTCACAAGAGAAACTAGTGGCATCTGATAGCAGTCAGAACAAGGAAAGAAGCAAGTAAGACCTTAGATAGCTCCAAGTGGTTCCTGTTGGCTAGAACGCCCTCCTGCTGGGACAATAGGAGGATGCTATCTCAGCAGGGAGCTAAAGCCAAGCCATATGTAGGCTGACCAGTCCTGGAAAAACAGACTGGCCCATTAAAGGGTCCTCACCTGAAGACAGAGGACGAATGTTCAACAGAACTTCCAAGACCAATGGCAATAGTAGGACTACATCCTCCAGCTAGAAGGGCCCAGAATAAAGGGCTGACTTGTCTTCCCTTGAGGACAGGGAAGAATACTCTGCTGCCCACTGGGAAGACTGAGGTTCAGGAGCACCTGTTCTGCTACCAAGGGGACATATTCCCCTGCCCCCCGCAAATTCATACAACATCAAGGGCAAAGATCACCTGCCCATGGCCATGGCATCTTAGGTTGGCATCTTGACTTGGAAATATTTCATGTAACTTGCATCCACAAGTTTTCTTTCCAAAACCCATGGTGCCTAGATATCAATAAAGCTGCAATCCTATGCACAGATATGGGGATAAGTCCTACTAAACTCAAAGAGGCTCACTTCTCAGGAAACAAGACTAAGACAGGACCCAGGGATCATGGCCCAAGTTAGAAAGTTGCTTCTCGACCTGAATTGTATGCTCTCCCGTATCTCTCTCTGTTATCATCCAACTGCTCCCAAGCAGCTCACCCAACCGCGCCAAGAGTCAAAGAGCATCATACCACATGTACATATACTAACCTCCTGCAAAGCACAGCATTCTACTCAGTGTCAAACCCTGACAGCCTGTAAGCTGTGAATGTGCTCATGTGACCTAAAGCACCGCATGTGACAAATGCACATGCAAGGCAGGCCTGCTGAAGAGCCAGACCCGCCCGCCTCCCCAGCACGTGTGTGCCAGTCTGCTTCAGCCAGAAGAGAAGCTTGCCCGCTTCACGTCCCCACAGCGGGCCCTCACGCCAGGCTCAAGCAATCCTGGCACTTGCGTCTGTCAAGCCTGGAAACTGGAGCAGGGGAGGTGCTGGGGATTGGGCAGGCCTCTCCCAACGGCCGGACGCCACACATTCACCTCAAAAGATGGCCCTTGCAGCGACACCGCGTGGAGAAAGAGAGGAGCATGCTGGGAAAGGGCCCACCAGCATTTCCCTCCTGGAGGGCACCTAGTGTGCTCTGGTCCACACCTACAGACCTCACCAAGGGCAACGGCTCTCCAACTCTATCAGGCCCGTGGGCATGCCTGGGAGCTTGAACCACTGCCCTGAGCAACACACAAAACAACTCCTTTGAGCCATGATTTGCTGTGCAAATCTTTACAGAAGATTTGTTGTTGTTGCTATTTATTGTGGTAAGCCCTCCTGGGATGTCTCATAAAGGACGGGGTATAAATATTGTTAATAAATAAAAATAAATAATAAAGAACAGTTGTTCTTCATAAGGAAAATCCATCCACTGATGCTTTTCTTCAATACAATTTTCCCTCTGGAAAAAACTTGGGTGGAAAACATTCAGGACATCTTTCTTACAGGCAGGGACCTCTGGGTTTAATAACCATTCAGTTGCAGAAAGATGCAAAGCATGTGTTGGTTGATGTGGGTGGCAAAAAGTGCCAGCGCTTCCACATCTCTCCCCAGTGCCTGTGGCTGCAGAAGAGCAACGGGGAACCAGGCGCCTGCTCTCAGCGATGGATGTGGTGGATGGCTCAAGGCCTCAAGACTGGGGAGCATGACTATTTCTGGGGTGACAGTGGAGCAGGTGAAGAACTTCTCCTTCCCTTCCAACGCACTGCCCTGCCTTCAGTCCGCCACTCAACCTCAACCTATTAGCCAACCCATTTCTTAGACCAGTGCTCTTTGGCACTGGACCAGACCTGCTGTGGACACTGAATTTCAGAGTAATTGAAACTGGCAGTTCTTGGGCTGGCTTGGGAAATGAAGAGACCTGTTCAACCTAAAAATCAGAAACCAGCCAGTCTGTTCCTGGGGAAGAGGACATGGCCATCTAGGGAACCTGAACTGCCCATCAAGACGGTGGCTCTCCCTGCGTAGCTCCAAGCATGGGAGGGTAGCAAAATCAGTAGTGGCAAGCAGGAGGGGAGGAAAGAGGAGCAGTGTGTGAGCCTTGCAGGCTTCCCAGCAGCCCAGGGAAAGGCTTCCTTCGCCCCTCAGCCTGCTATTGAGGCCTCCCTGCTTGGAGCTAAATACAGGTGATGGGAAGAGTACTTTCGGGAACTGGTGGGAATCCAGGGAGCCCTCTCAGGCAGACCCTGATCCCAGCAAGATCAGGGATCCTGCAAGCGCGCTGCCTCTTTGAGGTGGGCTTTTGGGAACCCCGGGAGTTTGTTTCTGAGCCAGTCTCAGAAGCAACCCTGCAGGATCCCGAAGCACCAGCACAGGAGCCTGTTCGCAGGTCCCATGGACCAAGAGACCAGTGCCCACTAGGGGCCACTAGGCATCTCCGCATCCAGCAGTTACTTGGCACAAAAGTCTGTTGCATGCCTGAATCTAGTACATAGCGTGGCACTGAAACAGGAAGCTTTGCTAAAGCTGCCCCCTGCTCCCAGTCCCGGATGCCCAACACTCCTGCCTCTGAGGGACGCGTACCATCCTTCATGCGCAGAAGCAAGGAAGGGTCGGCAGCCACCGTGGAGAAGTAGGCAAAGCCCTTTGGGTCCCAGAAGAGTTCGTCCTGCTTGTGCTGCAGCTGCACAGCCCACTCCAACCAGCTCGAATCCAGCGAGGCCTCATAAAGATCGAAGAGTGCTTGGATCACGAAGACATAATCCTCAAGGAAACCCTGGACGGGGACTGAACTGCAAGAAACGCGGTCATAAAACGGTCATTTTATCTGGCCAGGGCGACTTCTTTTCTTTTCTTTTCTTTTCTTTTCTTTTCTTTTCTTTTAACTTCTTTTATATCTTTTATATTTTTTATTTATTTTATATTGTTAATTTTAATTTTATATTGTTATTTTTGTATTTTATTGTATTTTATTGTGTTGTAAGCCGCCCCGAGGCTTCGGCAAGGGGCGGCATAGAAATGTTCAAACAAACAAACAAACAAACAAACAAATGGAGTTCATGAGTTCAAGCTGCCTTCTCCAAAGTGCTGCCCTCCAGATGTGCTGGATTAGAACTTCCATATGTGCCCTACAGAAGGACAGGGTCCCCACCCACTGGATCGTCAACTATCTGGAAAAAGCTCCTGTATATTGACTGGTTGGTTCAACATGTAGTCCAACAACAGAGAAGGATACATCCTCCAATATCTAGGTAGAACATCTGTCTCTTTGGCTCTTGCAATTTTGGTGCTCGCTCTCTCTCAAGTCATGGTAAAAATGAGATTTGGGAGAGCAACAGGGTTTGTTCTGGAAACTGACCTCCACCAACATCAGAAACTAGCTGTGCAGGGTCTGATGCTGGACAAAGCCATCCTGTTTAATAAATTTTGGATGCTGTGAGGCTTTTTAATGGAAAAGCAGTGTCTAATATTCAAAAATAAAGAAAGAAAGAATTAGTTGACTCTTCTTTCTTGTGGGCTGCTTGAAAGAGAATGGGCAGCTGCAGGATACAGTGCAGGAGTTTCTGCTTTTCTAGGCAGAAAGAGTGAAGTAGCGACACGCTTTTCAAAGACAGAGACCTCCACAGACTCTGACTTAAGGCAAGGACCAATATATTCTTCCAAACGTGGGGGTAAAAAGGAACAGTAGTACTTCAAGTGCCACCAAAGTAGCCATGCAAACACTGCATAAGTGAAGTAGTTTACTACTGGTGTTAGCTCAGGAGCAGAGCATTCCTGCTTGAAAAAGTAGGCTGTAAACGTCAGTTTAACCTAAAAAGCTGCCTCCCGATACCTTCCTCTGCCCCTGCCATCAGGTCCTCCCTCCATCCTTTCTCCCACCACTTAACATTCCTAAGTTATTTAAGCAAAGTTTGACCCGACACGGAAGAGGCAGCTGTAGAGCTCTCACTAGCATTAAGCAGCCAGAAAAATCACCCTGCTTCTTCTTCCGGTTGTCTTTATTGTTGTTGACGCAAGCTTAATTTGTGCTTGTTCAAAGAGCTGACTTTGAGAAGGAATTAGGCAAGGACCAGGGTTGGCCTGGGATTCTGAAGCGTTTGCTGCCATAAGCCTGACATCCACTAACCTCTGCAGAATCAGCCAGGGCCAAGGAAGCGTCCACTGGGCTGACGTGGAGAGCAGGAGATACAGAAGCCTCCCTCGTGCAAGGGGCTGTCCCTTCATAGGGACAGTGAAGGCTGGCACCACTGCAGCGCCTGTGCACTCACGTGTGTCCACTCCGGTAGCGTAAACCGGAATGCAAAGGTGCGAAGCTGCAGGCCTGGAGGCAGCCTGCCCGGGTTCACCAGCCGGGCACATGCCCTTCGCCTGGCCTCAGCCCCTTGCACCTGTCTGGTGGTTCCCCGGGTTTCGCATAGCTTGCTTTCCTCCCTACCCCATTCTAAAAAGTTGAAAGCCTTGGTTGCAATAACAAGCACTCTGGCATTTTTGGCCCTGTCCCTTTTGCCTCTGGACCCAGCTTTCATGGGCACACAGCCAGCAAGAGCTTCTCCAGGATGGAATTTGGCCCTCCGGCTAAAAGGGTCCCAGCCCCGCTGCAATAGGTGCGTGTGTGTTTGCGCATGCGCGTGCATGTGATGGGCTCTTTCGGTACAGACCTCACTTTTAATGCAGATGTTCCTCCAGATGCGCAGCCAGCCGGCCGGCTGTGTGTGGGTGACAGGATGCCCACGGACAGGCTATCACCCTGCATGCAGCTGGCTGCTGTGCCTGGCTTCATTTTGCATCTGCCCAGACATGGCAAGGCTGTGGCTCCCCTGGGGGCAATGTGGGGCCACACACCTCTCTGTGGGCACCATGAAAGCTGCTCTCCTTCCAGGCCAAACTAGCTGCCCACCTTGCAGCAAGATCCTGGCTGGGGAAGCAGGGCCTCTTCCAGCCCAAGGACTGAATTCCATTTGGGAAAAGCTCTCGGGGGCCACATCTCAGGCGTGGCACAGCCACAAGCAAGAAGGGGCAAGGCCAAAAGCACCGGCGTCTTTCAGCTCAAACCTTGCCGACAGCTTTTAAGAGAGGCTTTTCAATCTTTTGGAACGAGAGGAAAAACTGCACAAAAGCTGGGAGGCCACCAAGCAATCCGCGGTCACCCGAGAAGGGGCTTGGCCCTTTGAGGAACAGAGGAAGCCAGGATTCCAGGGGAACCAGACCTGGCCTGCCAGCCTTAGGCTACCAACACCTAGGCCAGATTCTAGCCCAGTGCCTGTCTACCCTGGCTAGGTGCAGCTCTCCCGGGACGTCGGCAGAAAAAGGCTTTTCCTGCCCCCTCCTACCTTCCCATGGAGACCGAACTGGGACCTCCCTCACGTGAAGCAAGCACTCCACCGCTCCCTCCGCCCTGCCCCAGCTCCAGCCCACTTCCCCCCCCCCCCACATTGCACAGCCCGGCAGGCTGCTCACCTCTTTTCCACGGAGTCGCCTTGGCCCCGGTAGCAACTCCTGAGCAGCTTCCCGCTGTCGGCATTGAACATGTGGTTCCGCAGGAAGTGAGCCGCGCATGCAGCCCGCTCAACGTACTCCTCCCTGCCCAAGATGGCTCCGCTCTGGGCAAAGCCGGAGATCATCAGGCCTAGGAGAGGGAGAGGGAGAGGGAAAGCGCTGGCCAGGGCTCTGTGGGATTCACATTCGTGAAGCATTCAGGAAAAAGCTGCGTTCTCTCAATGTTCAGCCAACACAGGAGACAAGTCAGCCGGCACTGGGTCATCCCTCCCCACAGAAAGGACTGCATCCTGCACAGCTCTCAGGAACGCCCTAGAGGCAGGGCGAGGAGAGGCGGAATCCCTTGCCACTGGGGACCTCCCACACTGGCATAGTCTCCTACCCCGATGAGGAGACTTTTCACCAGGGAAAGAGAAGGCGGGCACAGAACTATTCCTCGACAACTTGGGGGCAGGATGGTAGAAGCCGTGACTACATTTCTGGAAGGATCGCTTGCCTTCAGCCAAGGACAGCCCAATGGGCTACAAATGCTACCCCCTCCCCCCACTATTTATTAAAGGGGAGCTGGCACTTGCAACCATTCCTGATAGAATTCCCAAAAATTCCAGAACAATCTGCCAAGCAATGCATTCTCAAGAGGGCCAGGCTTTTCACACTTTGGTGTCCTCGCTCAGTAGCGGCAGACAAGCCCGTGTGTTTATATAATGGGAAAACCAAGCTGACATTCAGCTGCACAGGTTAAGGTGCATTCTCTCCAAAGTGCCTGTGAGGAACAACAGGAGAAAGGGGCTGCTGCCCCCTGCTGGTGCAATAGGGAACACTTTGAGGAAAAAAAATGCTTTGCTCTAATAGTGTATTTCAAGAGTCAGAAAAATACATAAAGGGCAGGAGGATGAGGAAGAAAACAGTGGCGCACCTTGGTCCTGGCAGAGGCTGTTCCTCCAGCAACAGGGAAACCATTCTGATGTCATTTCCCTCTGACAGCTCTGTCAGGGAAGGGCCCGCCTGGGCTACACGGCTGTCCTTGCCCACCCTGACCCGCCTCCAGGCCTATGTGGCAGCCTCCCACGGAGTCCCACACATGCACTCACTGCACAGAGTGCAGAGTTCGGCACGAGGGGACCCGCAAGAGAAGCCTCACCGTTCCAGGAGGCCAGCATCTTGGAGTCCAGGTGAGGCCGGGGCCGCAGGGCCCGTGCCTTATACAGTCGCTCCCTGCTCTTAATGAGCAGCGTCTTCAGCTGTTCCAGCTCCAGCCCAAACCGGGCAGCTGTGAGTTCCAGGGAATACTGCACGATCAGGACGTTTTTCCCCTTTAGCTCATTGTGAGGGTCCTGAAGCAAAACAAAACACAGAAGGAAAGTAGGCCAGTGTTGCCCACCACCTCTCTAGGCCCCTCCTAGGAGCCCGTGATTTGGACTACCCTGGACTCACTCACTGGCCCAGCTTGCTGCGACAACCCAAGCTGCAATGCACTGGTGCTAAAACCAAACCCATTGTCTTTTCCCTTTCCTCTGTTCAAACGATCAGATAAGCAAGAGGATTTTCCTCCAAGCCCCATTTAACCTTCAAGCCTGGCTATCTGCCTCCCAGCTTATGTGTCACTCCAGGGGACAAGCCTGGATGTGGGTGGTAGAACCGGATCTGGTGGAATGCCAAGGGCAGAGAGACCAGGCAGGAGCAAGGAGAATCAAGACAGGGCAAGCCGAAGAGTCAAAGTGCAGGCTTGTAGGAGCTTGAACCGAGACCTGATGACCAGCCTGCCTGCAGCCTCGCCCTTCTGTCTTTTCTGCAACCCACCTGGCGGTTGGAGCCAAAGCAAGCAGAGATGCTCAGGTGAGCTTGCGTTCCAAGACAGGGCAGGGCTAGGGAGAAGCAACTTTTAACAGGTCTGTGGCATTATTGGTTGTTTTGATTAATGAATGACTTATTCATCTAAAGTGAAGCTAATGTTATCTTTGCCGTGGCAGGACGCCCGATCACAGGGTAAAAGATGGAAGCAGGGTTAGCAGCGGGGAGAAATAGGAGAATGCTCTGACTGGAGCCAGGAAGTCCTCTTTTCCCGTGAGCAAAAGCCTCGGCTCCCCTGCATAATGGAACGTGCCTCTTCACACATTCTCAGGGTGTTGCCTGGAGTGAAACAAATTCGGGTCCGGAAGTGGCTTGTAAGCTGGAGAGTTCTAAAAGGCCCGTCCTGTTTTCGTTGGTAAACTTCTCCGGGAGGCAGTCGCCTGGCAGTCAGGCAGTGCGCTCATCCTCTCAGCACAGTTGTGCTCAGATGGAGCACTGCAGCCTTCCCCAGCAGGATGCCTACTAGCTGTCCCACCTAGGATTCCCACCTGACTGGCTGCGGGCGCTGCAAGTTGCAGCCCGGCACATCTGGAGGGCCCCGAAGTGGGCCTAAGCAGTGCAGCCCTAATCCAAGCAGAGACATCGAAGGCACCTCCCCGACGGAGCCCGTGACTTCCTTGCCGACGAGAGGCACGGCTCCCCCACCCCGGCCGCATCTCACCCCGCTGTACCTTCAGTGGATTCACATTGCCACCCTCCTTAACGCCGAAGTGATGCATGAAGACATCTGCCATGGTCTTTTTCTCTGGAATCCCTTCAATGGGGTCTGGCAGGAGCCACCGGATCTCCTCAGCGGTCCACACACAGAACGCCCCTTCTTGCTTCTCTTCTGACTGGACAGTGGGGTAGGAATCTGCATCCTCTGCACTGTAAAACCCCCCAGACTGAAAACGAAAGCAGCTCGGTTAGGCATGCCCTTCAGCACCAGGACGCCGGCCCATTCCGTCAGCAAAGGGTGATGTCAGCAAGACAGAGGGCTCCTGGCTGGGAACCAGGCTGGAGGGTAGCACTCCTGCCCCACAGCAAGGAATCCAGCTTGCAACCCAACCTTTTCTTTTTCTTTAAGGAGCAATTTCAAAAATTCCAGGAAAAGCTTCAAAAGTCTGCTCAGATCCAAGGCCACGGAACATACAGTGGACAAAGAACAGTTTCTGTGTCGTGCGCATGTCTCAGATGCCCCCCAAGTCAGGCAAACAGAAATAGCAAATAGAATACCTCATACATAAACAGAATAGTACTACTAAGAGAGGTCATAATTATTCCACACCATCATCATTCCAATGACATATGTTTACAATAGATGGCCGTATAAAGACAGAGAGCTGATCTTGTATGTGGTAACTGTGATCAAGACTAATTTTTGCCAAATGTGGAAAGCCCATGAAAATGCCAGTTGCTAAAGAAGGGCAGGTGAGACCTGGGACTAGGCCTGCGTGGCAAAAAGCACGAGCTCCATCAGATCAAACTGAAGAAGTTGGACAAAGTTTCAGATAGCTGGGGAGGCGTTCTTAATGTTGCAAGTGCTAGTCATTTAGGTACACTTCACTCTATAGGTACCTACATGCAAAGGGTGCACCACATTTTCACATTTTAAAATGTTAACGCGTTTTATGCTGCATGTTCTAACTGTACTCCCGGCCAGTAAAATCTCTGAAGTACCTTAAAGCATTCATGGATGCTGAACTTTAAAGCCAGTTCAGTTTCTTTGCTCCAGCGCAGACGTGCGCAAGTTGTGACTTTTGCCGTGCCATATTGAATGCACGGGGAGGAGTGACAGGAAGAGGCACTTGCTGCTTGGTGGAAGGAGGTGCTGCTGTCATATTATTTCCAGCCAAGGAGACAGGCACAGTCAAGGATCCAGCTGACTTCCTGTGCGTCCTCGCCAGCTGGAAACTGACAACTCATAGACCAACCAGGATGTAAAGCAGGTGCGCAGGACCTGCCTGAGTCTAAGCACCACATTTCCACTTAGGGTGTCAGAGGTGGGGGAAGCCAGAAGAAAAGTGGGCCAGTCCCCAAATACCAAAATATGGTAGCTTGAAGCCCATAACCAATCCTTAGAAGTACTTCAAACTTTTCCAAAAGGGGCACATTCTGCAAGAGCCAGGGGGCCACCAAAGCCTCAGTGGCAGGGGAAGGAGCCAACTGGAGCTAGTCCCCAGGCCTGAGGTTTGGCATCCTTCACCTCACGGCGGCCGAGCAAGACTTGGGGACTTGGGGTGGTGGCTTACCTTGTCACTCAGGTCCCGGGAGACATAGCACAGAAGGTCTGCCGCAACGTCGGCAAATAATTCATCGCCAGAAATCTGTTTAAGACACGAGGGGGATTTTACTCCGAAGATGACGGCACAGCAGAAGAGGAAAAATGGAACGGGCCATCCTTCCCCGACTTGGCAGCCTCCGGTTGACTGAGATTACAACTTCCTGACTCCTAACCATGCTACATGGGGCAGATGGGAGAGCAAGTCCAAAATATCTGGACTCTGGAGGGTACCAGATTGGGGAATCCTAGAACAGACGTTGGAAGCTTGGGAGAAAATGGTGCAGGGTGGGAAACCTTGGAGATATATGATCCCCCCCCCCTTGCACATTTTCCCCATGGGAAAAAGAGCAGGAGAAAACACGTGGAGAAGAGAGTTGAACTTTTCCCCACACATGCACTGATCTTTGTGCTGTTTTGTCCCCAGGCCTACGCATTTCTAAGCTGCAGGAAGCCAATGTTGTCTTGAGGGCTTCTGATTTAAGGGGCCAATGAATGTGTCTGTGGTGCAGGAAGGGAGGATGCCGGTGCGAGGCTGGCAACCCAGAATGGGAGCCGACAGGGCCTAGCTGTGGCTTCAATTTACGTCGTCACATGCCTTGCGTGCCCCAAAATGGAACGGCGGAGCACCAGGACGGTTCACGCCCGGGTCATTCAGCCCCCCGCGTGCTGACACTGCCCAGGGAATAATGGACAGGTGCCAGTTGCAGGGACATGCTTCCTCTCCTTGGTCCCGTGCCTTGGAGGCAATCACATTTCCCACTGTCAGTGCGGGAACGAGCGGCAGCCACATGGGTGCAGCCGTTGAGGGTCCCGAAACCGGGGGACACACGCAGGATCTCGTGTCCTATCGTGTGTGCATCCTGCCCACAAGCGACACTCCACTCCCCTTCCCTTCCCGCACTGCTCCAGTCTGTGCCGGTCCTTGGACTGCATCCTGGGAGCCTGGCACTGGCAATTCAGACGAGGGTTGGAAAGAAGAATGGCCGCTCATCGTAACAACGCTCCTCCCTCTTAGCTGTGACGCTCGCTGAGAGGGATCTCTTAGTTTCTGCCCGGGCGTTTATCCCCCGGATGTGCCTTCTGCCTCAAAAGGGCCTTCCAAGCAACTGGCACCCAAACTCAGGCACACACCGTTTTGCACTGGTGGGGGGGGGGGGGACAGAGGAGAACAAAGCAGCTCATGAGAACACGGCTGCAACAGGGAGTCCAAAAGAAAGCAAGGCCTGCCTCGATTCCTAGCCCCCACACAGCCCGGGGAAATAAAATTATCCACAGCTCCCTGGAGGGTTTCAGTGGAAGAAACCAGAACGCTTTGAGGAAGGTGCTTTGCAGGGGAGCGGCAGGGAAGGCCCTGCCTTCCACAGAAACGAAGGAGGACTGGAGGCAGGCACAGGCCGCCACTGAAGGGATTCATGCAGTACGGTAAAAGCCAGTAGCCTTGTGCCCTTCTCTGTTCAGGTGGGCAGCAAATACAATTTTGGAGGAATCTTGGGGGGCTCATTCCAGTGTGGGGGAGGTGGAAGGCAAATGAGGAGCGAGAAAACAAAAACAAAAACCAAGCCTATTTTGGATTAAAGCTCTTATTGTCAGTAATTAAGCTTTAGGAGGGGGATTTTGATATCAGGAGAGAGTGTTTTAAAGAATGTGGGGGAGGCAAAAGCTAGAAAAGCAGCAAGTGATTGGTAGTCAGGCACCAGGAGGCCAGGCCGGGAGAAGGGCCACCCAAGGATTAGCTGACTTGGGACTCCTGGACAGCCTGATTTGGCCCTTGGGCTGGGATTCAGCACCTCTAACATAAGTCCAGGGAGGCAGGACAGTAACGAAAGGTCATCACCTCTTCCGTTTCAATTAGGGACGGCCAACTCACAACACTGGTGCACCCCTACCTTCAACAGGCATGTCGCAGAGCCCATATTAGCAGGAATCGCTTATAATGTTGGTGCTGCAGGATCTGGTTATACAGCAGCTGCATTTCTTCAAAAAACTCTGAAGCTCTGCCATTGCCACCACACAGTCCAGATACTTTTTAGCTTGGCCCAACTTTAAAACATCATTTTAAACCGTCTCCAGACTTTTCAAAAGCTCCACAGCGCAGCTCCGTTATTATTTTTTAAGCTCTTAAATTACTCCAGTGGTCATGAATGAAGCAAGAGAGCCGCAGAGACACAAGCGAGCAACCTGTGCTGCGCAGAGCAGCTGTCAGGGGAAAGGCTGTCCTTCCTCCCCTGAAGCCTCCAAAGCCTCCAAAGGCTCCCGGCCATGATGGGAAAGGTGGGCGACACCATTTAAGGCAGTTTCACTGGCTGGAGTCAATTCAGGTTAAAGTTGGTGCAGCGCAGGGCCACAAGGTTGGTGGCCGGTTTGCAGGGGATAGGATACGAGGCGAGACTGAGGGAACTGGGTCTCTTCAGCCTGGAGGAGACTCAGAGGGGATCTGTTGGCGACATACAGGTATGTGAGGGGATGTCATACGGAGGTGGGAAGAGACCTGTTCTCCCCTGCAGAGGAGGGCAGAACGCGCTCCAATGGAGCCAAGCTCAGGGAAACAAGGTTCCATTTGGATGCCAGGAAGCACTTCCTGACCGTTAGGACCCCGAGGGTGTGGAATGGGCTTCCACGGGAGGTCGTTGAGGCCTCATTGGTGGGGGTGTTCAAGGATAGGCTGGACATGCACATGGCAGGCATGTTGTGAGCGGAGCCGGCTGGAGCCGGGGGTCAGATGAGATGGCCCGGGAGGCCCCTTCTGACTCCCTCGTTTCTATGTTCACCTTTGGATGAAACAGAAACGAAATCTCCCTGCCCTGCGGCCCACCCTCTCCGAAGCACTCACAGGTGCCCCTGCTGTGCAAGAACTGCACGGTGGCAGTCAGAGATGCTCAGGGCACTGGGAGGCGCTGAGTGAGGAGCGAAGTTGGGAGAGGCAGGCCCTCTAAGCTGCCTTGGCCCAGGGAAGGCGGCTTTGGCAGCAGTCCTGGGGGGATGCCCTCCAAGGCAGAGCACACCCACCACAGCAGCCTCTGCTCCAACAAACCGCTCCGCGTCTCTCTCCCCGCCGAGCAAGGCTCTGCACTTGCCAGCTTCTCCATACGACACACAACATGGCACAAGGCCTATGTGTTGCTCTCGGTTTTCCTCACACTCCTGAGGTGCCACATGGCTGCTGAAAAGAACTGCGGGGAGGAGGAGGAGGAAGGAAGCCTCGCACACTGTGCCACCATTTTCCTCGGTTGCCACAGGTGGCCCAGGAGCAGCACAGAAAAGAGCCTGCAGCCCCGCTCCTCCCCTGTGCCTGCAAGCACGTGGTCTGGACTCGAGCAGTGAGCTCGAGAGGCTAAGTGCTCATCTGTAATAGCGTCGCCTCTCACCTCCGTTCACCTAACCATTCACACTTACCTTGGTGCCATCTCAGCGACAAGTGGAAAATAGGAGGTTAAAGAGGGTCAACTCCTCTCTCGGCCAGCTGGCAATGAGAGCTCCTTTTTCAAGCTGTGGGCTGAGCGGGAGGATCCAGATGGGGAGGCAGGTGCACTTCTCCCTCCCCACCCCAGGCCCTGGCTCCTCGGCCTTGCTCTGGCCTTCCAAGGCTGCTACAGAGATGGTCCGCAGATGCAGCCGCCTGAGCCCCCACCACCACCACCGCACACCTGCCTGACCACTTCCAGACACGGGGAAAGCGAACCACGTTCAGGGAATTCACAGGAAAAGAAGGGCTGTATTATTTGCCTTGGGGAACCCTGACACTTCCCCTCCCTGGTCTATCTGAGACCCGCCAGGCAGACGCGTGGAAGGTGGTTACAACACAGCTCCCCACCACAGCGGAAATCCCCCCAGTGTCTCCCCAGGCTGCCACACCAGGCCCCGCGGTTCTTTTGCGGTGTAACTCGGGCTGAAGGATACCGAGCAGAGAGAATACCTGATAGGCCTTGGCGTAGGCGGCCGCCAGCTGCCCTTGATCATACAGCATCTTTTCAAAGTGAGGGACATGCCAGCGCTGGTCTGTGGAGTAGCGATGGAACCCCTGCAGGAGAGGGGGAGAAGCAAGTGCCACATCGTTTCTGCTTGGCTGAAAGTCTAGTTAGGTCTCCTGCACCTGATTTTCGACTGCATGATTGACTATCTCTGTGCACTGAGACAGATAAAATAGATTAAAATATCTTTTGTTGGACCCGTGGGGGGAGGAGATGCTGTGGAGGCTCAGGCCACACCTGCCAGCAAGCACCTGGCAACTCTTAGGGGCAAGAGGGTTGCCCACCCCTGAGCTAATCCAACAAAGTGTCTGTAAGCTGTTCAAGAATCTCTTCTTCTGATGTAGCTTAGACGTTCTAAAAATGCAATGCTCACACATACAGTTAACATTTCTATACTTCCGGGACAACAATATATTGGTTGGCTTTCCTTTTCTTACCTTCTGAAAATGGAAGGCAAAGGGAAAAAGAGTCACAAACTAATGTTTGCAGGGGGTGGAACTGGTGGGTACAGGAACTGAGACCAGATAGCAGGTCCCAAACAAATGTTTTGGATGAAACTGCCTGTGCAAAGTTTGGTTCCTTCTTACCTGGGCAATATGATCGTGAATCCCACCGTATGCCATCATCTTGAGGGTATGTAGTGCCATCTGAAGTGCTCGAACTCCTTCAGGTGCTGAGCGATGAAGAGCCCAGTAGGAGAAGAGGAAACTGAGATTGACTGCAAGAGAAGAACACAGCGAAAGAACAATTCCAGATCAGTTGCCCATCTCTTCCACTGCAATGACTTGACGAGACCACCTTGGACTAACCTGGAGTAGGGAATTTGGGAGACTCAGAGAATCCACCATATTCTTCATCATAAGACTCTGACAACTGCTGGAAACACCTGCTCATCACCTCCTTTGAAGATGGAGGGGCTTCTTCCCCTCGAGCACCAACATCCGTCCTGGCTAACAATGCAGACAAGATTTTCTCGCTGTTTTCCAAAAGACCCGTTTTATTCCGTTTCCACTGGTAGAAGGAGAAGACATCTAAGTCACAGTGTTACTCTTAATCACTTATGCCTTTTGCCACATCCTTTTTGGTCTCCTAAAAGAAAAGGGCATTCCAATGGCCCACCCAGAGCTTTGAGGGAGCTTTCAGAATTCAAAGCAAAACATGCTAGGATGCTTCAGAAAAGGTCACTGGTTTAGCATGAAGAGGGTTTCCTCCCACATATGAATCCAAAAATGGGACCCAAGCCAGCGAGTGGCTCTCAGATATTCCAGCCACTGCTGCTACTATTACCACAGGGACGATACTTTCAGATGAGGTTCTTCTCGTGCCATCAGCCTGCCTCACTCATGAACTTTTACAAGGGCTCCAAGTGACAATGTCTCTCCCCACAAACTTCCTGCCTTTTCCCACCACTTCTTCCCTCTTTGCACTAAGTGAAAAGCCCATGATGGAGAAGAGGATAGCAGAGCGACAGCCAGCGGTGGGAGCCCTCTGCCTGGCTGTTCCCAGAAAACACTCCCAGCAGCTCCCACACAGCCCTGAGATCAGCACGGGGCCTGGAAGGTCAGCAGACCCGTTCTACAGCCAAAAAACATGGACATAGTGTGAATTCACACTGGGCTCCCAGGTGCTCCCAGGGGGGGACACCAGGACGAAAAACAGACGAAGGGGAACATTGCGAATCATTTTTACCCCCAAAATTCCTATTGCTGTGGCACCACATGTGACATTACAATTCCCTGTTCATTATGCTACAGTTAGTCTCTCCCTAATTCACACTGTCCCAAACCTGAATGTCCAAATTAGTTCATATTTCTTTCAAAATAAAAGGTAAGGGCGGACACAAGAAGGTACTTGGTTTGATCCCTGGTGTATTGGTCCAGTGGGAATCTCAGCCTATCACATAATCCTGGATATTGAACCCCGTACCTGCTCTAGGATGCGGAGTAGAACGGTCCGAAATCCAACTTGGTAAATCCCATCCTCTGGGGGGAAATAGGTCCCACCTACAAATGGCTTGAGATCAGGGGTCAGCCACACGCTCATTGGCCAGCCGCCTCCACTGCTGGTCGCCTACAGAAAAAGTGACAGGACCTGTCAGATTCTCCTCAAAATCCACACAGAGGAGAATTTTCTCCAAACTGTTCTGCCAGGGCCATGTTCCAACTCCCCACCTGGACAAAAGTCATGTAAACTTTGTCAACATCTGGCCGCTCCTCACGATCCACCTTGATGCAGACAAAGTTGTCATTCAGGATCTGACCGATTTCTTCATTCTGGAAGGATTCCTGCTCCATCACATGGCACCAATGGCAGGTCGAATAGCCCACTGCAAACAAACACTGTCCATTAAAGCCCCACGGACAAACTAGGCAAGGGAGATGCAACCTTCACAGATTATTTTTTATCCAAAAGAATAGGATGAAGATGGGGAACCCCAGAAGAAAACCCACCATGACCTCCCTCTCTGGATATATACTTTATGGGGATCAGCAAAACAGGGTGAGGAATGTGTGTATGGTGTGTGGCATGCACACACCACAAACACACACACGGGGGGGGGGGACGGGGGGGAGAGAGAGAGTTCTTCATGAATAAATGTTGCTGGCAAACTACACAGAAGGTCCAAACCACAGATAAATGCAATTGTGGAAGACCGTGGCAAGATTATTTCTGGGATCAAATAACTAGCATATCAGTCAAAATGAGTTGGGTAAGCCCTTGAAATTTGACTGAGGATCTTTCATGGTGTCTCTTTGGTGAAGCACTGGCCATGGATCCCAGTGTCTGCTTATAAAAGAACAACAAGAATGAGAAGCTATTTTGGATTCTAATCCACTGCACATCCATGGGACAGAATTATGAAAGCATGTTTAATTAAAAAGAAATGCAAGACACCCAACATTCTTGCAGCCTGCATCCCTGTCCAACTCTCAACGCCCATCTGTGTGTGGGTTTCCCATGGGCAGCCTGCAGGTCACTGGGTGAACAGAATGCGGGACTAGATGGATGGTCGAATTCATCAGGGCTCCCCTAATGTTCTTACCTCCCCCAAACAAGAAGCACAGCCCTTTTCAGACAGCAGTTCTGCTTCTGATAAAGGAGCCCCCTTCAGAGGCAATCCGATGCATGATCCTGACATGGTTGTTTGCTTACAGGTAAACACCTTGCCACACACATTCATGCAGTAGCATAAGAACATTCCAGAAGGAGAGACAAGAAGGTGCAACTTGCCCTTTCTTCCTCCAGAAGGCTGCAAGGTGAAAAGAGGCTAGTGCCCAGTAAACAAGGACCTAATATGGATCATATTTATTCCAAGCATCCTCTTGGACTGAAGCACCTTTCAAACAAAGATGCAGCACAGTCTTGCAGCCAGTGGCACCATCCCGCATGCAGAAGGCAGGCAGGTGGTGGTATGGATTTTCTCTCCCTTTGCAGTCCCCCACATTTCCCCCAAATCTTCCCCAAAGGGTTGGGGGACTCTTTGGAGCGGATGGGGCAGAGGGCTGCAGCAGGGGAGAAGAGCCAGGTTGCACAAGCCCTACTGCACAGGCAGCCTCCCACTCAAGCAAACACTGGATCCATTCCTTTGGATACCACATCGATACCATGCATCTGCTGTAAACATGCACATGTAGCAGCATGTGGAGGAGCTGTTCTTCAGATACCTGATAGAAATATCAGTTTATCCTCTCTCCTTGCCTTATCAAAGGCTTCCTGGCCCCATGGGTACCTGAGAAGAAGACAAAGGAAGAATGGCTCACCCTGTTCATCCTGCCTGTGCTGAATGCAGACAGCCGGCTTCAAGCAGAGCGCCGACCCTTCTTCACGATATGCCAGGGACTTTTAGAGAGCACCTGCCCACAGAAGACGTGCACGACCCACCCAAGCCCAGATGTGGAGAGCCACGCTCCCGCTCAGACAGGAACACTGCCAGGACAGCCCCCCAGGATGGTGGAACACACCTGACTCCAGCCAAGACCACGAGCCATTTGTGTGGGGAAGAGGACCCTTTGCAAGAGCTGGGCAGACGCTACAGCGACTCCCCGGGGTGACCTGCTAGCCTGCGCATGTGTGGGGCTGGTGTGCAGGTGTGATGCTCCATCGACACAGGCTAGGAGCAGAGTGCACATAATGAGAAGTCAGGACTACTATCGTTGCTGTTGATTTTAATCCCTTGAGAGCTACCACAATTTAGAAATAGCTTTCCCAGTGTTGAACATCCCAGCTCTGTTCCACAAGCTCTCTTGGAGGGTCTGGCTGGGAAATGGCAGGTTGCAGGACTCTCACTGTGACCTCAGAGGCAGCCAGTGTGGCCAGCACAAGTCCAAGGAACACTGAGAGAGAATCAGTCTTTTGAAAGAAAACACAGACCTGCTTCCCCTCTTGGGGTCTATCATATACCAGCATTTTAAGCTCAGGATATGGAGTGAATCGATGCCCCGAACTCATCGTCAATGCCCCAAACTCCTTCAATAATTACTTGCATGCTATTTATGTATCTGCTCATTTCATTTCTGCAATAAAGCCACGTAAGCAAAATAGTACATGATAAATGACTATACGATCATCGTTTTAGAATACAGGAATGACAGGAAGCGTAACTTTGAATGGCATGCATCAAAGACAGCAAAAGTGTATACTGGGTGCCTTTACAATTGCTAAGGAACTTACATACCTAACTTGGAAGGAAAAGCACTCACAACCTCTCGCTCAGTGGACTGGAGACCTTGCTATAATTTGTGCACATCTCCTACAGCACTCAAGGTCATACAGACTCTTATCTAGTTTGTTTAGCTTATATTAGCATATATATTCAAAATGGAAATGTTAACCCTTCCCCACTTCCCTATGATTTCTTTTTTTCTTCTCCCTGTATCAAAAGAGATATTAATGAACTATAGATATTACATGATATGCATTCCCCCTAGTTGTGTCAGTACTGTCATGTTGTAAAACAAAACAAAAAAAATTAAGCAGCATAAAAGACAATTAAAACATCAGTTAATTGCACATTGAAGCCCTATCTCAATAAAAATGCTACCATCCCAGAGCAGGAAAAGAGTGGGCGGGGGGGCGCCTTTCCTGAGAAAATGTCATGTAAGTATTACAGAAGCGCATCTGAGGCCAGAAGAAAGAACAGCTGGAGTTGTTTAAGAGAATGGGAGACCTGGCTGGTAGAGGAAAAGCTGCATTTCCTCAAGAAGCATGCCAATGAACCTCCAACGCTTCTCCCCAGCCCAGTCATCCTGCCCCACTCTGCTGCCTAGTAAATGAAAGCTGCGCTTACCAGTCGACGGGATTGTGGGCATGCTGGAGGAGGTAAGGAGACTTCTCGTGAATCAAGCGGTTGGTGTAGAGAGCACCGCTGGAGTGGCCGCCCTTCCCTCCTGTGGCCATGGCTAAGGCTGTTCTCAGAAATATGGTTCTACAGCAGGGAACACAGACAGACAGAAGGCTGTTAGCTTGGCTCATCTCCTAAGCACTAAGATCTGGATTAGTTCCAGCACACGCATCCCTGAGAGATCAGCTGAGAACAACCCCCAATGTGTGCTGCTGAGCAAACACTGCTGTTCACTGTTTCACAAATGAAGCAGGCCCAGGATGGCAAGTAAGGAAATGGACGTGCTGAGCTAAACCGGGGGGGGGGGGCTGTTGACAGACCTGAGCTATGTTCTGTACAGTGATCCAGGACCAGGGGCTTCCTTGGAGAGGAACATCCTGGGTGGGCTTATAGAAACAAGCCTTCTCGTTACGCAGGAGCTCTGCCCCGCTGAGAGTTCAGGGCCTCAGACTCTTGAGATTCACACAATATACCACTCAAAAGTTTCTAGATATGTTGGCATCCTGTGTCCACTAAAAAAGACCCTAACATTAGTTGCATTTAGGGCCATTTTCGACCCCAGACAAAAGTGCCTCATATGAAAAGCATCTGAAGGAGGTTTCATTCAACTTAACAATGGCTTTGAGGTTTCAACAAGTACACGTAATTTAAGGTTTAATACTTCCAAAGGCTATGAAGAACAAGAAAACCTGCATAACTAAGCTTGGCCCATTGACCTTTTCTCTTTATAACAATGGTTTGGCCTTCTCACTGTTACTTTGTTTTAAAAATCATAGCAAAGCTTTCCCTCCACAGATTTTAATTCTATTTGTTCGCAATTTTCCTGCTAAGAATCTTGTCTTTAAAAGTTCTATATTGAACTTTCTTTTCTTTTTCAGGGCCTATTGCTTGGACCCATGAAAGTGTTCCACATAACTATTCATATGGAGATTCAGGGGAAATTTTGCGCCCCTGGCACATTTTAGTTTATAGCATAGAAAACATAAAAAAAAAGGAGGAGGCTGAAATTTGGGAACTCTTTAGAGTTTTGGGGGACAAAGTCCTAGAAGGTCAAGTCTGTAGAACTATTTATATATCAATTACTATACAGAATATGAGCTAGGAGGACACCTGATCACCGACGATGTGGGATGTAGACTAACACTACAGACTGCCACTTTCCCTGGAACTTCCCCTTGTTCCCCTCCCCTTGCAAAGCGCTACACAAACACACACAGGCCTTGCAAATCTGGTCCAGAAGTTTTCCCCGGTCTTCTGGGGCAGATTGCAAGGGGCAGGACTCTAAAATCTCTCTCACCCACAGTCTCCATTTCACTGGCAGATGACCAGGACTGGATACAACCCCGACTATTTACGTCACATGCAAAATATCAAGAAAGGAAGTTAGAATTTTAAACTACAAATGTTATTGCCAATGACAGCATTATGATTCTTCTTTTTTAGGAAGGCTTTTATAACCTGACTGTTTTACTGGAGCCAATTGCTTTTATGTTTTGTGCTGTTGTTTCTTTTTCTTTCTTCTTGTTTTATTATCATGTTTTATTGTTTTGCTCATATTTTGGCCTACTTTACTGTAAGCTGCTCTGAGTGCCTTTCTAACAAAGGATATAGAGTAAGGAATAAATAAAAGATAAGGAACATGATAATCTGGAACATTACATTACCATGTCAAAACTGCAGGGTACCACTGGAACTAATTTTAAACATCATTATGAAGATAACATATGTGCAACCTTCAACAATATGTCCTTCCTCCTGCGGATATGTCTGTAATATCCACCTTAATTTGTACTATCATCCACACATACATTTCTTACTTCCAAGCACAACCTCCTGATCATTTGCAGTCCTTTCATTAACATACATTTTAAACCGTTAATCACTATCTCTGGCTTATTAAGTGTCCATATAATGTATCCATCCTGTTCACAATCCTACCCAGGCATTGTTTAATCTACTGTTGCACTTCTCACTGTTACTTATCGTTATTTATTAAGGGCCAAATTTTTAAACATTATGCAGAAATTAAAAGATAAACAGCCCCTGCTGAATGGCTCACAATCATGTGCATACGTGATAACAAGGAATTAGGAAGGGATGTGGAAAGCCCACAAATGTGGGGTTCAGTTCTTGAATCTACAGTTGAGGCCTAGGGAGAAGGAATGTTCTGCAGTCAACCAAACCTGCACACAGAGAAGGCCCTCCACAGAATTGGAAGATAAACTCAAGCTGCCTTCTCTTTAACTCTTCCTACTGCCCCTTTTATCTAGATATCCATTATTTCTATGCATCAAAGCTTCACCTAAGCTAAACGGCTTATTTTGGAACAACCATCGTTCAGTCAAGCACAGTCAAGCAGAAGACCCCTTACAGCTCTCTGGTATTTAAAACTGGGATCGGCCAACCCCTCGTGTCTCCTCCCTAAAGTCCACTGGCTGTTGCAGCCATACCAACGACCCTACCCGTGAGCTGTGGATTTTCAAAATGATGCTGACTCCACCCACATTCCGGGATGCGGTTCGTCTCTACCAATCAGAACTCACATTCCAAGCAGAAGGTGGCACAAGGACCACTTTGGAGAAGCGCCAGCTCTGCTTCGCTGGCTCTTCAGGTTGCTACGCAGCTCTTGTTTTAGTTGTCAAATGTTTTACCAAAAGGGGTAACTTGTGTAATTGACAAATGCAAGATTTTATCCGAACGTGTGACAGAAAACCAGGATTGGGAAAACTTCCTGTCGTGTGTTCATGCACAAAAAATAGCCTTTTCAATCACACGTAATCTGTGAGGCTGCTATATTGATTTGTCTTATTTTAAATGTTATCAGTCTCAACCCTATCAGATGTAGAATAGTAAAACAAAAACCATAAAGAAATGTTGGCTTATCAGAGGGATCCCCTGTGGGGCTCTGAGCTATACAAAAATGTTGATCACATACTATTAGTTTTCCATAACTAGTCACTTTTAACTTTTGTACATCTACGACATATAAGAGTGGATGCCACTATGACTGGTACATGCAGTTATTATTATTAAATTAACGCATTTAATCCATCACTTACCATATATAAAAAATATTTCTAAGCAATTTACTAAATTGAAAAATCAAATGCATCATAAATTTGGGTTGAATGTCCTATTGAAATCAGCAGGGCTGACTTTGGAGTAAATATGTGTGAGATTTTTTTTTTCCTTGATGGGGAAAAAGATGATTCAAAGTAGAATTTATTTATCATACATAAGCAGCCCAATAGCCAACATTCTCTGGGTGGTGCACAATACATAAAAAATGTAAAATACCAAATTAGGACCAAAAAAAAAACCCCCTCCTGTCCAGAATAAAAGAGATGTGAACAGACCTGAAAAGATACAAATGTGTGTGCTAGGTGAGCCACTGTGGAGAAGGTGTTCCATACACAGAGCGCACAACTTCAGACCATCTCTCTTGTGCCACCTACTTCATTTCATCTGGCAGGAGCATCCCAAGAGCACCTTGGATGATGCTCCTAATATCAAAGAATAAAAATATGGGAGGAGATATTACATCAAGTAACCTTGTCCCTAAATACTGTCAAGGCTCTTAAAGGATAAAACCAGCGCTTTCCTCTGGGCCCAGAAACAGACTGGCAGCCAGAGCAGAGAATTATTGGCAAAATACGATCACGTTGGCCAGTCCCAGTTAACAGTCTAGCCACCCTATTTTGGGCTAATGCAAATGACATGAATCTTGGACCAGCCTAACAAGGCCATTCGTATGGCACAAGATGAAGGCATCACTTACAGGCACTCTGAAAAAAGCAAGGGAAACATGGAGGAACAGCAGGAATCCTGAACACGCTACTAAGGATGCAATGAAATGTAACAACTGTCAGTAACATGATAAGCCAAAGTTTTCTCTCTAAAGTTGAATAAACAGACTGCACAGTCCTGCATTAGAGCAGAGCAAACAACAGAAAATGGGCAGAAGGATTAACAGCAGAAACACTAAAGGGGAGAAAAGCTAATGTGATAAACATTACAGCTGAATTGCCTAGCTCCATGCATTAAAGCAAGGGGGCCTGTGAATAAGTGAAGTTTGGAGGGGTGCAGAGGGGCAAGAACTTGTGGATTTTGGAACTTTCCTTCTGGCCAAGGTGGCTTCATTTACTTTTTTTTTTCCTTGCTTCTTGGGGGTGGCATTCAGTTAGATCAACCCTCTCCAATCTAATGCCCTCCAGATGGGTTGGACTACCACTCCCATCATCTCCACTGCATCCTGTCTGTGTACTCGATTGCAGAAGGCTACTTTAGAGTGCAGTCCTATGTATGCTAAATCTGGAAAGCAACCCCTATAGTTCCCAGAAGGGAGCATGCGACCATTTTTCTTTCTAGGCATAGGATTGCGACCCTACGGATCAAAGTGAAACCACGTCGCACTGAGGACTAGCTGAAGCAGAAAAATCCAGTCCCCCGGCGCAAACCTGTCGCCACAGGGCCCGTTCGGGCAGGAGGCAACCAACCCGTTTCCGTTTCCACTAGAAGCAGGCCGAGGACGGGATCTTCCTTCGGGAAGCGACCGATGGCACACCTGTGCCGATGAGCGGCAGGGAAGCAAGGCGGGCACGCCAGCGCAACGCCGCGGGGCCCGGCGGCCTCGCTCCCCTCTGCGGCAAGCCCTCGCTCGCCCTGCCTCGCCCGCATGTAAACACCGCCGGCACGTGACCCGCCTGGCCCCGCAGTCGCAGAGGCCCGCCGTTCCGGGCTCCCGGCGGCCGGGCGGGGAAGCGGAGGCAGCGCGGCCTCGTGTACCTGCGAGCCCAGGGGGGCCGGACCGGGCCGAGCGGGCGGAGCAGCAGGCGGCATCCCGCGCGGCGCAGCACCGCGACGGGGGCGGGGAGCATCGCCGCCGCCGGCCGTCAACGCCGCGGGGCGGTGCTAAGAGCGCCCCCCGAGCGAGCCGTCGGGGCGAGAGGAAGCCGCGCAGCTTCGTCCGGGACGAGGAGGCGGAGCCGCCCGGGCTTAGCCGGGCCGGGCCGGGCCTGCCGGCGGCGGTTCACGCGTCAGCGGGGTCAGGGGGAAGGGCCGTGGCTCTGCCCGGAGTCGCTCGGCGAAGGGAGGAGGATGCCCCGATCCCGCGGAGCCGCATCCTCGCGGTGTCTGCGTGCGGGGATCAGCTCTCCGGGCGACTCTCTGAAATGAAATGCCTCGGCCCAGGAGAGCTGGGGAGGTTCCCTAGGAATGCGAGAGGCTTCGGGAGTACGATTTGACAGCGATGGTTTTCCAAAACTCTGCCATTTCGGCCTGAGCTCGTTTAAGTATCTGCACCGGGAATTCCTTTCTCCCCCGGGGAATTAGCGCTTATCAAAGGCAAGGATTCTCTGAACATATGCAGAGCATATTTTTCTTGTCGAAGGAACATTCCTATGTCTGGAAATTGCCGCAATGTGCCGAAGAACCTGATCTGTGTAGGAAGCAGCCTGAGCACGGGTGGGACCATTTGGCCGTCTGTGACTGAAACAACACTCGAGTTTAGAAAAGGCTTTTGTTTGGGAATAGTTGCCTAGTACCTTTCTTAGTTATTGAGTTGATTTATAGCCTGCCTTTCAACCCACGAATGCACTCAAGGACTTCGTACCTTGGAGCGCCAGCCCTTCCCCTCTGCCCCACTGTGGTCTTTCAAGGATGGAGACTCCCCTTCAGCGCCGGGCCAGAATCGATTTCAGAGGAGCTCTGGGGACAGGATGGCATTCCAGTGCTGGGCAGGGCCAAAAGCAAAAGGGCTGGAGGCAGAATGCTCCAAACCCCAGTGTGCATGAGGGTGCAATCCCACACCTGTTTAGAAAGGAAAACAAAGCTCTTACTGCCAACAATTAAGACAGGCAATTATTCAGATAGATAATTCAGATTTCAATTTTTTAGAATAGGGATGGGAACTCAGTGATTGAGGGATGGGAAGATCTGGTGAGCTGCATATGGTTGGACTGGAAACACAGGTGGGCTGTGGCTGGTGTCCCAGTTCTACTGGCAGTCATGCTTAAGCACAGCTACTACCCAATATTTTTGTTACCAGAGATGTGGGGGATCAAACTCATGGAAAGCATGTGCTCCACAAGTGAACAATGGGCCTTCCCCTTTAATGGGGCCTTCCCCTTTAATACATTGTCCCCTTCCAGCAGAAAAAGCCAGCTTAAACCCAGCCTGCCCCATCAGGATCAAGGCCCTGGTTGCTTTCCACTGGAGCAAGTACCTTTAGGATTAAACTTTAAGTCAGCATCTACTGGGGAAGGAATCTCAGACCAGGATCACCTTCCAGAGGTGTAGCCATGTGGAGCAAAGCCTACAGTGTTACTGCTGTCCAGCAATGGTGTTCAAAAATATATGCCATGGGAAGAAGGTTTGGCATATGAAATATTCATTGTGCAGGAGCTCAGAATGAAAATCACAATGGAATTGTCTGCCAACCTGCATCTCATCACTTGCCAGTGCTGCTTGGTGTGGAATTCCTCACTGTCTGGAGGTCTGCTCCTGCGTTGGAGACATTTTTCCACTGATGGGGAAAAATTACAAGCCTAGGTAAGTTCACAGCATCATCCCCTTGTGTTGTTTTCAGAAACAGATTCTCTTAATTCAAGAGGCTCATCCCACTGCAGGCATACTCTGTAGCCACCAGATTCTTCAATTAACAGCTCAGCAACCACTGCCTTGAAGCCACTGCATGGGTACTTTTTACTTCCTTCCCACCTCCTGGTCCCTTCCAGCATATGCTAAAGAAGAGCAGAGCAGAGCTTCTCTGCATTAACCTCCTCCTGTGCCTTGTTGACTTTTGAGCATTGATTTTCTATTTGTGCAGCTGAGAAAAAGGATGCCTGTGAAAGTAAACAGGTAACTTTTCACAAAGACAGTGGGAGACAAAATACATTGTTGCTGAGGCAGCTGGTGTGAAAAGATTGCCTATAGGGGGTGGACATGCTTGTTTTTCTTAGGTGTTGACTTTTGGGTGGAAGAAGAAGGCTAGGAAATGAGACTAGTCTTAATTATGCATTCTGCTGAACAAGAGCAGCTGACAAAAGCCTGATTTTTACCCTAAAATGCAAATTAAGTGTAAGCACATTTCAAGGGGAGGCATAAACTGGGTTGCTGAGACAGCAGCTGGCCCACAGGTAGGAATAGAATCAGCATCTCTAGTCCTTTGTCACTGTTGTGTTATTTGGGGCAAATTACAGACTGTACCCCAAATTAGAAGCCTGGCTGGTTTTTCACACATGGGATTCCAATTTTTTTTTTTTTAAATGAAAAGGGATTCCACTTCTCTTGAAAAATGTTGATCTAGCCTAGACTGATCCTGTCAGGTATATATTCCGATCATATAAAACATGATCCAGGTTTTGTAAATTGTTCTTTAAACTTTGGCAACTGGGGTGTGAGTGCCTACGAGCACAATCCTATGCATGCTTAAACTGAAAAACATTGTGCAACTCCCAGCATGCTGGCTGAGGCGTGCTGGGAGGCCTGGGTTTTTCAGTCTAAGCATGCACAGGGTGGCATTCTATCAGAAAGGCCTGGGGTGCGTTTTTCAGATCAGCTCTCAGTCTCTGCTGTAAACCTGGAACTGCATTTAATTGTTTGTTTGCTTGCTTGTTTGTTGAAAGTTTTTATATACCATCCACTATAAGCATCTTGGGACAGTTTTACAATAAAAGCAGAACAAAATAAAATAAAATAAAGCACAGCATCCAATCTCCAATAAATAAAACCCACCTTAAAACCAAGTAAACATTAAAATAATGGGAAAATAAAAAGGGTTTTGCCCTGCACCGAGAAGCATAAAGCATCGGCGTCAGGTTATCCTCTTTGGGGAGCGTATTCCATAATTGGTGGGGAGGCCCTTCTCCAGGTAACCACCCTCCTAATCTCCTTCAAGAAGGGCCCCCAGAGGACCTCTGCCTCAGATCAGCTGTCCAGAGACCCTCAACGTATAGGACGGGGGGGGGGGGGAATATCCAAATAAATAAAATAAGTCTTAAGAGGTGGGAAGGCGCATAGAGAAGGAGGTGCTCCTTCAGGTATATAGGACCCAAGATGTTTAGGGCTTTATAGGACATTAGCAGCACCTTAAATTGGGGCCAGACATCAATTGGCAGCCAGTGTAACCGACAGAGGACTCGTGTTATGTGTGAATACTTGCTGGTCCCCACTGACATCCTGACAGCTGTATTCTGAACCAACTGAAGTATCTGGACCATCTTCAAGGGCAGTCCCATGCAGAGTGCATTACAGTAGTCCAGGAAGTTACCACAGCATGGGCCACTGTTGCCAGGCGCTGCTCATCCAGCTAAGGGCACAGTTGGTAGACCAGCCGTAGTGGAAGAAAAGCGCTCCTCACCACTGCTGCCACCTGAGTCTCCAGTGACAGCTCTGTGTTAAGGAGCACTCCCAAACTGCACACCCTGTCCTTTAGGGGAAGTGCAATCCCATCCAGAACAGAACCTCCATCTTATCTGGATCAAGCCTCAATTTATTAGCCCTCATCCAGCCCATCACCCTGCCCAGGCACCCGTTCAGCACAGCCACCGCCTCACCTGGAGCAGATGTAAATGAGAGGTAGAGCTGCGTGTCATCAGCGTACTGATGACTCCGCAGCCCAAACACTCGGATGCCCTCTCCCAGCGGTTTCATGTAGATGTTAAAAAGCATGGGGGATAAAATGGACCCCTGTGGAACTCCGTGGCAGAGCTGCCATGGTGCAGAGCCGTAATCCCCCAGCACCACCTTCTGGAATCGGCCAGACAGGCAAAGCAGTGCCTCCAACTCCCAACCTGGCCAGCCTGTCCAAAAGGATATTGTGGTCGATGGGATCAAAAGCTGCTGAGAGGTCCAGGAAAGCCAACAGGGACACACTCTCCCTGTCCCTCTCCCTGCACAGGTCATCATACAGGGTGGCCAAGGCAGATTCAGTACTGTAACCAGGTCTGAAACCAGATTGAAATGGGTCTAGATGGTCAGTTTCCTCCAAGCGTGCCTGAAGTTGTCCGGCCACCACCCACTCAAGCACCTTGCCCAAAAATGGGATATTAGCCACTGGCCTATAATTGGTGGCTATCTCTGGTCCAGGGTCGCCCTCTTCAGGACAGGCATGCATGCCCTGTAGCAAACTACCCTTCTCTCTGTCTTATCCCCTCCTCTTGGAAGGTGGGAATAGTACCCTGTCCTTTCTGAAGGAATGTGGAGATGATTACTCTGAAGCCAGTCAGAATACCTGAAATGTGCTTTAAAGAGATGGACTTCTTATCTGTGCATCTTTACTCAGGCCATTCCTTGTATTCAGTAGAGATTACTCTGTAGTAAAGGCACATGGGATTGCAGCCTTGCTTTGTTTTAATCCTGTTTCTGGTTCCTTCTGGATCAAGGCAAGATGCTTTTATCAATATTGATTTTATTCTTTTAATTTTATTTAATTTTATGGGTTTTTACAGTCTGTATTCACCTGAGGATATAATTGTTCTCTTTAGAATAGTGCTGATGGATGGGTTGTAACAAGTTGAAAATACATCCTTTTTAAATAATTGGATGGGTAGGAATAGTACAGCTAGAAAGGTTTCTGCACTAGCATACAAAACTGCACTTTGTAACTCCTTGCAGAACAAACACCCCCTACTGGTTATATGGCAGCAACTATACCATATAGTTTCATTTACCTAAAACAGAAGCATCCAGCTCCTTTTAGGGGCCAATCAGGTACCTCTGGGATGCTTTTAAGCAGGATGCGAAGGCAATGCCACCCTCCTGCTTGTAGCAATATAGTGTTTAGAGGCATACCGCATCTGATCCTGGAGGCAACGTATTTCCATTGTGACTAATGGGCATTGACATTCTCCATGGATTTCCGTCTGTTTCTTGTCTAAAACCATCTAATTTGGCAGCCATTGACACATCTTGTTGCAGAAAATTCAACAGTTAAGTCGGCATTTCCAGGTAATTATGCCAATACCAGCCAGAGTCACATTTTGAAGCATTATCTGAAGCCTAGAAAGGGATGGATCAAAGGAGACATGTATCTTGGGCTTTACACATTGTGGGGCTGTAAAAGCAACAAAGCTAAATAGCCGTGTAGCTGCCAAGCCAGTCAGCATCCATTTCCCTGAACTCCTATGTTAACATCTTAATCATCAGGTTTCAGTTCCCCAATGCTTCAAACTGAGAATTTAGGATGTGTTTGCTGGTGTCTGGGCAAAAGGGGAGTTGATTAAAATAATCTCATCCAGTCCATCCAGCTGAAGAGCATGTGGGGAGGTATTTTGTTTTATTTGGTTCTTACCAAGCTGCCGTTGATGGAAAATTTACGGAAGAATGGTGTTTCTCAAACAACAGTTATGCTAAAAAGCTTTCAGAATAGCATTCAGTGTCACAACACTCCCTAGAGAAGAAATCCATTCCCACTGCAAGAAGCAACCTGAATTAGGTCCGTCCCACTGCCGCCTGCCCTTGCTTTGGCTTGATTATCACTCACTCACTGGTAAAAAGTAAGGTGCACCATGGCTGTTCCCTTTCTGATGGCTGAATTCATAGCAAACATTTCGACTTACATCTAGACTGCGTTTTCTGTGAACATGGATGTCCTGTTGTACCAGTGTATGATGGTGGTAATCTGTTCTTGGAAAATGTAGGTGAGGCAACTTTTTCATAATAGAGTTTGAGTAGGTCACAACTAATGGGTCGGATCAATATTAAGCCAACTGAAGTTCCTATTACTTATGTGGGACTCGTCTAAGAATTATGGGTAACCTCACACATGTATTAACCACTGTGACATAAATAATGTGAATGAATGGTTTAACCCCTTTTTCTTAGGAAAATGTTCTTCTTGAGAAGCTCTATAACTGTACTCAACCAATAACTCTTGTATCGACTTTGGAATTACTATTTTGGAATTACTTAAATCAGACCCTTCTAAAATAAAACCATAGAAAGATTAGGGCAGGAGTACAAAACTCAAATGGATGACCAATGATGGTTCCCCAGCAAAACTGTCAAGCAGTCATTGCCATCTCTAGCAAGTTTAAGGACATAACATGTTGCCGGAACTGCAGGAATAATTTCTGATATACCATGCAGTCCTATAAGAGCCATGTTGTTCAATGGGACTTTTTCACAGATATGTGCATATTGCATCATCCCAGGGAAGTGGGATGTGTTGTGGAAGGTTTAAACATACAGAGCATCCTTTCCTGTTCAGGTGCTTGCCAGATGTTTTGGTCTGCAGTTCTCAGCATGCCTAAACACGGACCATGCTGGTTAAAGTGAATGGCAGGCGAATCCAAAATGCCAGCTGTGATGTTCACCGTTGTCAGAACTGGGGCACTAAATGCTGCAGGGAGTGGGGAGTGCTTTCTTGAAACACGCCTGCCATTTGAGAGAAATAACCCCCTCTAAGTGATTTTTCTGAAGGAGAAGTGCAAACAAGGACCAAGGTGTTTGCTTATTGAGAATGAAGGCTTTAAGTATTGCCATAACTCTGAACTGGCTTCATTTTTTTTCTTGTAGCCAAACTGGATTGGTTCCATGGTGTCCTGGTGGTTGTCTGGACTGAACAAAAGCAGCTTTGCCCAGACCTTGAAATGACTCGGATGAAGAATGCTTCTGAAGCAATTTCTAGTAGGGGTAGCTTCTACCCCTCACTCTTTCACCCCCAGAGGTTTCACCTACATCGCCCTTTCTCCAGACCCGAAGGGAAAGCAGGAGATTTAAAACACAAGAGGAATTCATCAGGAAGAGTGCAAAACATCAAGCACATTTGGATATTTTATTGACTGCTTCTTCCTACCCACCCCGCCGCCCCCATGTGCCACTATAGTCCAAAAGTCTGTATTGGTATGGGGATTGCTGTGGTGGTGCATAAGCATAGACAATAAAGCCTCAGGGATTGTACCCACTGCTTTCTGTGCCCGGCCCTTGCTCTGATCCTCCTTCTAGGCTGTGTCAGCCCCATTAGTGCTCCACAGCCATCTATCCTGCAGATGCAACCCTCGTTAAGACACAGCTGATAACTGGAATATTAACTTCATCTGTGCATACAGTCCTTTGCCATTCTGGCTCTCTGATTTTCAACATGTCCATTGATACCCTGGAAGGATCTTGGAGGGAGAGGTTGCCTAAAAAGTGAGGCTAAAACACACATCCATCGGTGTCTTTTTCAGTGTTTAAACAAATCCAAACACCAGTGAAATGCTCCGAGGCCATCAAGCACAATAATACGGTTTGCAAGTTTTAGGGTTTCTAAAGTCACATTCGAAGAATGGTCATCCCAGCATTTGCTTCCAGTAAAGCTGTCCAGAATGCCTGCATGAGCTTCGCGGGGCTCATTCAAGGGTTTCTAGATGATGGAGCTCTGTTTCAGGAGTTTCGCATTTTGGCGATTAGGACTTGAGAGGTAGGTACTGGGGAACAGCTGCAGAGTTTGTGGTCAGGCATGTAGTGGTCCAGGGTGACAACAGGGGAGGATCCAGATCCCCTCCCCAAGAAGTACCAAGATATCAAAAGAAAAGTCCATTTGAATCAAAGTAGGCAGAAGCACAAGGGCAGAGAACTTGGATGTCTGGCCTGAAGTATGAGTGGCAACAGGAACAGTGGACTCCTAGAATGAAGGACGATGCCTTCTTCAGGGTCTCAGTTTGGGGGCTATTTAAAGGCTAGTATCTAGTCTGCCTAGTTCCTCAGTATACCTTTGTGCAGTTCTCTGAGCAAAGGAGGAGAAGCCCAGGTAGGTTGGTGAGACAATTCCAAGGGGCGGGATGAAGGTTATGCTTCTGCTGCCCTCCCTTCCCATCATTAGTAAGACATACCCCTGAATGACAGGCATTTATTTCAACTGCCCAGTCTTTTTGATCTTGCATCCCACAGGCTTCCACTTGCCTCATCCCACTGCCTTACTGGTCCTTTACACTAAATCGCAAAACCTAAAACTTGACAAGCCAACTGAAGGATGCACAGGAATAAATATGTGTCTTATGTACTTCTTTTTGTAGCTGGGAAAGTTGGGTTTTCAAGTTCTAACTTGAACCTTTCCGGGGTGTGATGGGGTGCCAAACAGCAGTAGAGGAGATTTGGCTTAGTCAAGCAACCCAGTGAAGGTGACTCGGGGCTGGAGGGGGAAGGACTCGGATGTCAGCCTCTTGCGCATAGCAATGCTATACTTGCTGAGCTGTCTTGATTTCCAGAAGTGGGACTGTGGCCCTGTCATGCACACAGCAGAGCTGCAGACCTTGGCAAAAAGGGCTGTGTTTTCCATGCAGAGTACAAAATACGTTGTCCTCCCCACTGAAGAGACCGTCTTTATGCATGACTTTTCTTGATGTTTTATCTTAGTCCGCCCATACCAGCAGGAAGGTATTGGAGAACAGAGACCCTTGAAAGTTAATGCCCTCCTTCCTCGGGGTCTTCCCATCATCTCTGCACCCATCAGAGCAGCGTCCGTTGATGGCAGGCATATCCCGGTTGTGATCAGAGGCAGATTGTAGGCAATGCTGAGCATCATGGAGGGGCTGGTTCTTCTGAAGCCCCCAAGTAAGGAGAGTCACTGGGTCTCTTTGGCCTGGGCCGAAAATCGGAGAAGAGCTTCCAGGATGACAGTCCCTCCCTTCAAAACAAATGCGCCCAGAAAGCATTGGCATAGGAGTTTCTCCAAAACGCCACAGGAAGGAGCAAGAGAGTCCACGCAATTTCAACAGAGTCTTCTCAGAGGAACGGGTTCATACTGCCTTGGGAAGGTAGCGGTGGCGGGACTGAGCCAGAGAGCGGTAGGAGAGGCTGAGGCAAGTTGCTGGGAAGCTCTGGGAAAGGGCCTGCCCCAGCCTGAGGGAAGGCACTCATGGAGGCTGGCAGGGTCATCGCCGATGGGATGCTGCTGAGTGGGAGAGGGAGAGAAGCGCTGTAGGACATGGCGCCCACGCCCATTCCCATGGCTGCGCTGGGCCCCGGGGAGCTGGTCCGCATCTGGTTGAGGGTTGGCTTGGGCTGGTCGAGGACATTGAAGGGGTTGGTGGGAGAAGGTGTGCTGAGCCCTGGGAGAAGGAAAAAGACATTGTCAGCATAACTTCGCCAGGAGTTGTGTGTCCAAGACCAGATACTACCACGGCCTCAAATTCTGTGCCAGATGGTGGCAACTTTCACAACCAAGAACCCCTCCTCTCTTTAACATTGATTAGGACAGCAGTGGGAGTGAGCCCTGTCTGTGTTCCAGGGACTGCACGTTGCACCACGTTTTCTAGTGCTGCTGGGGCTGAACCACTTGGCATCCACAGCGGAAGCAGGAGTCATAAGCCACGAAGAAATGAGCACTGCTCTGGTGTGTGGCAAGGATCCATGCTCTTAGTTCAGGCCAGTTTGGATTTTCTGATGCCTGTGGAGAGATGAGCCCCATGAAAAGGGGACTAGACGGGAAAGGTGGGGGCTCTGTGGCAGGGCGAGGCAAAGGGTTGTGGACTGGGAAACCGCTGTCAAGGCAGGCATGGGTCCATGGGTCTTTTTATTCCAGCAATATTTTAATAACTTTTAATATTGGTTTATATATGTTTTTAACTGCAGCCAGTGTGGATCTGTAATTCATTTGTGTTATGTTTTATATTATTTTATCTATGTAAGCCGTCCTGAGGCCTTTGTGACAGGACAGCATATAAATATTCTGAATGCATGAATGCATGAATGAATGAATGAATGAATGAATGCACAAGCCAGCAGCTCCTGCAGCCCCTCAAGCAATCTGCCACGGGCTTTCCTTTCCCCTGAGTGGCTTTCCTACGTGACCTACCTGCCAAGAATGGATTACGAGACTTCAGGTTCTGGGGAGCTGTAACCAAAGAGTCCAAATTAACCAAGGAGGAGGCATTTGGGCCAAGAAAGGTCTCTGGAGTTTTGCTATCCTTCTTCTCCTTCTTTGGGTCAGGAAGAGAGTCTCCGAGGCCTGTAATATCAAAAGCGTCCTTATTCTTGACTCCATTCTCCTTGGTGCTTGAAATGAGGTCACTATACAGGTCCACATCTGCCAACAACAAAGGGGGTGGGTCAAATAACAGTTTGTGTCGATGCTCCCAGGCTTGTCCCACGTTCTCCTGGGGTTCTCATTGGCTGGTTTAGGGTGCCATCCTGTGGGGATGCCTGTAAGCCACCGGCTCAGCTGCTTAATACAGAGTGGAAGGGGCAGCGGAGGCACTCCCCCCCCCCCACTTTGCACTGTTGCTGCATGGACACTTCCGGCCACCTGGCGACAGCATCCTCATCTTGGGGGAGGGAGGGAGGGAGGGAGGAGGCTGCAGTGCTACTAGGTTATCTCAGTACCAGACCCCATCCTCTGACACCTCCCCAGGGTCACTTTCCCAAACCTCAAGAGCAGCCAGTGCGGTTCTTTTTCTGCTGGTTGTAGAGGGTGGAGGAAGGGGATTCGAGCTATGATTCCCACCTCCCAAGTTGGAATAATACCTTGGCATCCAAACTATGAGCCCCCAAAACAATATCTAAGGCCAGAGGAGTATAACCTCAGGTGCAATCTGAAAACAGAGCAGCAAAAGCAGAAGATATAATGAAATATACTACAAAAGGAAATGAAGCAGCACTTAAATTCCAGCTGAAAGATGCATCTACAGCTGGTACAACTACAAACGCCTAAACAGCTGAAAAGGGTTGCTGCTGGCACTGGAATGAAACCGGGGGAAGCACCAGGCACACCTCACCGCCTGAGCAGGGGATTCCAAAAGCAGGCACCAGGATGGCCACCCATCTGTCTTGCAGAGTGGAAGGATTTAAAGAAGTGCTTCAGGTGCTAATTATATTAACACCCAAAGGCCCCTGCAGGTAATGATGGGCAACCTGCAGGGTCCAGGCCTCCCCTCACCAGCCTGTAGCCTTCTCTCCTTGCCCTGTGTGGGTGAGTTCACCATGATTAAGTATAAATGCATTCTGGGAGGCTGATAGAAACTTAAAACATCTGGAGGGCACCAGGTTGCCTACCGCTACTTTGGGCACTGCTGCCCCAAGCCTAATCCATCGGGGAGCAACAGACAAATTTTGGTATAGCGTAGTCGTTACATGATTGTCTTTATTCTCAGCACTGCCTTCCTTTAGCACATGTCATCTTTCTAATCTCATTTTCAACCTCCCTTCCCCTAAGATTCCCTCACCTAATTCTGCTGCAAAACAGGATTGTCCTCAAAAATACCTTGTGGATATCCTGCTCTAAGGAAATTCTTGCTTGTGATTCCAAATGCTGTCAGCCTCTTCCAACTGGAAGACTAGAGCTTGATGGAAACCATACAGCAATCCTCCCCAGCCTGGTGCCCTCCAGGTGCATTGGACTTCAACTCACCTCGGCCCAAACCAGCATACGCAATGGTCAGAACTGCTTGGAATTATACGCCAGAACATCTGAAGGGTACCAGATCGAGAGAGGCTAATATAAGGTGATAACATTGAAACCAAAAGGCCACTACAGGGTAAGTGAAAGCAGGGCAAAGCCATATGCATCCCTGGCGGGATACATGCTACAAGAATTGTGTTCTTTCAGTATAAATACATCATCACCACCACCACCACATTGGATTTGCATCCTGCCATTTTCCTCTTGTGAGAAACCCAGGATGACTTACATCCTCACAACAACAACAACCCTGTGAGGTAGGTTAGGCTGAATGTGCATGACTGACCTGAAGTCACCCAGCAAGCTTCATGGCCTGGTGGAAACTTGAACCCAGATCTCGCAGCTCCCCACTCCAGCCTCTCACCACCACACCACTATAGGACCCCACGGTGACTTATAATCAAATGAGAAATTTTTGAATAGCATCATCAACTTTGAAACCTTAAAAACAAATCAAAGCAGTGGGGGAAGAATTGTAGGTCAAAAAGATATCCCCCACTTCAGTGTGTGGCTGTCAAAATCACGGGATCAAAATGATGCTGGGAAAACATGGCTAGAGGACCTGCCAAAGGAAAGCTGGTGTCAGTTCCTGTGGGCGTCTACACCATTCTCATGACCATCTCTCCCCCTGGATACGGCAGAGCAGGCGACATCAGCTGGGTCCCTACCCATGTTATGGCTTACGACTCCCATCTTCCCTAACTAGTTGTTATGCTGTCTGCAGGCTGCTGGAATCCAAAACAACTGGAAAAATGGCAGCTGGGGACAACTGCATTCGATCTTTACTTACCAACAGGGCTGTTGGATTTCACAGAGGCAGGGGCATGGGAGCTGTCATGTTCCGCCTGATCCGTATCTTCTGGTAGTTTTGCAAACAAGTCGAATGGAACACTGCCTATGGAGAGATGAAGACAGAAAGCCAGGCAAATCCTTCATGGGACTCAAGGGTCTTGCCATTCACCCCCTTCCTTCTCTGTTCCTCACTCACCCCTCCCAGGGATAATTGAGCACTCTCCATGCTTCGCCTTCCCATGGAGGGCAATGGAAGCAAGAGCTTGAGCAGATTTCCCAGGGAGCCCTAGAAAAGTGGCGACAGAGGTGTGCCCGTCCTCTCCCAGCCTTCATCCCTTGGACTTTGAAGCCTAAGAGCAGAGACAGCTGTGCTGCAGGCACATAAGGCAGGTGTCCATGGAACTCCTGGGTCTCTGCTGGGCCAGAAGGCCTTAAAGGTGGACGGGAGGCTGAGAGAGGTGCATGTACCAGCTCATAAGGCAGGGCAGTGACCTGTCCCAACTCTATTTTGACCCTAAAGATAAACACGTGGTGCATGTTACCACTGAGGTGGTCACCAGGAGATAAATGCTACTCACCCTAGCTGAGCGCTTAAATGGGGTATTATGCAGCATGTGTATGTAGCTGACCTTATATGGTTTTCGTGTTATGGGGGTTGTAGGGCTCTGCCACTGTTTCATTTTTAATGGTGTCTTCAAAGGTGTATCTTTTCCTATGTTTTAGCTGATCCCTTTTAAAAAAAAGTTTACATTTTTGTTGTTGCTGCTTTTAATTCTTCGTTACGGGTTTTGTTGTTTGTTTCTTAACAAGTATAGAGAGCTTTGACTATAGAGAAACTCTGAAATGGGATAGGATGATAATGAAATTAGAAGGAATGATGATGCAGGGGGGAAATGAAGGCCACAAAAAGGGGGAAGGAAACCTGGGAATTCTTCCCCGAGTGGCTTTTCTTACCAGTGGCAGAAGGCTTATCCGCAGGGCCTCCCCAAGGATCAGCGGCAGAAGTGACACCTGCGGAGACTAGAGCAGGTGGTGAGGACTTTCCCCAGGGATCTGAGGGTGAGATGCTGGCAGGCAGGGACTTCACCGCCCAAGGATCAGAGGAAGAGGCAGAGGAGGAGATCTGAGGAAGATCCCAGGGCACGGCGGCAGCTTGACTGGCAGATGCTGTTGTCTGGCTTAGAGCATCCCCTGAAGGTACAGGTACCCAAGGGTCTGTGGTGGGACCCCAAGAGGTCCCTGCCGATTCCACAGTGGATTTGGTAGCTGGAAGAAGCAAGCAGACAGGGAAGTGAGGTGTGAATCAAAATAGCTGTAAGCAACGGATGTGGGGAAGAAAGAGAGAATGAACAAACTTGCAGGTTCGAGAGCAGGTAAATAAGTGGGAATGGCATTAGAGATGTCACCTGCTTAAAGAACACCTATGGAGTGGTCCATACATAGTGCTGAGGGGGCTTTAGGATTCTTTGGGTCCCCAGATTATATGGGGTTGGGAAAGTGCTCCAACCTCAGAGCTGGGACTCTATGCTTGGCGCCCCCTCCCTCCCTTGTGCCGGGCATGGGAACAGTGGCCACATCGAAGGGGTAAAGAGGACATTCTCTGGGGAGCACCATGGGGAAGAGGCTGGGTCCACAAGGATGCAACATATCCTGGCAGTGCTCCAGTTTCCTTCCTCCTGGTCCAACCCCTTGCAGCTGGATGGCCGAAATGGGCCTCTGAGCCGATTTGCGGGGCAGGCAGGAGGAACATGGAGGCAAAGAGACCACTCTGCTCCTCTTGCTCTTCATAGGTTGCCCATAATCCTCTGAGTTGGGAGGCGTATGGGTATCTCTGTTGGGTTGTACTGCATAGGTTTGCACATGAATGCTTTCTGGAGGGGGCTGGGGAATTATTTCTAGATGATCGCATGACCCAGAAAGACCCCTCTCAGGATAAGCCTTTCTGGGGAGACCTAAGGGGCAAATAGGTCTCCCAGCATAGCCCCTGCCACGCGTGGATTTTTTTCCTAAGTGCTTCTAATGTAACACTTGTGATTACTTTTGTATTAATACAAACTCCCCATCTGATTAATAAGAGCATATTTTTCTCTGTCCAGATGCTTTTAATCCCTTGGAGGCTATGCCCATCCTCAGCCAGGTGGGAGCAGGAGCAGAGCTGATCTTCACGTCCCTGTTTTCCCACTCTGTGTTTTCTCTATATGCATCATTTGCCCTTCTCACTGGGGCATGTTGAAGGGAGAGGGAAGGAAGCAGAAGAGATTCAAGACTAGCTCAGTTCCTGGCTTCCCCAGTTCCTCTGCCAGCCACAGAAGCAGCCCCGTTGCTCCCTCCCTGAGGTTGTGTCCTTGACCTCAGAGAGGCAGCGAGTGCCCCATTCTTTCTGCAAGAGTTGTGAGAGGGAAGGGCTTGAGGTTCCAATTCCCAGTTCCAAGATCTGAGCACTGTCTGGGCACCCGGAACATCCCTTGGTGGCTCAGACGTATTCCCTGGGAATTGTGGAACTTTCCCCACTTTCCCCACATGCATTAGACGGCACCTTCAAGCTGGTTAGTCAAGCCAGATGCTGCAGCCACAGGCAGAACATGCAACAGCAGACAGTAACAAAACATTTGCCCACACAGGCCAAAAGGGTGCACGGCATGGAAGAAAGGCGAGAGCAGCTGCAGAGCTCCTTACTGTTATGCTCCCAAGAACTGGACAGGGGCAGAGCAGGAGGAGAGAAGGCCGTGTCTTGGTTCCAAACCTCAACAGACTGAGGAGTGCCCCCACCTGGGATATCCCATGGATCAGCGGAAGTGTGGGCAGAGGTGACCGGTGCGGGTCCAAAAATGTCTGCCAGCTCTAACACAGAAGACTGGAAAGAGACGGAGGCACAACATGGGTTAGCGTCCACAAGATCCGTGGAATGTGAATGCTTCGCGACCCACCCACAAGCTTGGAAGCTATCAAAGATGGGGGTCTTCCCCCTCTCCAGGCACAGTGTTGCAATGCCTTCCTTCCTCAAGCCTCAGACTCTTAGGAATTAATATTCTGCACAATATTCCATAGTTTGCAGCAGGAATGGGGGGCACGTGGCCTTCAGAAGTTGCTGAACTCCAACTCCCATCAGCCCCAGCCAGAATGGCCGAAAGTCAAGGGTGACGGGAGAAGTCGTCCACAATAAACCCAGTCTTAGTTTCCACCTGTCAGAATGTTTACCTTCCTGTATAAGATAATGCATGGTCTCATTCAGCCTGGTGCAATCTAGAGAGAGGAAGACCAGCAATGAGAAGTTACCTGTGGCAGCTTATGGAGATTTTGCTTACACTCGAGCCAAATTTCCATGCCTTGCATACTGCTGCATGTGCTTGGCTGAGTTGAGCTCCATGCTTGTATGTTGCATTGGCTTGCCTTTGCAGGTAAAGTGGGTGTGATGCAGAGCTTCAGGAGACTTCTTAACAAGGTAGAGAATATCCACCCAGGACATTTGTAAGTATTTAACTCCTCTGTTTGATTCATCTTCCCCCCGGAAATATAATTAACACATGCAATGGACACATTTGGCAATTTGAAGCTGCCGTTTGTCTACATCATTATAACTAGGGGTATTCTTATTTATTTATTTTCAAATTTATAGGCCGCTGAATAGCCCTCTAAGTGGCTTATAACATTAAAAACAGGCCAACAGTACAATTCTAAGTACAGGAGGGAAGAGAGGAAAGGAGAAACCTGCTGATGGTAGAGTGAGCTCTTGCAGTCAGGTCTTAAAATCAGGTTCTGAAATACCTTCAAAAGAGGACAGTTTTCACCTGGTGTCAAAATGAAAATAGGGATGCTGCCAGGTGGGCCTCTTTAAGAAGCCACTTCCACAGTGGCAGGAGTGGGGGGGCAGCCACTGAGAAGGCCCTTCTTCTAATTGCCATCCCTTTTCCTTCCTTTCGGGATGACTTTTTCAGAAGGACCTCATTCCCAGGTCTCAGTGGATGGGTAGGACAACAACTTTTTGTTTTTTGACATAAACTTTGAAAAATCTTCTGAAAGTAGGATACCGTCCTTGGTATCACTCATTTGGCTTGAATAATCTTCTGAGAGATGGACATTGCCTGTGCTGTTTTCAATTAAAGTGATTCAGAATAACTATTTGAAGAAGATGATTCAAAACTGGAGTATACCAGACACCCATCTAAAGCAGGTCTTCTTGAACAACTGGTTTGCTGCTGTATGTTCATGTCACAGGATTACTATACATTGATGTTACATGTAAACGCATAATTATATTCCTTCCCAGTATTCTCAGATATTTGTGTCTTTTGCTCCACCTCCAACACCCCACTATGCAGGCCACCGATATGAGAATGGGCTATGGGCACGTGATGTTGCTCACATGGTTACAGTTGGAAAGGGCCAATAAGCCATCCTGAGCATAGCAGGAGTCGAGCGCCATGAATGCCAGGTGTGCTTGGATCTCTGACAAACACAATCTGAGCAACAGAACATGCGTGGTTCCTTTACCTCCCCATACAGAGAGGGACAGGCCTCCAGCTGATGCTCCCTCTGTGGTGCCCTTAGGACTCAAGGACATATCCAAGAAACCAGGAAATGGTGACTGTGCGCCCTCTTGGCATTTCACCTGCCGATACAGCGGATGCAGTCCAGAGAAGCAGTGAAGTCTTCCCGAAATCAGTTTCACCGCAGGCTCAAACAGTTCAGGGTTCTTGCTGTTTTTCTGGCAGTGCTCTGGGCTGCAGCTAGAGATTCCAAAAAGCCCCCCTTGTGCACCCAAAGGAAATCTGAAGCCACTCATCCTCAGCCATAGACCACTGGGAGACTACGGTGAGGGGAAGCTGCGCCTGAGTGCAGACTCTGCCTAGCCACTGGCATGAAAAGAAGCAGCGGGGAAGATCACACATCTTTCCGTGAGCAAGCGGAAAGAAATTGCCAGTGGTAAGCAGGGAACCCTCCAGCATGAGGCTACAATATCTGCAATTCCACCTGAAGTAGAAGCTGTCTTGGAGACTTCGGAGAAAGGCTGGGCAGACAGCAAAGGAGGGACAGAAGGTTGCCCACTCCAAGCGAGATGCTTCTGCATGTCCACTCTTACAAAGGACAGTTGTCCATCTGAAGTCCTCTCTTATCTGAAGTATTTAGTGGGCTGCCCACTCCACGTCTGGCTTGATGTCAGCAAATTACATGGAGAGTCAGCTGTGCTCTTGAAGTTGCCCTCTCACAGCTAGTGCTGGGACAAGCAGCCCCATCAGCCACTGGCTCAGTCTTCTCCACCATGGTGAGATGTATACTATTTCTATTCCAATCATAGCAATTATCTCCAAATTTCTGTATTATATATGTGCAAACATTATGCAGATATGTCTCCTCTTTTGTCTCCTTTTTTAAAGGATGCATTTCCTCTTATTTTGGTGTTCTGGAAGTGGCCACCCCAGTCCACCACCAATTAGCTGACCAATCGGTGCTACATACCTGACTTTTCTTGGTTTTATCATCTTCCTCCTCCACAGCAAGGTGACTTTCTTCTAACACCCTCTGCAAGAGCGAGTTTTCTCCCTGCCATGCCCTAACCTCCTGCGGTCAAAAACAATCCAAGTCTGAGTCAAGGCCAAGAAGAACAAAGGATCATTTCCCACTGACAACGACCACCATTTAGGGAACACCGTGTGCACTTTTAATGGCAACTACAGTTTTAATTTTTGATTATACCTATATAACCCATGCTGTAAATGTACAGAACCATGATAAAGTGCTCTCTGTTAGGAATAGTTAGTCTTGTGAGAGTTAAAGTTAGCACCCAGAAGAGAACCAGAAGGCAGAAGAAGAAGATGCAGCTGGGGGTCCTGACCAGGATGGGGGTCTAGAATTCTCTCATCTAAAAGAGCCCCACAAGTTCTGGGACAATGAGCCCCTTATGCACACTTTATTGGGAGCAAATTCCATTGTGCTCAGTGTCAAGCTAATATGCCTAGGATGGGTTTAACATATGAAAATATGTTAGAGCTGGAAAGAGCCGGTAAGCCTTCCTGAGCACAGAGCTGAGCGTCATAAATGGACACAACAGCCTGGTGTGCTTGGATCTCTAAAAAACACAAGAGGCCTCACTGGTTCGACTGTCAAACTTTGTTTAACTAATTCCAGAACTTCACAGTTTTGTCATGGAAAGAGAGGAAGAGACTCCGTAAGACCCACTCTCAGCTTTCTGAGTCTCCGAAACTACTTTCCACATGATGCAGAGTTTCCTTCATAACTATGTGGAGTAGACCATTTTTCCTCCACATTAATACTTCCAGAGCTAAAAGATGTGCAGAATTTCTAGACCCTCCTGGATACAGCAGGTTGCCTCAGGAAGAAGATGCAAAGCTAGGCCCAAAGCTGCCCCAGTTAAAAAGACAGTGAATTCCATCACAGGAAAGCGATTGTGCCCTTTCACCTCTGGGGTGTGCGATACCTTCTCATGCTCCTGTTTGCTCAAGGTAAGGGCAATCTGTAATTGCAGATCTTCATCTGTGCTGGAGACTGAAGGAAGTGGCTGCCGACAATGAAGGAGAATTGGGTAAAAGTTCAATCTAAGCCAGGGCTCTGAATGCAGTCATCTATCCTGGGTCAATGTCTGAACCCCTCTTCCCATTCATGATTAAAGAACAAGTCTGTCATAACTTTAAATTGTCATAATTTCTTCTTGCTGGTGTTATTCTTTATTTCCTTTCTATACCACCCCAACAGCCAAAGCTCTCTGAGCAGTTTGTAGCAATTCATAGCAGGTACCATGAGAAAACTCAACAAGATTGGAATTCAGTCATAAAATATGAAGACAATTACCAAATGGCCTGCGTGACCTTGAATCCAGCCATGTATTCATTCAACTATTTTTGCCCCGTAGTATATACCTATTTGCCCTATAAGAGAAGCTTTCTCTTCTTTCACCAAGCTTCTAGTTTCTCCCTCCCTCCCTCCTGCCACTCTTCCACCTTTTTTCTCCCTTTATTCTATTATTTATTTATTCTTTATTCTATTACTATCCACCCAAATTTTAGCATGCATCATTTTCTTCCTGACTTGCTTACAATACCGATGGGCCATACTGCCCCAATAAACAAGCTCGCAAATATAAAATGATAGAACAATACTGTGGATCTAAGCATATGCAACGGACCCCAGGGCGTGGATGCTACTAGCTCTCTGTCTTCTAGCAGTGAAGGGTACAGCTGATGAACAAGCAGCCACCAAATGAAGTATCCAGGACCAGTGCTGGCTGTAAGAGCAACTCTGAACTCTGAATTGACCCCTTATGGGTCAGTGTGGTCCTATCCAAGGCAGACATTTTCCCAGCCAGCTGTCCACTGAGTCCCTCCCATCATCAGCTCCATCTTGTCTGGATGTAGATTCCATGTATTTGCCCGTATTTAATCTACCACCAGGAAATCCACCATCTCACCTGGATGCAAGACAAATGAGAAAAGGGCTGAGTGTCATCAGCATCGTGATGGCACCTCACCCTGGATCTTTGGCTGAATCCCACCTCCTGGTGGTTTCATGTTCGTGTTTGAAAGCACAGGGGCTGAAACTGAACCCTGCAGGATGGAATCTGTTCCCCAGGAAGGAGCAGAGCCACCAGGAAATGCCTCCAGCCCACAGCCTGTGAGGATGGCCTAAGAGCGACGGGATCCCAGGCAAGCAAGCAGGGGGGTCGGTACGCTTTGAGGTGCAAGTGCTCAGCATGACAGTTCCCCGAGTCACTTCTCCAAGTAAAATTCCACGTGTGCCAGCTCTCTGCTCAGGCACCAAGGCCATCTCTGTCCTGAACCAGACAATCAGCTTCTTCCAAAAGTAACTGAATTTCTCTGACCACCCTTTTCCTCAATACCTTGCCCAGAAATGGCAAATTATAGTGTTGTTGCTTCTTGAAAAGACATTCTTCAATTTTCCCAAGAAATTTTACAATAGGTCAAGATTAAAGACTAAACTACAGTTAGGGGAAATCAGGCCCAAGGATTTAGGCAGGGAAGAACCTTTGAGGCAGAAGGACACACTTTCCCACGTGCTTAAGAAACTGCTCGTCACGTTGGCCAGCCTCTGACAAACTGCTATTCCAGTAGGGTAGAAGAGACAAGGTTGCTTCTCTCCCAGGATTGTCCACACACCTTTTCTGCCTCCTCAGGTGAAAACAGCTGGTGCTTATCCAAGCAAGCAAGAGCAGCGGTGCCTGAGTGAGCAATGATCCAGTAACCAGACTTCCCAACCCGGAGCTGTCCAGGTGTGCTGGACTGCAGCTCCCATCATCCCCAGCCAGCACAACTTCAAGTGAATGGTTTACAGTTAATAACTTGCCACTTCCTTGTTGTGTTGCACTCAGTGGCTTTCTGTGTGTTTCCTGGTGCCCGCCTATGGCTCTGTGGGGGGTTTGTTTGCTTGCTGCACACTTTGCGTGAGCTGGCTGGCTTCCCGAGCTCATGCAACCTGAGAGCCTGACTAGCTGACCGCTGTGGTGACCCTCCTGTCCTTTCTTCAAGCCAGAGCTTATCAAGTATCGTTCCCAACCCCAGTTTCCTGCAACAAGGCTGAACAACAAGCAAAGAATCCGTGGGTCTTGCAGGTGCACCGGTTTTATTGTCAGCTTAATAGCGGAAAGGCACAACTGCACTTTTGTCGGAGGACAAACAACGGTCCCCATTGCAGTGGAGCAACACTTCCATGTGCTGCCCGTCAGGTCACATCTGGAAGGGCTCTGACCAGTAGCCAGCACTGACCTTGCACTTGCCATTCATAAAATGTTGCGTGCTGCTTCCCGGCTGCGGATCTGCTTCCACTAGACCTCTGAGCACAAAAGGTGCTTCCTGGCAAGGCTGCTGCAGATCACCATTTGCAGCAAACGCCATGCCCAAACAAGCCAGCCAATCAGCAGCCTGAGGCAAAAGGTGACACACCTCCAGGCGCCTGTTGACACCCGTTTGAGCAGCGAGAGCCAGAGTTCACTTTGCACCTGGATGCCCTCCCTGAGCCACCATATTTGCCCTCAGCTGTGAGGCGCACCACAGACGAATGCTGCTGCCCCCTCCTAGATTCATCAGGTTGGCCTCCCCAGAATCCCTGAGGCAGAGAGCTCTTCAATTTACAGGTGAAGAGCGGTGCAAGGGAAAGCGAGTTGCACTGGGCGGAAGACGAATGCCCACTTGAGCCAGTCTGTCTCTGGAAGGATCCAGAACAAGTTGATGGCACCCCAGCAGTGTCAGTGCTAAACAGGGAGATGTCAAAGGGAGCTGTCCCTTTCTGGGGAGCTTCTTCAGGGGGTTCAGGAGACTCCATCTAATACCTTGCCCAGTTAGAGACTTTGACAGGGGATTTGTCCCCTCCTAGACCTGAGTCTGTGCCTGGGAGGGAGGATGTGGGGCCAAACAGAGGGACATCTCTCCTGTCCTGAGATGTGAATCTGCCCAGGGTAAGTAACCAAGATCAGAGGACTTCCCCCAAGTGCCACTTCCAAAGGAGGTTCGGAGGATGCCAACAAAGGAAAAGGCTTTCTTAGTGGTGGACCCCAGATTATGAAATGATCGCTTCAGTGAGGCCCACCTGGCACCAACCTTATTATCATTTCAGTGCCAAGTTAAGACTAACTTTTTTCTCTAAGGCATTTAATGGAAAATGGGCAGCGGGGGGGGGGGGTTATGTTAGTGTAGTAGCACTGAATTTGTTTTTAGCTGCTCAGATTGTTTTAAACCCTGTTTCAAATTGTTTATATTGCAGATTCTATTTTATTTTGGGGTTTTATTTGTAATTTTTGTATACATGGTTGTGAACCTCCCAGAGAACTTTGACTATTGAGCAAGACTGAAATGAAATCATCATCATTTTATCATCCGGAAATGTATCATCATCAAAGGCCAACCATTCCATCCACTGGACTGATGCTCCAAGAACAGCTCGAAGGCTACTGTGCGTTTCTTGAGCTCATAAAGCTCAGGCTGAGCGATGGCTGGATGGAAGTGTCCAGGGCATGCCAAAGAAAGATGTGAGTACAATCCTGGCCAGGGATGCAGGCAGGGGAGGTCTGCCACTGCCCACCAGCCCTGATGAATCGCATCCAAACCTTGCTCAAGAGACCCAGAGGAAACCCCCATTGCTATTAGACCATCCCAAGAGGCACCTTCTCCAGTCCTGCAGTTCTCCAGCCTTCTGACTTGGACTGTGTCAACAGGATGGAAGTCTGCCCCATTAAACATTCTTAGAAACGCGTCCTTTCATGTATTGTTTCATTGCGGGCTCAGCACAGAATGTTTCCAGGCAGTCTGGGAGCCTTACGTGCCTCGGCCCTGAATTCAGTACGCCATGAGCTTTCTGTATTTGTAGCAATGTAGCTCTTTTTTTCCATTTAGTGGCAAGAAAGGGGCAGATTTTGTGCTTTTTAAAAATGGGTGCTGGATGGGCCTTTCAGAAGGCTTCACTGAAATACCATTAAATGCACAGGGGTGTGTAAACCCTGAGAACTGGAGAAACTAAAAAGTTGAGAAGAGACTGCTCTGAGAGGTGAAGTGGTTGGATATGCACATGTAACAATTTTGATATTTTTTTAAAAAGCAAATCAAGATGGAAAAGATGGATAAAGCCAGAGCTAGGACAGGAGGACATCTGAGGCATTGCCTAACATGTCCACTGGGGCTGCCAGGAGATGCTCTAGCAGGCCTACACTGTATTTTGAGGCACCATTAAAAGTCCTGAAAACAAATCATGCCAGGACATGAATACTCCATGGCACTTTAATTCACCTGTTTTGACCTGATAGCTGGACACTGATTAGGAAAGCCAGAGGTCAAAGAGGACAGGGCTGCTACACCTTTAACTGTTGTGTCAGAGAGAATCTGGGCAGGGGTACAAGAAATTGCCTTTTCTACACAATTGTTGAAGGCCCCAAAACCCCACTTTTGCATTTGGCCGCCCTCTCACATTTAGGGAATTGCCTCATCTCTTTCCAAACCCTGAATATTTGAGGTGGGATGTGTTGAAAAACATCTCAAATTCAGCTTGGCTTCTGTCGACTATGGAAAAGCAGTCAGAGGACAGCAAGGTTTAAGTTGTACATTAGCCAGATTTGATTTTCTTATTTTGCTTTTGAAAAAAAAATGGGCATATAAACTTGAGTGGCTAGGGTTCCTGCTCATTGACCATGCAGCCGAGGCTGTCAGGAGTTGACATCCAAACCTAGATCGTGTCATTCTCCCTTCCCAGGTTGTCCTGACTCTCTCGGCCTGGCACAAGCGGCTTCTTCAGGCCTGCATGCGGAAATGGCGCCATCCTTCCATGAGTGGAGAGATGTCATAGCCCCATTTCAGAAGTTAAGCAATTGTCTAATTGGCTGTTGTCCTATCAAATTTTTAAGCACAAGAGATGTTCTTATTTCAGAAAGGCTTAAAATAGAGCCAAAACTGGTACACTTCAGTGGAGAGGGAAAGGGGCAGAGAAAAACAGTGGTGCTTAATTAGTCACACCCAGTCTGGAAATAGAATTGCTGTGTAGGAGAATGAAGGGCTAGAGCCATCATTAGGCATCATGGATCTGTTTTCCACTCTATATGTAATAATTAAAATAATTAGAAGGATATGACTACATATGTAAGCTTGTGCTGTGACCACAATAACCCCCAAAGACCTGTTCCTTCCCCTGCACTGCTAAATAGCAGGGCTTATTCTCATTTGCTAAGTTGAGGAGAAGGGAGGCGAGGTGAGACAAGGCCTGGGCCAGGAAGCGAGAGCCCTAGGCTCCTGAAGAGGCCTTCAGCTGGCCACAGAAGCTATTTAAGGCCCATGTGCCTGAGGGCAGGCAGAAGAGGAGCTGCCCAGGTCAGAGGTGCTTGCAAACTCTGCTCCCAAAGGGACCTTCAGTCAGGAGGAGAAACTGTGTTCTGGTGTTTATTTGGATTTTAGATGTAACATGTATTGTTTGTTTGTTTAGTGATTAAAATCTGAAAGAAATGCCCGGCTGCTTTGGCAGAAGAACTTCCAGCGGGTCTTTCGGTGCTTTAGCCATTCTCTGCCCCTCTTCCAAAAACAAATAGACTATGGGGTGGGCAAATGATTAAGAGACCAGATTGGCTATGCAGTCCATAAAGAAACTGATCTGAAGTTTTTGCTTATTTGTTTGTTATTACTAAGACCAGAACACAGTATCTTCTGTGAGATGTTGTAAGGAGAGGGGGATGACGTGAGGTATCACTCCGTGGACATCCTGCTGGGCTACAACCATGGCTGCCAAGCAAACTCTGATCAATGTGGAGGAAGTAAGAGATGCTGGCATAAGGTATCCTGTGGTCCCTGAGACTCATCTCTGGGTGCAAATGAAGGCATTTGCCCTGGTTGGAGAGGGGAAAGCATATTCCCAGGCCTCCTCAGAAGACCTTTCTCCCATTTTAAGAGGTACGTAGATGGCCCTTTGCTGAAAGGCAGAAAGCACAAGCGGCATCTGATGCATCCAAGCATAAGGGCACGCTCTGGGCATAATTCAACATGGCTTGAGAACTTTTGAGCCAGGGAACAGGGAAAAGTGTAACTCCATGTGACAGAGAACAACCCAGGTAGGTCGAAAAGCTGTCACTTCCAATTGGCCATGTGAGTTTGTTAAAAGGACGCAAATAGCTTTCCCTCCTCTGCCACCTGCCTTCTCTACAGTAGCGAATTTTCTGAGAGCCAAGTCCTCTCTCTTTCTTTACTAAGCACCCTTGTCCTTGGCAGAATTACAGGTTAAAGGAAGTTATCTGTTTCTTCCCACTGTGCATGCACAATCATGGGTACGGCTGGAAACAATACTACATGTGACCCAGGCTTTGAAAAATTGTTTGAATGTCTGGAGAAAATATTGCAAATATAAAAGCCAAGGCACTCATGAAGGCTGAAGTCATGTGCACTGGTTATAAGAGTGAATATGTTTCAAGAGCCACTGAACACGGTAGGAAACCAAGGGCTTTCCTGGGGCCTAAGCCGGACTGAGAAGTCTCCTTTCGTGCAACCAACACTAGCAACCTTCCCTGAGATAGTTGTGATTGGGGTAGACATGCCCTGATTGCCTGGAATTCAGTCCTTCTGATCTAGGCTGGCTGGAGCGCTGTTTCTAAACCAAGAAGGGAGTTTCAGACTCCTGAGTAGGGAAAATTTGATCACTGTGGATATAGATATTTTTCTGGTCGACATAAGAAGTAGAAAGTAGTTTTAAGTGATACATGGCTGAAGAATGCAAATGAGACACTCAGTACTTGTGTCTGCTTTCCCAAGTCTTGGTCCACAACAGGGGTGGAGAGCCTATGCCCTTGGGACGCCCATAAGCCAACAGTCTCTGGTTCCCTACCCAAGCTTCCCAGCACACTTGACTTCTTTTTCTTGAAATAGGAGAAGTTGGGCTGGCCCTACCAAGCCACAAGGCAAAGCAAGCAGAAAGAGAAGAAAGAGACGAATCCATGCCTGAGTGGTGCAGGGAGACCTTGTCATGGCCATAGCACGGACTGTGTCGCAGGAGGGGATGCTGGGGGTCCATTTGGAGCTCTTCCTCAGCAGAATGTCTTGGCCTGGCACGGAGTAAATACTGCGGTTGCCTTCGTGCTCATGTCAAGATGAAGGATGGGACACCCTGTTTGGATCCACTGCCACTGCCTGTGATGTCAGTGGCTAAAAGGGAGGACATGATAAAGTAATGTTGAATTAAGTTAGTCTTAGGGGAGGCATTTCAATCATTCACAAAGAGGGAAAAAACTGAGCAAAGGCCAGGGTACCATCAAACAATAGATGGTGGGGGAAAGTGCATAGGACCCTCTGAGGGTCACACCGGGATCACCAGAACACCGGATCTGGTCCCTGGGCTTGAGGTTCTGCCCCCTCGCACAAGAAATCCAGTATCCAGGAGTAAGTGTTACCCTTAGCAGTGCTAAGGCAGCATTGAAGAAGAGCCCAGTTCTGGCCTTCGACTTTTTTGTACTTGGAAGAAGATAAAATCAAAGTAAAGCAGCTAGGGAGGTTATAGTTAGCTCCTTATGGGGTGAGGATGTGAGCTGCTTTCATCAATGTGTGGTACAGAGAAGGTATTATAGCAAGAAAGTGTCTGTGTTAGTTGAAGGAAACAGGCCTTCACAAGAATATGCAGGTGAAATGCACCCAAGAAAATCTTGGATAGAAATACACAAGCCATTCTTTCCCGTGCTGGCTTCAGGCATCTCCAATGTCACAAATGTCACTGGTTACAAGAAAGGCAAAGTTAATCTTGTGTTTGCACATGTAAACAAAAGCTTGAACTACCTGGAAAGGGAGAAGCAGATCTGCTGATAGGGAGGCTGCTGCTGGAAAATGTTGCAAGGGCCAGAAAGTACTACGCTGCGACTCTGGAAGTCATTTTAAAGTAAGCAAATCCAAGAGCAGCCCAGAGGGGTTAAGGCTGCTCAGACACCCAAAACTACCCTTTCTACAACAATTGGCTACCAGCACTTCTTGTTCAGACACTGAACACAATCTGCAAGCAGCCTATGCAAGCTTCCCTTCGAAGATTGGAAGACACCCTGGAAACTGAATGAGGAAGCACAACATTTGATTGGCTGCACAGACACAGAGGACTGTAAAGTCCTCAGTTCACTTTCTCTGTCATGGAACAAGAAACACATGCTGCAATACACGTGCCACTTCATGGGCATAGGCATTCTTTCCCCATCTGATGTTTCCGATATTGACTTGTGGGAAACTTTCTGATATCATCAAAAATGCAGCCTGGATTCCCCTTAAACTCCAGAAAACATACACAGAACATTTCTGGTTCATTTGCACAGCACACCAACCCAGCCTGGTAATAAGCTACACTGGCTCGGATCTTCTGTGAGCGACCCATGATGTGCCCAAGAGACCACTGGGCTCACCATGTCTTGTTCACCCCCTTCCTTTCCCTTCAGTCCTCCCACAGGTACCCCAGGGGACACCCCAGAAGGATGGACTTGTCTCCCTGCTCCCTGCCACGATGGTGAGACAACCTGGCCTCGCCTCAGTCTTTTCATCATCTCTGGCTTGGCAGCTGGCTTTTGAGATCCTCCCTTTGACAGCCACTGACAGCCTCCTCAGAGCGGCAAAGCAGCACCTTGCATAGGCTGTGCATGGTTGCAAACATCATCATCACCTTAATGTGTGCCAATATTTTCACACTTGCTTAAACACTGTTATGGTCATTGCTGTTCTTTCGCAAGTGCATATCTGTCTGCGTATGGCTCAGGATTGCATCAGGAAAGTCAGCAAGCCAGTGAAACCTGCCCCTGAGTGCTGCCTAGGCACTTGTGTGTGTGTGTGTGTGTGTGTTGTGGGGGGCGGCGGGGGGATAAGCTTGGGAGACGTTTTTTGCTGCTCTTGCCAAGTGACTTGCTTGTCCCTTCTTTCCCTTCACTCACATTGTAGATGGTTGCCCAGGTTCACACGTCCCATCATCCCATCATGGGTGAAACAACACCTAGAGCATTCTATGGGTTATCCAGATGGCTTATTGCTCTCAAACAAACCATCCTGCAAGAAACAGTCTAGCTGGACAACATGACATTGTCACCTAGGGCGGATTACTGGATCGCGTGAACCTGATCTTTGCTTTATTTCAATTACCGTAACCTAAAATGACATGGAAAGTAGTTTCTTCTTGTTAGGACCCATGGAAGCAATCTGGAGCACATTTCAAACTATTAAAATCAAAATAATGGAACCTTATATACAAGACCACTGGCACAATGCACCAAGCAGTGATTTCTTAGATGCGGCTCCGAAAGATGCAGGGCGGGGAGAGGAGGCGGGTCTACCACCGTGTTGCCACATTTGCCAAAGGATCGCAGGCTCCATTCATCTCAGTGTCTGATGTGTTACTCCCAGATCAGGTATGCAGATGCCCAATGAACAGTGCAATGCTACACGTGCTTAGGAGGTCATCCTGCTGAGATCTGTGCAACTCTGCTCTCAAGCAAACGGAAACAGGATCCAGCCTCTGAGTGAAATCCAGTACTGCATGAATGAAAAGCAGCTCCCACAACAGATCTGCCCCTTCACTTCCTCTTCCCCTGCAGCTCCCCAAAAGGCCTTTCGGGAGACTGACAGCAATTCCTGGCTGTGCCATAAAGGGCTGCAGTGGCAGGGTGGAACTGCCCAACACTGGATGGAAGAATACCGCACACCTCAAGTGAGGTTCTCAGTTTTGCCTATTCCTCCTTCCCTGTAAGACTCAATTGACAATGTTCAGTAGGTCTTTCTGACCCTTTTGGGAGGTGTTTGGAGGGTGCAGGGGGAAGAGAGGAAGAAAACTTTCTACTGTGGAGCACTCTTGAAGTTGGAACAATCCTGGATTTCATATCCTGTTTTCTGGGACCTTCACTTGCGCGCGCGCACGCACACACACACACACACACACACACACGAGTTCTGCCTATGTCCCTCTAACCATAGTCTTTCTTGTTTGGTTGCAGAGCAACATCAACAACATTAATCATGAAGAAGGAAAGTCCATGTAAACCATTGCTATGTCTACAATAGGTTACCTTACTGATCTAAGGCATAGTCAAATTTACCATCACGGTTTTATATACACACAGAATAAGAAAGGTGCATCAGCAAAGCAATCAGTCCCCACCCATCATCACATCTTGGGTAACTCAGGCTTACACAGTGCAGCCATAACAAAATCAGGACCACACTCAGTACTGGTGCTGTTCAAGGTGTCCAGAAGTCTCTTTCAAGCCACTGGGTCTCTACTACAAAATCTAGAAGACAATCCAAACATTACCTTTTCTGCCTCTTCTCGACTCATGGCCAGGGCAAGCTGGAGCTGCAGCTCCTCTTCTCCAGTGGTCTGTGGTCTTGCCTGTTCCAGGTCAGAGTTGAACCGAGGGGATGAGGAAGAAGCTGCAGCACGAGACAGAAAGGAATGACTGTGGCCATGCCCGTGGGATGGAGCTCTCACCTGTGGTCCCACAGCCTTTCTGAATTTGCTAGAAAATGGGTCGAGCCACTGTGGCTCTCGGACCCAATTTCAACAGCCTGTTTGTTGTAAGAGATTAATTCAAACCTCTGGCAAGAGCAGCTTGTCGCCTTTCACACACACACACACACACACACACACACACACACACGCACACACACGATGGAGAAGAGGAGGGAAAGAGAGAGAGCAAAGAATATAGGAGAAAGAGCACGAGGGGGCATCCCCAGCCCGTTCCTGCCTCAGACTGCACCCACTTCTGGCATGCATCCTCCCCAGGGAATGTTGCCCTAGAAGAAAAGAAGATTCTCACCCCACCTTAGGAAAAGATTTTGCGATAATCTTCTGGATCAAGGGGTCTCCTTCTCATTCTTCACCTACCTACTGCTGACTCACCTTTTTATGTTAATTTTAAGAGACACCCCACAGTTTTAAACTACTAGACCAAGTCTTCACATGAAGGTTGGTGGAAAAAAGCAGGAGGAGAGAAAATATTTTGTGCAATTGCATTTTATTTTAAGAACTTCTATCCTCATGTGTTTCCACAGCAACATCTTTCTTTTTGCAGTTCACTAGTCCAGCAAAAGCACGTTGCTGAAGATCCCCGGCGTTCTAGAACCTTGGTCAAGGAACTGAATAAATTATAAGACTCCTGTGCCTGGAGAAGTGCCCTGTGCGGCTTGGTGGTGTGAAATTTCTCCCAAAGATGAGGTGATGGCTATGTTCTCTCACACTCACTTTCCCATGCGATCCTCTGCAGGTTTACTCAGAAAGCGAGTTCCAGTATGTTGAGTGGAGCATGCTCAGGGGCACGTGCCTCGGACTGCAAACCTTAAGACTGCAATGCAGTGCACACTTAGGAGGCTGCAGCAAGCTTACCTCTGGGCAGTGGAGACTGGTGGGCTTCAGTCTGAACTTTATGCCAGAAGGGTTCGGCATGATGGTCAGTTCCTTAAAAGTTCAGGCTGAAGCCCAGAGTGGATACACCACCCACTGAGATTAGAGCCACCAGCATCCACTGCCTGGGAAGAAGCAGCACTGAACACTGTGGGGCCTAAGTAGCCATCCAGCTCAGTAAATTCCAGCTAAGGCCACCCCCCCGCAGCTCAGCAAACTCCAAGAACTCCGAGTTCTCATCAATAACTCTGATTCAAATGACAATTAAAATGCAAATGCTAATTATCCTGGTCTTATTCTTAAACTCACCACAGAGGGAGGGAGGGAGGGAGGGAGGAGCTGATGGCATTAAGTGCTCCAGTCACATGAATTTCCACCTCTGCCCAACTGGCCCCTGGAACATTTGCCACCATTTCACAATTTTAAATATTCTTAAACTGAAGGCACCTGTTTGTAGGGATCAACATGAAACCACTAAGCAGGACTAGGCTGCTGGGTGTCCCAGGGCACCCAGTAGCTCCCTCCCCTCTTGGCCACTTCTCTTGGTACTTGCTGGGGTGTCCTGACCCTCCCACATTCTTTTAAGTAGCCATTTCAATGCCCCGCTTCTGGGGTGGGTCAGAAGCAAGCTGAGGGCCTCCGGCAGCTGCCAGCCTCGTTTCCCACACATGTCCCTGGGCTACACTACAAAGCTCAGAGACTCTCCTGGGAAATGAAGAGGTGGGTGCAGCAGGCCCAAGCCTTGCTCTGCGGGGTGTCCAGCCCCCAAGAAGGAAAGCATGCAAAAGGGATCCTTTATCACTGCTGCCTGGTAAGTTGGGGCGAGCTAAGGAAAGCCATGGCTGGGCAAAGGCAGCAGTACGTCAGTTGGGGAACCCAGGACACCTTCAGGGCAGGACATGGGGAGTGCCCTGGAAACAGGGTTCAGCTGAGTTTTATTTAGTGTTTCGGGGTCCAGACCTCTACCTCACCCTCAGACCTTCCTTGCACTCTGGAGACCAACCACGCCTCCCAATGCCGCCATATTGTGATGGTGCCCAGGACAGTCTCTCAGATGGCCACTGTGCCCAGAGGCCCTGAAAGGTTGCATGCTGCTGGCACAGACTAAAATGGTGTAGACTGAAAAGGCCACTACTCATGTGCAAAGTACGCATTTGGAAAGCTGCAGTCTAATCCCACTTGTCCCACGTGCAGGGGGATGGAGCGGAGGGCCTTCTGGCCCCTTCCGATTCCACTGTTCTCTGCATCTATGACTTAATGGTCTGTCCCTCCCTTGAAGCCAAGGCAGACTTGCTGGTGGGGAATGGTGTGCGTGTTTATCCAATTTAACACAGTTCTCCATGTTACTTTCATGGCAAACCCTCCTTTTAAAGCACTCTGTACTGCACAAATGGAAGAAGCGTGGCTCTCCAGATGGTTGGACGTATAGGCACAATCAGACCTAGCCAGCATCAGCAATGGTGAGGGCTCCTCTGGGCTGTGGACCTCCAGTTGCCTCAGCCTACAAGTTGCCCACCCAGGTGTCAAGTAAGAAATGTCCTTATTACAGCCTTTTAACACAGGACTGACCTTCTTCCACTCCATCCAGTTTCATCCCTTTCCACCCTCACCTTCACCCCTGCCTCTCCCCTTCGTGTTGCATCTTTATGGAAAGAAACTTGAAAACCTGCATGCAAATCGTGCGTACAACTTCGAAAGCAGAGGAAGCTCATTGTTTTCCCACACAGACCCACTTGCACTGCCTCCTCTCCCACCCACCTGCCCCCCATTTGCCACCCCTACTGTTAGCAGGGGTTCTTCCATCTCCTGCCCCTATTCCAGTCACTGGGGGTTGCAGGGAGAGGTGTGGATAAACCCCTGAGCCAAAAACACATTCTGAAAACCCATCATAATGAAAAACATCCCATGTGCTTCCCCCAGCCACAAGATCAAAGGGACCGTGGAACATTAGGAGAGGAGCTCCTCCCTGCCCACCTCCCCCGGGAAGCCGAGGGTGTCCACCACTGGTATCCGGTGTTCATCCAGGCCCCCGGCACAGGTGCGTGCCTGGACCTGTTAGAGAACGGCCCGTGCTGCTACTCACAGTTGAAGGACGACGGGGACCCCCTGGACCTGCTGTACTCCTCGCCGTACTGCGAGGCCCGCCGCCCGTAGGCCAGCTGCTGGCTGTTGCTGCTGCTGATGCCCATGCCCTCCAGGGACATCCGCTCCTTGGTCTTCAGGGCGTAGGCTCGCTCCTGCTTCAGCCTTTCCTCATCCTTCAGCAAGCTCATCACCTGCTTCACCTTCTCCCGAATGTTGATGCCCTGGTCCTTGCCATCGCGGTCTATGTACTGGAATTCCTTTAAGGTCTGGATGGTGTACAAGTTCTCCCGGCACTGATGAGCCACTTTCTCGGAGCCAGTTTTGATGAGGTAGTCCAGAAGAGTCAGCGCCTTGTAGACGTGTCGCCAGTTCTTTCCACTGTCATTCAGCCGCCTCCAGATCATGCCCATGACCTCCGCGAAAGCCACTGTGTTGAAGGTCAGGTCTGCGATCTCAGACATTAGGGAGCTTGGGGGACCCCAGGGGTCATTGGAGGTGGCCTCGCGCACCTTGATTTCTGCCTCTGAATAGTTGTGCACAATGTTTTTGACCTGCCGGCGCAAGGCAGAGGTGGTCATGGCTGAAGCCTGCAGGGGAATTTTGCCTTGCAGAATGAAATGAGGTGCAATGGAGGGAAAACAGACAGGAACCTGGGAGAAGAATCACAGTTCCAGTGCAATCAGTAAAAGGGTGCTAGTTCTTCCACTTGTATATTGATCTAGAAAGCAAGTGACAAGAAATATATTAGGGTTGTTGATCAATTCAAGCATTTCAGCTGCTCCACTGTATCCAGTTTGTCAAAATCCAGTTAGATTTGCTCCCCTGCAGACCCATGGCTTGTTTCTTTCTAGGATTATTCCCGTGGAACAGGGGTGGGCAGGTAACGTGTGGCCCTCCAGATGTTGTTTGACTGAAACCCACATCATCCCTCCTCATTGGCTAGGTTGTCCAAAAACTAGCACCATCAGTGGTCCCAACTTCAGGCTTGCAACTGGCCACTGTAGCTAAGCAGCTAGAAAATCTGATTGCAACCCTGGGAGTTGCAGTCCAAAAACTCTGGAGGGCTCCCACTTAGGGCAAGCTGTTCAGGATTGTCTGTAGATCACAGTCAACACAATTACTGTGGGCCGGGGGTGGGGGGGTCTTATTGTCAGGCTTGCCTGAAAGGGAGACAGTTGCCCTGCTGGTCCAGCAAGACCCATCGAAGCACAGAGGTAGACATCCGTGTGATGCAGGCCACGCAGTTGTGGGTGAGCACCGATGCTCCTCCGAGCCCCTCTGGGTTGACTGGATCCTTGGTTGGCTACAGCGATGCAAATCCACATTTTGTCACTAGGCACCACTAGAGTGTGATGGGAACTGATAGGATTCCCGCTCCAAGTTTTACAGAATGAGGTGACAGGATAGGCATCCAAAATAGCTGATAACCAAGGTTTGGACTACATCCATCACACCCAACTGTTCCGTATCGAATAAGCAGCAGCTTGCTTTTGCTTTCTAAAACCGTCTCAGATATCCAGAATAAAAACTTGTGATTGCATCTCTCCAGTGCAGTTTTTAAAAGAACTTTGCTTCGACCTTGTAAACAAAGAATTGGTATTTAATGTTAGTTAATGAGAGGGGTTTTTCTCTCAAAGGCTCATGATGGGTTACATTTATATGTACACCACAAAAGCAAGAACATCATGCCACACCTTCATATGAACTTCTTGAAATACAATACAATTACAACTGCTATTTTTCAACATTTGTATCACTGTATTTTAATTATAATGAGCCTAAATAATTACGTGACAGAGAAGACTTTTTCAAAAGAAACATTTCCTTGTCAAAGGTCCAGAGTCTTAACTTGACTGTCTGGCATAATTGCAAGAATAAGGAAAGAGATGGAAAGAGGGGCTTGCACTGACCAGGAATACCCCCACCCCCTTCCCATGCTTTGGCCTACAACTCCCATCTGTCCTAGGCAGTATAACAGATTGGGAAGGATGCTGGGAATTGTTGGCCAACCCATCTGCAGAGTCACAACTTGCCCATCCTACACCTTTATTTCTTCAGCACTCTTTCACTCGAGCAGTGCCCTACTTGAGAGATTCATTCCAATTTCATATGGGAACACAAGCCCTCAATTTTCAACCTGACTTCACCTTACCCACCTCTTCTTCTTTCTCTGCTTTGTTGATTTATGAATAGCCATAAATAAAAAAGGCAGCGAAGGCGGGGGAAAGGCTGACTAACCCAGTATATAGAGAAGGCACAATCCTGCACAAACCCACACACAGTTATGCGCCGCACACTGAATTCTCTCTGAAGTCAACTGAGCTTGGAAATAATACTGAAATTCTATGGAAATCTATAGGAAATTTAAGCAAATATCAATTTGATCCAAGTGATAAGGAAGCCTGAATCACTGCCTGTGACTCAGCATTCCTGAGAAACATACATCTATTCCCACCACCCCGCTTTGGTGCCTAGTTCTTATGAGCAGAGTCTAACTCACTCAAGCAGAGGCACAGTCGGTCCTGATTCATCTCAGAGGCCCTGCACAAGGCAGCTAGGGCCACCAGATGGGTCTGCTGGAGACTTTCTATTCCCCCTTCAGAGACACAGCGGACTCCAAAACTGCTGCTGCGGCAGCAGAAAGCGGCGTCATCCTTATTGGAAGAAGATGTTATGCGGGTATGAAGTCAGGGAAGCACACTGCTAGCTCTCCCCAGGTGCATACCTTCTGGAGGGCAAGCAAGTGACAGTTGCGTGAGAAAGGTCCTTTGGAGGAGCATCTCCTCTGGGAGCGGATCTGAGGTTTTCCAGGCGCTGGCAGGAGTAGCACTCCAAACAGCACCAAACTAGGTGTGTGTCACACATTACACACACTGCACCAGAGCAACACTACATTGGGGCCCTTCTGGTAGGTAGGTAGGTAGGTTAGTGCTCTGGTGCTATCTGGAGCACTGCTGCTGCCAAAGTCACCTGCTGGGTTCCCCAGATGGAGATCAGTCTTCAGCAAACCAGGTGCTTTCAAAGTGGAGCCCAGGTAAACATCCATGGTGGCTCATCCTGTTCTGCTGGGACATTGGCAGCTGCCCAAGGATGTCATCTTTTGATGCAAGGCCTGATAACTGGTTGCTGACATTAGTGGAATGCAATGGGCACTATTGGCCATCCACCAGGGATGCTGGCAGTCTTGTAAGAGTTTGACGTTCCTCTCCCGGTCAGCCATCACAGCATGGTGTCTGGACAATGGGTCTCCAGACTGCCAGACAGACAACCCTAGCGATGGGAAGAGGACATGAGCTCGACTAGGTCCACTGCAGGGACAACTTCACACACTGCAAATAGATCTCTGTCAGGCAAAGCTGCACTGAGCATCTCCTCCTCCATTTTGTGGTGGAACCATTTGTCAACCTCCATTTTGTGGCTCCTCGATTAGAGATCAGTGATCTGAGGGAAGCACACAGGTCTTGGGAATCTATCAGGGACTCTTCTATGCCAAGATTGTTAATGAGGGGCAAACTTCGCTGAGATGCAACCCGATGGCCACTGCCAATCTTTTCCTTCATTATACAGACCCAGCACAGCCTGTAGTGTCTTCAAGGTGTATTCTCAGTTGACATGCAGACCAATGCAACTGGATGGCAGACTCCTCAGATTGTGCAGGGGGCCATCAGGGGACAGACTGATGTGGCAATAAGCCCCTGAAAGGAGAAGTATGAACAGAGCTACTCTAGATCTAAGGATGGAGGAGAAATATTTTTGCTTGTGTCTTAAGACGAGTTTACCTAATCTCACACTTTTGAGCCATCACATGACTTGAAGCATAGTTACCCTCTGAAATTTGCACTTCTACACATGTTGTAGTGGAGCTATAAAATGTGTATATTAGAGAATAGAGAAAAATGCATACATTTTCAAAAATAATATATAAATGTATTATGTTAGGAAAAGTATATACCAAAAACATGTATATTAATTCATGACATAACCCTAATCCATCTGGCTCAAACAGACAGACTCAAACCTTATCACTTTGCCTCAAGGAAAAGCAAAATCTCCAATCGGACCTAAGGAAACTTCCTTCCTGGTCGCAGGCAGGTATGGGAACAAATCAGGTCCTCGGCAAGTAAACCAAGCCAAGCAGCTGATTGGTGGCTCCACCTTCTCTTCACTCCTATGATCCATCAGCACAACCTGAATTTGGATGTTGAAGATAATGAGTGTATTCATTGCAGAACCGCATCTTCAGCCACCAAATAGCAAGTGATGTCATCTGACCTCCATCTGTGTGACCTTCTTCTGTATCACTGGCCTTTGAATTCTGCCACCAAAATATGTATTTGAAGAAGTAGTAGTGATTTGTAAAACCTGGTGGTGGAGGTGGTACTGAAAATCTAGAAAATGGACTCAGTTTAACAGAGTTATTTGTGAATAGACTCAAGAAAGCTCCCAAGGATTGTGTCTGGGTAAAGTGTGGATGGACCGATGTACAGTTGAAAGTTTGTTTACCTCCAGAAGATAAACCGCCAGAGGCGATTGCAGGACTCTTCCAGAAATGTCATTACTTCATCCTTTTGTCCTTTACCTTTTTAAATGACTTGGAATTAAACCTCCACTCATTTCCTTCATGACTGGAAAGAGGTGGCCATGAAACACGCACCTGAGAAGAATGTGCAACTCCCCAAACCAGCAAAATGAGTCACAGATCCTAATTCTCTCCAGGGCAACTCCACCCTTTGCAATGAGCATGACCTGGCTATGTACCTCCTTTGCATTTCCAGGGGTGGCATGAGGCCTCCTTCTCCACCCGGTGGCAGGAAGCATCCCTGAGAGTGAGTCAGGGAGACAACCTGGAAACTGCATGAGCATCGCTTGCATAGTTTCTCTAAAGACATTTCCTGTATTGATTTCTTACACAATCCAGCCAGCCCATTTACTGTTTTTGGATCCTAGCAAAGTTATGCACAGAAAAATAGCTGCAGCCAAGCACAGAAATGCATACACAAGGGTCCAGGCGGGTGCATACTTTCATTGTTGTTGCTTTTTAAAAGAGGTTTCTAAAGAACACTTCAGGCAACCTGGGCCAAGCTGACCTTCACCTTCAGCTGACCACTGTTCAGCCTTTCAGATGCGTTTCATCATCATCATCATCATCATCATCATCATCATATCCTGCCTTTTTCTTTTTAAAGAACTCAGAGCAGCTTAAACCATTCTCTTCCTGATGCTTTTCAATCCTATCCTCATAACAACCACCCAGTGAGGCAGGCTGGGCTGAGAGCCTGTGCCTGGCCCAAAGTCCCCCAGTTGGCTCCATGGCCGAGCAGGGACTTGAACCCGGGTCTCCTGAGCCCCAGTCCCGCACTCCTAACCACTGCACCCCACTGGCTCTTTAACCCAGCTTTCCCCAGCCTGGTGCCCTCCAGATGCTTTGCACTTCAGCACCTAACCAGGCCCGGCTATCATGGCCAATGGTCCAAGATGCTAGTCCACCACTTTTGGAGGGCACCAGGTTGGAGAAGGCAGCCCTACAGCTCACTGCCTATGTTCCCCTCCGGGAACATACTGCAGTCCTGCCTAAAGCTATGCTGGTGGAAGCAGTGCTGCAGCTAGGCCAAAAAATCCAAGAAGGGAAGACAGGGGGGCTACCAGGGCAAAAGCACAGACCCCCAGGGGGCAGGCCAGGCTGATGGGTGCGAGGTACAGAGAACAGACCAAGACACACCAGAAAAGGAGGCAACATGGAGAGCGAAAAGGTGGCAGGAAATCGCTGGGCACGAGGTGCACCTACACAGGAAACTGCCTTGCACCCTGTGAAACTATTTGTCCATCTAGCCCAGGATTGCCTCATCCAGCCATGCTCCCTCTAGATGTTTTGCACTATAACTCATGGCATCTCACAGCCAGCCCGATGCCTAGCCCAACCCATCTGGAGGGCACCACGTTGGGGAAGGTTAATCTGCACTGACTGGCAGTGGCTCCAGAGGTCTCCTGTACCCACAGCCGCCTTTGCCTTCCGTTAGCACAGGGAGGCAGCTCTTGGGTCTGGGACAACCTGCATGCAGAGCAGGTGCTCCGCCCCGAAGCTCCCTTCCCTGCCAACAAAGGAACAAAGCACAGCGAGCAGAGCAGCCGGGAGGTCTCCAGTGGGGCGCAAAGGGCTGGGGTAGAATGTGGGTGGGGTGTCTGGACCGTGATGAGCATCATGGAACCAGAAGTCCACTGGGCACCAGCACTGCCCTCTTTTGATGCCAGGTTCAGAGTTTTTTCCGCTCGGTGTCACTTTAGCCATTCTATTTTGGAGACGGCTGGGTTTAGCCAGTTTAAATTTTGGTGTGCTTTATGTTGAAAGTCACCTTGAGTCCTGGTCTTTTTAAGGGATCCAAGAAGATATAACAACAACAATGGGAAAGCAAGGAGGAAGGAAAGTGGGAAGGCAGGGAAGTTTGCTCGGGGAGTGGCTGGCGGGGATGGGAGCAGCAAAAGAGCCCGAGGGACCTTGAAGATGTTGGAGCGGCAACCAGGCTGCAAGCTGAGGAAGGGTCAGAGACAGCTGTGGCCAGCAGGGGCTGGCAAGAGGAGGGCACTGACTGAAGGGAACCCCAGTGGCATGCACAGCCAGCTCTGGGTGACCAAGTGGCCCGTAGCCCAAGGCAGCAAAATGTGTGCCCGCTCCAGAGATTGGCATTCTCCTTCAGGCTTTGACAAGGTTAGGGATAACGTTCTGCTCCCTTAAAACACCTCCCCAACCCCCAGCATCACTGCAGGGGGGCTGAACGTGTGGCCCTTGGGACAGGCAATTCCTTTCTAGGCCCTTCCCCTGCAGGAGGAAGTTGCAGGCAGCAGTGAGTTAATTAAGGCTGTGGAAGACACACGTTTCCAAGTGCCCAGGTGCTCCCTCACCATGTGAAGAAAGAAAACTTCTCGAATGCTGGGAGGCAGGGCCTCGTGTGGCACCGCTCACCTTGCCTAGCTGAATAACCTGTTTTTGATTCACACAGGCCGAGGCATAGCCCTGATCCTGGGCAGTTAGGAGCACTTCTTGTGTCCTTGAGCATGTGCAAAGGGGCCTTGCCCTCAGTCCTCCCTGCACATCCAAGATGTGGTGGCGAAGGATGGGTGGAAGCAGCATTCCCAGGGCAGGGCAGGGCAGGGCAGGGCACCCTCAAGGCCGGCATGAGCCCGAGAGTTTTCACTTCTGCATGGGAGGCGGGGGCAGGAGGAGAGGGAAAAGAGAGAAGAGTGTGTTTGTGTCTGGAGCATTGCCAAGCAGTAAGTTTTTATCGACCCTAATATCCCCAGGAACACAAAGAGAAGGAAACAGAAACTGTGTGGTAGATAAGACAGCGGCACCAGCCAGCCACATATTGAAATTACTGCAGTGACCTTGAAGGAATGAGCTGTCAGGTGGAGAGGGTGCACTGAGGACAAGTCGGAGAGGCAGTTGCCAGCGGCTGGCCAAAGTTCTTGATGTGAACTGACACAGTCCAAAGGAAGAGCTGCCACCTTCCTTTGCAGCAGGGATCCAGGCACTGCTATGTCGTTTCCTTGGCCACTCACTGCCTGCAGCAACCAGGGAGGACATCACTTTTGTATGACTCCATCTCTCTTTAAAAGGGGGGGGGCACAATCTGGAGAATTTCCTGGGGGATTGTGCCCATAATCCATCTTCCCCAGCCTGGTACTCTCTAGATGTTTTGGGCATTGGTGACCATGAGTGCCAGCCAGCATGGTCAATAGCCAGGAATGGGAGTGGTAGTTCAAAGCATCAGAAGGGCAGTGGGTTGGGAGAGGTTGCTATAATCTCTGGGTTAAAACAACACCTTGATTTCATTCATGAGACACCTTTATGCACCACTACCTGGTATCTCCAGGACAAAAGGGAACATCCCTTGTTTCTGACTTGCCCAGCTCTGGCACTAATTTAACAATGGGAGGAAAATATAAATGGAGGAAAGATGGATTACGTGAAATAGGAGAAGACACTAATATCTGCTCCTACTGATCCATTATTAGCTCTGTCTATCCCTTGCTTTCCTTCCTTTTCCCGCCCCTTTGTTGCATCACCTGCTCAGGAGTAGGGGAGTCTAAACACTGTAAGCTCCTCAGGGCAAATGCATTTTTTAATTGCTTGTGCAACTCTATAAAGCACAAGTATTGACAACACTGTAAAATAAGGGTTTGTTGTGGGAAATGTGTGCCCCCCCCAGGTATTGTTGGTCTGCAACTCCCATCATCCCCATCCTCCAGCATGTCTATTGATGAAGGATGATGGGAGGTCACTCCAGCAACATCTAGAAGGGCACATATTTGTCCGCTCCCTGAAGTAAAGGAGGAAAAGAAGCAAGCTAGGTTGCTTGGTCCTCATAGAAAAGAAAAACGGGGCAGCAAATAGACAGGTGGGGTGGAGGGCGGAGGTGATGCAACCCCTAGCAAAGAGCAGCACCCTAAATAAAAGCATCACGGGGGGGGGGGGCAGGTACATGCCATCTGCCCCCAACAGACCTCGCTAACGCTGCCTCCCCAGTGAAATAGCTCTTTGCGCCCAGGCTTGAGTTCCTGAGGAGTTTCCCCATCTGGAACAAACTTCCAGAGATGCTCCCACTCCCAAAACTTCTCCCCGATTTCCTGTTCGTTCCTGTTCTCTCTTACTCTTGAATCTCTTGTTTTGGATCACGCAAAAGGACACTCTCGTGGCTCTTCCCAGAGAATGCACGGCACTAATGCAGCTCTCCGCCTTCTTTAAAAACTACCCCAGAATCGGAGTTGCTACCCTCACCCGCCCCGGCGACCAGGCACCGGCGGCATGAGCGAAGCCGACCACCTTCCGGTGGAAGCAAGGCCAGCGGCGCAGAAGGGTCATCCTAGGCTCCGGGTCTGGGCGAGGGGACGTGCCTCCTTGGATGGGAATGCGGGTCACGGCACTTGCTTTCAAACGCGGGAAGCCCGCGCTGCTGCAGTGGGCGCCCGCATCTCCCCGCGCTGCTTCTGGGCTTTTGACCCACAGCCGTGCCTGCCCTGGCAGAACCCGCGAGCAGCCCCAAGCACTTGATGGCGCGCCGGAGAGAAAACTTGATGGCGCCCCCCCCCCCCGCCCCACTAAACCAGCACTTACCCTCGCCGCTTCTCGCTCCCTGGCGCGCGCCCGCTCGCCCGCCCGCCCCGGAGGCAGCCCGGCTCGGCTCGGCTCGCCGGAGCAGCCGGCATTACATAATCCTGCTGCTGCTGCTGCTGCTGCGCCGCGATCCCGACCTGAGCGAGCGGCGCCGGCAAACGGCAAGGACCGGGCGGCGCGGGGGAGCCCGCGCGTGGGGTTCGGGCGGCAGACACGCGCCCGCCTTCCCGCTCACACGCACACGCGCTCACCTCGGAGGAATCCGGCCGAGTTGGGGCAGCGGCGGCGGCGGCGGCGGCGGCAGGAGCAGCAGCGGCGGCCGCTCCCCGGCAGGGGCGCGATCCATCCAATCGCAACCTCGGCGGCGCGGGGGCGGGGCGGGCGCTGCCGGCTGCGGCTGAGTGACTTTGGCAGGGCCCCGTGGCAGGCAGGTGGCAGGCACCGAGCGGGCAGGGAGGGGAGGGGGGAGGGGAGGAGGGAGGAGGCTGCTGGCCGAGGCCCCGGCACCCGGCAGCAGGGCGCGGGAAGGACGGGTCTGGCACTTGCACGCACCTCGGGGCAGGGTCGCCGCAGCTCTGCCCTCCCTCCGCTCGGCCTCCCTGCGGGTCGGGAAACTTCAGCCGGCGGCGCACTGCGGGCAGCCCGGAGATGGGGGGAGGGGCGGCTTCTCCTGCTCCGCTTTGCCAAAGTAGTGATGACAATCAGAACGGGCTTCACTGCAGGCAGGCGAGCTCCCGGAGTCCAGAACTTTCCTCCACAGCTCTCCCCCCCACCACCACCCCGAGCCTAGCCTCGCTCAGCTCGCCACGGTCTACCTTTCCAGCCGGGCCTCTCCTCGCAGGCTTCTTCGTAATACCTGCAGCTGCGGGCGCCCCCCCTCCTTCTCTGCTGCTCCTTGGAGGGAAGTGATCCTGGACGGCTCAGCTTGTTTCCCCGAGAGATGCTGCGAAGCTCACGCACTACGGGGGGCGGGGGTGAGGAGAGGAGGAGGGCTCTTACCTGGGCCATTCCTGCTGTCTCCTTCTGCTGTCTCAGTGGCAGCTTCCGCAGTCGGCGGCGCAGGCTGCTGGTGCGGGTGGTGCCATTCTCGTAGCCCCTCGGGCTGCAGGCGGCGGCGGCGGCGGCGGCGTTTCCCGCAGCCCGGAGAGGAGGCAGGCGCCGCCGGCTCAGCCCAAGCCCGCGCTCCCGAAATCCATCCAGTCCGAAGGCGAAGTACTACCGTCGCGCCGCTGCTCCTCTGCTCCTCGCCACCACCTCGCAAGCGGATCGGAGCGCAGAGGAGGAGAGGCGACCGCGCCGCCCGGTTGCCCCGCTGCGGTGCGGCTGCGGCTGCTGCTGCGGCGCGTATGCGCGCCTGCGGTGGAGCCTGGGCGGTCGAGGCGGGGAACTTGCCCCTCAGCCGCTCGCGAGAGAAAAAGTTGCCGAGCTCGCCGGGCAGGTCCGCTTCAATGTTAGCAGGGCACCAGAGGACAGCTCTTCGTCGGTTCAGGCCCACCGCGCTGACCGACGTGCCTCCCGGAGCCCTCACTAGGATGCCAGTTGCAGAGAGGGAGATTCACGTAGTAGCCCAGAAGAGATTATGAAAGCAGAGGCCGTGACTCAGTGCGTTAACTCCTTCGGGCACCGAGCGAGCGCGCCGAGGCAGTCGCCGGCAATGAGCGATCGGTGACCAGGCTGGGCGCGGAAGGGTTAAACGGAGAGAACGCAGCTCGTCTGTCACTCACCGCGTCCTTATTTTGGATCGAAGCCACCGAGTTCCGTTGTTTTGCTTTTGCATAGCCAGCACTCGTGCATGCCTCAGGGCGGCAAGTTATTTATCTATTCCCCCCACCCGCGCCGCCCGGGCCCTCTAGTGATGCCTTCCCCAAACTCGTCCCTTCAGCAAGGTTTGGACAGCAGCCCCACGTGGGAACAGAGCCGCGAGCCAGTGAGCAAGCGGATGACATGACAGAATGCTTTTTTCCTCCCATGCTGTCCTCCCTCTCCTCCCCCTCCACGTTGCTGCCGCCCAGCCCCACTCGCCCAGCCAATGCCGCTCGGTACGATAGTGGAATCGGCAACAGATTCTACGCACACACCCCACACACGGAGTTTATATTTGATAGCCCTGCTGTTCTTCAGAATAAAAATACACCTCCTTCTGTGCTGGAAGGGAACTGAGAACTGGCTCCCACTAACCACCCACCCATCTACTGTGTAAAATCAGCAGGTGCTGAGAAAGCTCCTGTGTTCACTGCCAGAAAAGTGCACGAGGCTTCTCTGCAAGGAGCTCATGCAGACGGGACGTGTCACAGCGCAGCCCTGCGATGCCCGAAGGACCCGCAGCCCGGCTTTTGCAGACAGAAGGCAACAGGTTAAGTTTGGTTACCGTCCTATCCTGACTTTTCCTCCAAGTAACCCACGCCAGTGCACATGATCATCTTTCTCTCCATTTTATCTTCCCAACAACGCTGTAGCTGCTCCCTACTGGTCAAACTCAAATACTGTGCTCAGTGCTGGACACTGCAGTTTCCGATGCAACGGAAGGATCAGGAAACTATGTGCTAAGAGACTGAAGTATGTCTAGCCTTGAGGAAAAACTTCTGGATGTGTGGCATGTTTCAAGTATCCAAAGGGTTGCCACACAGAAGAGGGCCACAGTCTGTCTGTTCTTAAGTTATAAGAAGGCAGATTTCAGCTGAACAGCGGGGAAAACTTCCCAACAACCAGAACAGCCGGGCAACTGCCCAGGGGTCTGAGGGGCTCTGCATCACTGGAGGTATTCAAGCAGAGACTGGGCAGGGATGCTTCAGACTGGATTCCTGCACTGAGCAGAGGTTGGGCTTGTTGCCTAAACAGCTCCTTCCAACATTGTTTTCTGATCTCAGTTAAGTTAGGCTGTGTATCAGGGGCTGGCTCAACATCATACCATGAGCTTCATGGCTGAATGGAGACTTTAACATGGATCTCCTCCATCCCAGCCACATACTCTGGTCTCCCTCATACCACAGCAGCTCTCAGCTGCTGATTCTCTCTTATGGAAAGCACCAAATAGCAAGTGACCTTTCAGTGGAGAGGGTCTACCCATCTAAGCAGAGAATACTAGGTGGACTAAACAAACAAATATCCAGTTCATCCGATATAGCTCAATGCAGTAAGGTGAGTCAGCCACTTCAGGAACTGGGATTTGAACACCATTACAAGTTACAGAGTAACTTTCACAGTCCTCAAGGGCACAGGGATGTCGTCCTGTACAAGACGACGGAGATCTTTTCTGCTTCTCTTCCTCTAGCCAGAAGGGCTGGCCCTGCTAGAGGGAAGTGGTTTGTGTTTTTCTTCCCCTAATCATGCCTGCAGTGCTACAAACTGGCAAAGGACGGAATGCCCCTAAGTGGATGGCTAGAAATGTGGGATGTGACACAGAAGGCTCGACGGTGCAAATAAAGCTCTCTGCGGTTCCAGGATTTATTTGAAGGAGGATAAGAAATGACAGCTTTCCTTGAAGGAGGCCGCTCTTTTATGATTCCTGCTCATCCATGAAGAAAGATTCAAATAAAATTGGTTAAAGCAATCATAAAAACAAACAGATCCAAAAATACAATAGAAAAATAAAAAACAGCATCCAACTCATTGGAACCCACTTTGGCAACAGACCAGTTTGCATTTCAAAGTACTGCAACGAGGAAGCCAAGCAAGTAGCCCTTGGCAGGGAGTTCCAGAGCTTGGAAGTATCAGAAGTGAACTCGGACATAGACTCTCGCTGATGCAAATCATACAGCCAACATGGAGTGGCAGGCTTTCGGACAGGTTGTTCAGCCAGCCCTGCCTTCAGGAGCGGGGGATGGAATCTGGCCCCTTCTTCATGCAAAGCAGGTGTTCTGCCAGTAAGCCACGGCCCTGCAAGGTTTGCAAGTGGGCATATACTACATTTCAGCTGATCTCAGGTAGTGTAAGTAAGGGTTCCCAGGAGCCTAGTTCCTTTCCAGGCACTTAGCAGAGCCAGGCCTGGCTTTGGTGCTGCATCAAGTGCCTTCAGCCCATAGCACTGGCATCCATATGCAGAACTCTTTTTGCTCCATTTTTCTGATTCCTCATCAGAGTTGCTTCCTTTTGCCCCTCCAGCTGGCAGTGTATTTTTAACAGGCCATATTTTCAGCTAACGTTTGAGGGGCCATTTAGCACTAGCTGTGCCCATTAATTCATTTGCAAGCCAGCCAAGACACTTGCAAATAGCTCTTTGTCCCCATCTTCCCCTAGGGCCTAGGCTGTCAGCCGGCCGGCCTAAGCTGACAGAAGGTACTCCGTGAAACTGAGGCCATCTGGGTGCCAGTGTGGTATAGTAGCTAAGAGTGGGGGACTGGGACTCAGAAGATCCGGGTTCTAGTCCCCACTCAGCCTGAAGACTTTGGTCCTATCACAGCCTCTCAGCCTAACCTACCTCACAGGATTCAACAGAGCCACCAGCCACATCAGCAGGGAAACCCCCAAGGACCCTCTGGAACCTTCAGGGACAGAGCATCTTAATCAGGCTTCCACCCTTCCAGAGGGGAAAAGTGGCTGTTGGTCTCTCAGCAGGCAATGATCTGACAATGACAAAGGAACTGATACAAAGCCCTCCACCATCAGATCATTAACTCCATGCCCGCCTGAAAAAAACCCGGTGTGTGTCCTACTGCATGTGCTGGGCCTGTGACATGATGGGACCGTCCCATGCTTGCCATGGAATCCTGAGTTACTGCAGATAAGGTGGCCTCAGTTCAGATGTTAACGTCCCCCAAGTCCAAGAGTCCAAGAACTCCAGCATCACAACCAAGACCACCACTGTCAGCTCAAGTAGGGAATCTGTTGAGCAGCAGGGTGGGCAGTACATCAACAGAAGCCCGAATCTGTCCTGCTGGTCCAACACCAGATGCAAACACTCCAGACTAGGAGTCAGACAGACGGGGAGCCTGGAGGGAGGGAGAGAATTCCTCCAGACCACAGCAACTACCCCTCCCTGGTCCTCAGGTCTTCCTTGATGCTGAATCAAGCACCTCAGTGGCCATACCTAGGAGAGACTAACTCCTCCCCATCTGCCCACCCAGGTCTTGCTGATACACGCCAGTTGAGCTGCTGTTTCACTACTGAGTCAGAGGTAAGGAAGTCTTGCTCTGGACTCAACAGTCATTTGGAAGCAGCATCCAGAGACCTGAGGACACCTGATAAGGCACACCATTTCTCATCTTGGAAGACAGTGGATAATATGCTTCATAGTGTTGGGCAGGCCGGCCACAGGTTTTCTGTGCTGGGGACCAGACAGAAGGCCCTTGGGGGCTTGATTTACCCCCAGGCTTCCAGCTGCTACCCTTCCTTAACACTCACCAAAAGAGGAGTGATGAAATTGGCTAACCCTCACAAGAAACAAATTTTAGTCTAGTTCATTTCACTATAAATGGAAGATTTGGCTACCCAGAGAGCATGATGCTAATGGGTGGTTTTAATCAAATCGAATGAATGAATGAATGAATGTTCTGGAGAGGGGGCATACACAGTTTTAAAAAATCTGAAACTTGCTGTGCTGTAACTAATAGCCTGGTACAATTTTTTATTTGATTGTTTTTGTGATTTTCAGAGAATTACATGGGAACTCATGTAGAGGCAATCAAACACACCTATTTTATAGCGGTATCAAATCAGTCCTGGATACTTACACAGAAGCGACATTGCACTCCATAGGGCATACTACCCCCTTGGAAGTATGCTGCAAACTACAGTTTTATATGTCTGTATAGGCTGTTGTGGGTTTATGGGTTGTGGAAGGGTTGCCCATCATCACCAATGTTCTCAGTCCCTCCCCCATACATACCTTCAGCAGACATATACACATCTCTCACAGAATGGCTGGATGGGAACTAGTTCAGGCTTTTGTCTGAAATGTTGCAAAGCTGATTTGATGGCAGACTGTGATGGGAAGTGGAGAATTTTCACCACAAGCAATCTCAATTGAGTAATACCACTTCCAAGCCTCTGAAAAGTTAGGGTCAGTAAACACTACACAGAAGGAGCTCTACAAGCACTGGCATTTCTAGTTTAGTGCTCTGTAACGCAGGTGGAAGAAAGCCACCAAGATCTCTTTTAACCAACAGATTGATGACCAATCCCAGTGAAACATAAATCCGGCAGCAATGGGTCCAGCCCTGTAGTGGTTACGGCACAGAGCTAGGCATGTGGTGGAAAGCCATGCATTATCGCACACAGCAATAACAGCAACACCTTGGCAGCACTGCTGATGACTGCCCTTCATCACACACCTAAACAATCTCAGCTGTGTTGTACAGCAGGAAAAAAAGGTACAGGCCAGATATATACATGGGTGCAGGCTGGGAGCTAATTGTACAGGCTAGCCCCCATCTGCTTATCAATTGCCAGTTCCACAAGCAAAAGAATACTGCTCTGACTTGGTTTATATAAATACAGCTTTTTATTTCATTATGAAATCAGTACTAATTAAACAAAAGCTACTATATTCTTCTTCTCTGGAGCATCCTTCTTCAGCCCCTCAAAGAGGAAAACCATTTTGTCCACCATTGAATTCAGCAATCCATACACCTAAAAGCAGGAGTCAATTTAAAGAAGCTTTCAGAACAAAAACTGAACATCAACTTCTCAGTATTTTATTTTTATTTTATATATATGAATAAATCTTCTGCTCTCTTAAGATCAAGTAAACCAGATGCCCCAGACTGCAACCATTTTTCATTCTCAGTCAGCCTGGCCAATGGTTGGGAATAGCCAATGACCATGTGAGCTGGGAATGCTAAAAGTTTCAGTCCAATCCATCCGGAGGGCACCAGCTTGAGAAAGGCTAAAGTAAGCCTAGGTATTTCTCCAGATCTTTTCAGCATCCCATAACAAGCATTGTCTGGGCAGAGGTGGTAGCAAATTTGTTGTACAGACTAAACACTTAAACTTAATCTGCTTTAGACATGGTGATGGGGGAAAGTTTGCTGTGTTGTGGCTACAGCAGAAAGCTACACCTGCAAGAATGGATGAGCCATGTAAATCTGCTCCCATTGCTGGGCCAAGCAGCCTCCTTTAAGCCCACAAAATGGCATGCAAACAGGCCAGGAGGGATCTCATGCCCATCCCATGCAAATGCTCTTCCAGTGTCAATCGTCCTGAGGTTGGGATCTTAAGGTCCAGTGACATGTGCTTCAGCAGCAAAACACTGGCCTGTATGAGAAGGCATTTCAACTTTCAAACCATAACAAAAATAAAACAATCTGATCCATTTTTACTCTGGAACGAATTCTGCTGAGGTCATGTAAGTGTGTATGGGACTTGCAGGTTTTATATACTTTGTAGAATCTATACCTTAAAAGCCTTTCAGAGAAAACATGACTACACCTATTTAATTCAAATTTTTGGTAGCTCTGAAGCAGACATTTTCATGGATCATTTGTTTGTTAGCTGACAAGGGCTCTGGGGAACCTGGGCCTACACAAGTTCCCTGTGGCAGTGCAAGCAAAGCTGAACGGTGCTTAAAGGATAAAAACGTTTCCACTGCAATCACCATCATCCTTTTTTGTCTCTCTACAATGCTGCTACTGAGCCCCTTCATCTGAGGTGACTGAGATACCTTTGAAAACCACTTTACTTCATTACCATGGTAGTCAAGGAGCCTATAATCAAACACATGTATATTAACTGGGCACACCATGATAGTGAAATGATCATCTTTGTTTTTAGTGAGCAGAGAAAAGACTGACATGACAACCAACGGGAATAACTGCTTTGCATCATGCTAGTGAAAAGGAGGGCTGTGCATTTAGAGATGCAGTGAAAGAGACATGTAAATGTAAGCATTTCCCAAAACTGCTCACAGCACTCCATAGGTTGTAGGCCCAGGCTCATCAAGCAGAACGCTCCCTAGCGTGACCTGCCAGCTGAAGAAGAGGCAACCAGGACGCCCCGGAACCCTTACGTGAGGGAGACTGGTGATAGGATAGTTTGTCTGCTAGAAGGCATGCCAGGGCCTGGGCTACCTTCCATAATGCAGCCAATCAAGTGCCAGCACAGCCACCCATTCTAACAAAGATCAGGGGTATGAAGCAAAGCAAATTTGGCTACAATCCTGCAATATGTTTTCCTGGAGGATCTCCCTTTGAGCTCCACAAGACTTAGTTTTGACATACAAATGATTGCATAGAGATGTTTTAACTTTCTTTGCTTTTCCCCCTCTTAACTTATTCCTTTTAACATGATGTGGTTCTGGCTGAGATTATTCTGAGTCCACCTACACAGCCTTACTGTCTAGCCCAGGCATGTGGAATTTGTGGCCTTCTATATATTGATGAACTATAAATCCTATTTTCCCTGGCCAAGTTGGTTGGGGTTGATGGGAGTTGGCAAGTCTACAACATTTGGAGGTACCAGGCTCCCCGTGCTTGATCTAGTCCTGTGTTATTAACAGAATGAAAGTAATTATCACTCAAGTCTCTGAGGGGTCCCAATCTGCCCGAGAAACACAGCAAAGAAGAGATTGCCCAGAGTTCATCAAGACTCAGGGACTGACTGAGACAGACTCTGTTTCCCTCATGTTTGGCTTCTCTATTATGGCAAAATAAAAACTTGCTAGGGTGGTCTGGGACTAAAAACACACATACCACAACTGATGGAAGCAGGGCCGTCTTAACGCATGGGCCTGATGGGCACTTGCCTGTGAGCCCCATACTAATCTGTGTATGTTAACCCTTGGAAAATTGGAAAACTTCCAAAATTAACAGTAGTTGTAGTTGTCGTAGGGGCCCCAGTACACTGCTTTGCCCGGGGCCCACAATGCTGTTAAGACGGCCCTGGATGGAAGCAGTTAAACCATTTGAAGGGTTCCTCCGGGCTTGGAGAAGGTACCCATGTAAGAAGTGATACAGGAAGGACTCATTCCAGAGAAGTAACTTCAGTCTTAGGAGTCCAGATTAAACTGACATTGACATCTCACAGTGGGCAGAATGATACATAAACCATCTTATGCTACGTGGATGGATTCAACATGGAAGCAGGATGTTCCATCTTGGAAACATTCATTCAGAAGGGTTTGTGATTTTAGCTTCAGAACTGCAGTCAACATGATAAGCAAACAGACAAGGATAACAGTTCTGAACAGACTTACTTCAACATAAAGTTTCTCATGGTATTTTTCCTGCAAAATTGGATCCACTTGCTCTTGCTGAAGTTCTTGGGGTTCTATTTCTATAACTTCTACTGAAACAAGTGTTGCTTCCTTTGACTCCTTTGCAATACTTCTTGTTTTTCTGTCTTCTTTCAATTTGCTTTTCTTGCTGTTCGGGCGTTCCTGCTGAGAAAGATGCAAGTATGTGAAAGAGAGATGACAGTCAGCTAAGTACCCTAGTACATATATCATGCACATAGCATTGCAATTATGTCATAGCAAGTAACATTTGTGAAGGCAACAGGCTCTCCAGCAAAGAGTCAGGGCAGTTCAGAAACCCTTAAAATGCATCCTATTAATACTTTATCTAAGCAAGTCCTCCATTTCCTAAGATTTGTCTTGAAGAGCCCAGTTACATACCTCTTTCACTGCCTTCCCTTTTTCTTTTTCCCTCGGAGCAGTCTTCTTTTCTTCTTTCTGAACTTTCCGGTCCTCTTTCCCTTGCTTTACAACAACTGGTTTTACTTCAACTGCACAGAAAACATAGCCATTCATCTGAATTCTGTTCAATCTATGGTAAAGAACTGCCCATTCTTTCCCTGTCTGGCCAGTAAAGCCATCTTTTGACTGGTAGGCAGCACTCAGCTGGAAAAAGGCCAGAAAAACTTGAGATACCATTTAAAAAGGCTATTTTCTAATGACTTGGTATCTCGATGAGTCAGGCTCTGCCCCGACCTCCCTAGCTTCTTCCAAGCCCCAAACACTCCAGAGAGACAAGGTCTGCTGAGATGACAGGCTACCTGTTTCCTCTGGGATAACCTCGACGTGAGTGTCCTTCTCGGGCATGCCAAGCAGTGATCTGAGCCCTAGTGAGCGGCTCACCAAACCATCTATGACTTCACGCCACAGCTGAAAACTGTCATGCAAAACAAAACTGGTTTTATTTCTGGATGGAAAGGAATGGAGAAATATGCAACCAGAATTTTGCTATCTGCCTTTTTAACCATATTCTTTTTCTCCATAAACAAAGGAAGACTAAAACTAACAGAAGCCTTTCCTGCTTCAAGTAAATCTAGCAAAGCTAATCTCCAAGGCAGTATTTCCCACGTTTCCAATGTCTGTGACGCTGTTTTTTAAAATTAGATTGAATTAAAATGGGAGGCAAATTGTACTTTGACACATGAGTAGGATTACTTTTAGAGTGCCAGAATCCCTCACCCCATCCCTCCAGAAGCATTTAATTCCTTCATACACAAGGGGAAAAGATAACAATATTATATACAGACATCCCAAGCAAGGGGTCTGACTATCCCCAGCCTGAACTCATAAAGCATGCTTTTTATGTTCATGGTAAGAAATACACGGGACTTGGGTCCCTATGGAGCTCCCTGTTTTAATGATCTGGGCCCTGCCTTTTTAATCAGAATTACTTGCCCTTATTGGAGCCTGCTCCCTCTCTCTCTCTGAGTCACAGTGAGACAAGTCCAGAGCAGAGACTCACACAGATGCAACGAACAGCTTCCTCTGGGTGGTGGCAATTAGATGCATCTCCACAGGAGCAGGAGTGGAAGAAACAGCACATTGCCACCATCCTCACTTCTTTATACTTCTCCTATTCCGCTATTTTAATGACATTTTTGTGCCTTGCCAGCTGAAGAGCACGATAAAAGCACTTCGCCTAGCAATTCTCCCTTGGTACACCCACATTCTGTGAACGGCTGTTCCTCAGTGCTCAGCTCATATGCAGAAAGGGTGCTTGTGTGGGAGTGTGTATGTCGGGGGGCGTTAATGAAATCTAGACACCCCACACACACCTCTTCCTAATGTTGGCTAAATCAATATTACTCAAATGGTGCCTTCCCTTTATCTTTCCAGCAACAATAGCTAACAGTGCGATTCTATACATGTTTAGCCAGCAAGCAGTCCAGGAACTCCCAGCATGCCTCAGCCCGCCAGCAATACTGGCTGGGGCACGCCGAGTGGCGCTGGACCATTTTCTATCTAAACAAGTATAGCTCTTCACCCTAACAGGGCCAGCACAAGAAGGGGCTAGGCTCCTTTTCCCACGCTCCCCTGCAAATTACCATACACAAGAACATCCACTTTTATTTCAGGCTAATCAACCTTACTTGGTTTTTTAAGATCCCTGCACATTTTAAAACTAATTACTGATGTAAATCCATCACTCCTGCTCCCCAGACTGAGTCAATATTTCATACTGTACTCCCCCATGCATGCATCCATCTGCAGGAAGCCTCTGCCCCAGACCTGACCTGCAGTGGGCTTGATTTAGAGAGTGTGCTACTGATGTCACCCACTGGCCAGGTAAGGTGCTTGCTGGTCCTACACTAGTTTTACTCTGTTGCTTGAATTTATTAAAGGTTTTTATAAAATATTCCTTTCCTTTCTTGCATCTTACGGTTTTAAGTCTTGTTTTGTGAGTGAGTCTGAGAGCTTCAGTGGCTGGACAAACCAGAACGATAAGAAATAAGTCCCATCAACCACACACCAGATCTGGTACTGGAGGTCAGCCTGAGGTATCATTGGCTTGGCACAAAGCTCCAATGCCGCTTTATTGAGCTGGGCCAGGGCAGCTTCTCGTTCATCTTCCTCAGGAACTGTCAGCACCGTCTGAGAGAGAAATCACACACAAAAGCACCTCCTTTTCCCACTTTAGACCTTCCAACATTCCTGGCTGTCCGTGGCCAGTACAATCTCACCATGGCTTATACAGGCAATATGGGCAACATGGCCTCCCTCCTCACTGCAACCTACAAAATTAGTAAAATTAGGCAGCCTTAGATACTCCCTGCTCCTAGCATCCCTTTACTCTTCTTGCCATGGGGAGAACTGAATGTCTTCAGCAAGAACTAACTATGCATTTACTCAACACTTGCCTCCTCCTATGGCACCCACTCCAAAGCCCGCATCCATGTCTCAAAGATGGTGCATGTAAAAATATGCATTTGCATTTCCAGGCCAGATGTGCATTTTTGGGTCTGGTAGGTGATTCTCTTGAACATGTCATGAGTGCAGCCGGCTAGAGTCGGGGGTCAGACTAGGTGGCCCGGGAGGCCCCTTCTGACATGCTCTGTTTCTGTTTCTAACTCAGTTTGTACATATGCAAGCATCTCAAGCCAGTGTGTTTACACCTATGTATTCCAGGGGCTCAGTCACAAACATGAGCCTAGTATTTGCCTTTTAATCCAGCTGCTGCACCAACAGGAACTTCTGGGTATGTTGCTAAGAGGACAAAGGAACGCTCCAAAGGCTAGGAACACAACGGAACACTGGACACACACCTGTTTAAAATCACAAATGGAAAGATTCCACTCCACCCGGATCATGTCCTCCACTTGGGTCACCACCTCCACCTCTATGCTGCTTGGCTGGACAGTCAGCTCCTCTAACACAGACTTTCTTTCTCCTGAAACAGTTGAGTATGCATTCTTAGTATCCTCAGGACTTTTCGGCAAGTCTGCAACACTCTTTGCCGGAGAGGAGTCGCTGCCAGTGCTCTTCATCAGTCCCTCGAAGGCATATGACTCCGTCACTGGAGCAGGATTCATGAGTCTGTTCCACAGCTCATGCAGCCCCCTGACCACCTGGTGATGGTAGTGCAACTGCAACAAAGGGAGATAAGAAGGGGTGGCAAAGAAGACTTAGATGCACAATGAGAAATCGGCAAATGAACAGTTTCTGATAGTTCCACAAAATCTGTGGAACTATCTTTTACATCTGTGATGGAGAAAGCCCCTTTTGGGTAAGTACCTACCCAAACATAAAAATGGACCCCAGAGGAACATGCTGGGTAAGTCTCTTAAAGGAAATAGCAAGGAGGACAGAGAGACTCAAAAGCTGTTGCCTCCTCAAGCTCAGAGCATTTCCTCTTCGCTAGCCTGACGAGGCAACAGAACCGCAGAGGTTCCACTGAAGAATGTCCCTGTCTTGCCAGACGACGGTTCCTTTCCTGTGCCCATTTGCTTCTAGAACTCAATCATGTGGTGCACATGAAAACTGACTTCCCCTTTGCCTGCCCCCACATCTCTAAGTGACGCTGAGACTGATGAAGCCTGCACAAAGGATTCGGTCCCACTGAGCGTGGCGAGCGTGGCAGGAGCGCCCAAACAAAAGTCTGCCTCTGCGAGTACCTTTGAAAAAACAGGAATTTTGGCCCAAGGGGAGAGGGCTACAAGTCACCCATCTCGGGGAAATGCTGCCACTCATAGCTCCAATTCAGCCATGATTACATAAATATTGATTTGTGCAGTGCTGTCCGTAGCTCACTACTCCTGAATAAACATGCTTAGGCTGGCACTGCTAGTCTAGTAACTTTCAGAGTCTGCAGCCATAGCTCAACAAATTTCCATCGGTGCTGAGCCAGAATTGAGGAGTCAAAAATAGTTGTATTCTTTTCCAAGCTGTACCATTTTTCTCAGTAATAAATACACTTTTTTGGTTTAAATGTCCTACACTGGTGTGGTCCTACATTCTCAGTAATAACCTGATGCATGTAGATGCTCCAGTAATGTCGCTGGTACTGGTTTGCCTCCATTCGGCATTAGTTAGACCCCAGTTAAAGTACCGTGCCCACTTCTGGGCACCACACTTCAAGAAGGATGTAGACAAGCTGGAGGGGGTTCAGAGGAGAGTGACAAGGACGATCAGGGCTCTGGAAAGAAAGCCCCGTGAGGAGAGATTGAAAGAACTGGGCATGTCTAGCCTGGAGAAGAGATATGATAGCACTTTCCAAATGCTTGAAGGGGTACTGAGATTTCTTCTCAGTCATCCCAGAGTGTAAAACAGAATGGGCTTAAGTTAGAGGAAGCCAGATCCCAGCTGGACATCAGGAAAGACTTCCTGACTGTTAGAGCAGTACAGTAATGGAACCAATTAGCTGAGGAGCTCATGGGCTCTCCCACACTTGAGGCATTCAAGAGGCAGCTGGACAATCATCTGGCAGGGATGCTTTAACTTGGAGTCTGCATTCAGCAGGGGGTTGGACTTGATGGCCTTATGGACCCCTTCCAACTCTACTCTTCTATGATTCTATGTGGCAGATATGAATGTGAATTCCAAAATGGCAGCAGTGACACATTCTGGGCCCATAAGACCCAAGAGTACTCCATTCCAAAGGACAAATGGTACCTCTGGATTCTTTCTGTAGAATAACTCTTCCTCTGTGACATACGCATCCAGAGGAGACCGTACTCGCTCTGGTGTATGGATTCGATTAAGCAAGTCCTTCAGATTCTCTTCCACTATGAAAGCAATTTCCTGATCTTCTAGCTCTCTCTGCAAGTCCAAGGAAACTGAATGTGAGGTTTGGTATCTGCATTCTTATACGAACGTCAGGTAGTGCACAATCCTGCTACTTTCCTCTGAAGAGGACCACCTGGAGACCAATTTACAACTTCCTGTTTGGGTCACCAAACGGATTTCCCTCCCCTGTTTTCCTTTCCACACCTCCCACTAGCTTTTGTTTGTTTGTTTTCTGATCTGTCAACATGAGGGCAGAGCCTGTATCATATTCTCTGGTCGATGTGAACCACTTTGGAAGACAATGAGCAGGGTTGCATGTCAGGCTTCCTGGGCTGTTCACAACTGCACATTAAAAATAACACTATATTAAAACATTTTAACATATGATAAAAAGTTTACAGTACAAAATTTAAACCCAAATTTAAAACAGATATATGTGTTGTGTGTGTATACATATCTCATAACTTGAAAAAAATCTTAAAACCTGTTTAACCACTAGCAGGGCCCAGAAGACTACTTGAATGCCCTGCAATAGAGGATGGTTTTGTTTATTTTGGAAGCATCATTGTCTTTTTGAAAATTAGTGCCTGAAAATTGTGCAACCATATTGATAATTTTAAAAGTTATTATTGTCAATTTTGCCAATTTTGCCACTATGTATATGCTCTTATAGTTATGACTGTCAGACCTAAACAGTCTTGCCTAGTCAATTTTCTTGTTTGTTTCAGCTGTCAAAGGAAGCAGTGAAGTGGAGAAGATAGACTACATATAGCCTAATTTGTTCACAGCTGCCAGGGACCAAATGTCAAGTTATCAACTAAAAAGCAGCCGTAAAAGAGAAAAAGGCAGCTAAAGTTGGTACATGAAAAAATCCTGAGATACACCTCCAACTTTAGCAAAGTAACCCACCCAATTTTAAGTGCAGAGCTGACAATTTTCAATGTCCTCCACCTTTGCAACACTCCAACCCCACCTCCACACACACACTTTTTTGTGGTTCTTTTTCTGATTCTCTAACAGTTCTAAAAATGAGGCAGAAATATATGCAAATGTAATGGCTTGGAAGTAGGAAAGGAAAGGCGTCTCTGTGGATTTTACTCCGCTAGCTGAAAAGGCTACCGGGGGTGGCACTCATCTCCATTTCAGACCATGAGCCAGCGCTGCCTGAGGATGTTCCCATGGTAGTGTGGCCAGCATGATGTCATGGGGAGCTGTTTCCTCCCCACTGAAGTGCTACCTATTTATTCACTCACATCATGGAAGTGGATGGTGGACTATGAACAGAAAGGCATTTTCTCATTTTTTCTGTTGCATTCAAGGAAATGTTTGCATCACACACAAACCTTCATTTTCAGAGCCACATGGAGTTCCACTCTACCCCGTCACTCATTTAAAGCATGAAGCTCACAGTTGCCTGCTCCAGCTGTTTTATTACCTCCAGCTCTTTCCTTATCTTAGCTGAGATATCTTCATACAGAGCAACTCCCCACAGGGTCACTTGCAAGGCAGCACCTCCTAATAACATAGGGTGGGTACCAAACTCCCAGGACTCCCGGAAGATGCCTGCATTCAATGACTTGAAGATAAAGGAAAACCTCCTGGTTTCTCCAGGTAGAATAACTCCTAAGGGAGACAGAAGGAACATACTGGGAAAGGATGTTGTCGTTTCCCCCAGCAGAACTCCTCCAGGGGCAACTTCAAATGTTGAAACAATTTTTCTTAACTTATTATTTTAGTTTTATTTCCAGGTGAAGGTGAAAGTGAAGGTGAAGGAGACGTCCTTGGCTTTTGCAAGACTGCAACATGGGCTGCAATACATATGGTTTGCACTGTGTCCATCATGAAGAAGCATGTGTGATGAACATACCACACTAACTACATGTAGGGCTTGCCTTTTTTAAAACCGGGTCTACCAATCAAAGGCAGGTGCAACAGACAGGCACTTGAAATTCAAGAACAGGCCCCTTACAGACACATTCTGAGCCTAGGAATTTGTCTTCAGTCCTAAATCTGAACTGAGCTCACGGTTCTTCTTGGTTCTCCCAAGTATTCTGCACTTCAGCTTAATCTGGGAGCAAATTCCATTTTGTTGTTGCTAATACGGAATGTTTGGGCATCAAATGCCCTTGCCAGTCTACTGGAAATTACCCCAGAATATGCCAACAGATCCTGATCTAACTCCTGGCATAACTCGAGGCCCTGGCACAGAGGCAGGCCTTGCTCTGAGGTGGGCAAGGGGGAACTGTTGCCCTCCAGAAGGCAACTTATTTTTATTTATTTATTTTTACATCTGCTGTTTGTGTAAGTTGCCTGCTGGGTCGTGACTGCCCTGCCCCCAGCAGGGCCAGGCGTGCATAGAGGATACAGCAAGCATGCATTTGTCCCCAGGTAATGCGTGGTGCAGCCCAAGGAAGAACGGAAGGAATGCACTGATTTCCTTTTGCCGGCATGCTCCACGTATCTTCCCCCTTCAGGGCCCATCTCCCCATTAGTTCTGTCTCATTCACGGCGGTTATTGTGGGAGATTTTGTTGATTTCAGAAGCATCTCTTTTTCAGTGAGCAATGGCCTGACTTTTGGAAAAACACATCATCTTGACACTCTACTCCAGACAGTATCTTAAGCATTTGGTTGAAACACAGCAGGACAGGTCTACTATTACTGACAGCTCTTTTTTATTTATCCCCCAGTACTGTATTGCCTGGACTCCTGATAAAAGAACTGCAATAAGGAAGGAGCTGATCCATGTCACTGAGCAGGATTGCCTAAGATTATTTGGGAAGTGCTGGGAGGGCATGAAAGTGCTAAGTGTACATTCACGGTTGGATCCTTTATATTCCATTCAGTTTCCTAAGCAGGTTCTCCTTCTTGGGCATATCTGGTATTTACATGAAGCAATCAGGACTGACTTTTAAAAAAATGCACCACACACCTGATCTGGTGTTAAAGTAAAAATGCGGTGTCCTTTTCTCCTTTTTCTCTTGAAATGTAAAGGGATGAGGTAGCCTCCGCCAATCATACCAGATGGCAGCTGTGCCATCATTGTTCACTGTGAGGACAGATTCGGCTTTCTCACCTACCAGAATTTCAAAGGTGACACGGGCAGCAATGCCAACCTCACCCTGTAAGAATAAAAGACAACAAAATACAAGTGTGCAATGGCAAATCTTTGCCTTGACCCTGGGAGAAAGGATAGTGCTGTTTTCCATTCTCAACAGATCTCTTTTGTTAAACCAAGACTCAGTGTATAAAGCATCAGAACAAGGTGTCATAGCTCAACAGGAGAGGACCCGTTCGGGATGAAGACAATCTCAGGTTTAATCCCCAGCTTCTCCTGGCAGGACTTAGAAAGAGTCTTGCTTTAAAATCTGGAGAGCAATGGCTGCCAGTCAGTGTCCACAGAACTAGGCTAAAAGGACCAATGGGCATAACAGAACTTCCTATACCCATACATCCTCAAAACACAAAGAAGCTACTTTTTGCCACCTTGAAAGACACTTTTGGTTCCATCCTTAGGCATCACTACAAGATTGCACCCTGAGCAAAGGAAGACTTACGGCTACAGCGTAACATGAAAACCCAGCTTACCACATGAGAAGTAGTGTTGATCCAGCGAGCAGGTTCGCCACAGAACTTCAGAGATGGCCCCAACACTGGTTCTAAGAAAACATCTGGATAGGCTTCTAATGGGTCCCTATCAAATAAATCAAAGGCAGGGGTGCACATTTCTTTCTTTAGGTCAGAGGGCCACCTAAGGTGTCTGTGCGCATGTGCAAGCACCTCCGCAGACAACTCACGCACTCTCAGATCTGACTCTTACCCAAGTGCTTTCAAGGCACATACTTTAATAAGAAGAAAAAAACACACACAACAACATTCCCCACAGAACCCTCAAACTACCCTGGCTCCCTGGCTTCCTAGTCCTTCCCCATCTTCGAATTTACAACCTTGTTGGATGACCTGACATCTCACATGTCCCAGTCACTGAATTTCCCCTACAAATACCTCCCAGTGGCTTTCAAGGGAAAGCCCATGTTTCCCTCATAAATACATTCTTTGTTCCACCACAAGCTTTCTTACTGGATTTCTCCTTCTTCAACAATTCCTTTGTCTGCGTCACAGGGCGAGATCCTCTCTGCTGACACGCTGGTGAAGGGCTGATTTCTGCCTATGACTTCAAGCCCATCCAGGTCCTGGACTCAAAGGGGAAATTGAAGCGATTTCATTGTTTAACAGAGAACTCAGAATGGCTAAGGGTGCAGACCCACATGTTTGAAAGAAAAAGGATTTTCTCATGCAAACTTACATAGGATTGCATCCTAAATTGGAGTTACATCATAGGATGCTTCCAGATGAGGCGTTTAACAGGCAACTGCAAAATTTATTCAAACAATTGTATGGGGAGTCCAAAAGACAACATAACTCTCTCCTATTGCTCTTTCCATCTTTTTTTCTTAACAGGGAACAAATGCTTTAAGGAGGTAGATAGAATTCCTGCATAACACCTTTGGACTGGTAGTGAGAGAATCCCTCCATTTTGGATCACCCAGAACATTTTGGGAGGGAAGATGGAAGTGTTACAAGGGCTCTGCTTTTACTTTATATAAGAGTATTGCACAAAGACAAGTGTATAATCATACCGGGTTATAAAAATCAAGCTTTTCTAAGATCTCCTTTAACTCATTTCGACGATGCTTAAGGAAGAGACTCTTCTCCCATGCATGATGGAAAGGGAGGTATTTCGGAGGTCTCGTTCCTGTGAAAATACCCAAATGTGCATTTCCCACCATGTGCAGTAACTTTAGTCCCTTGCAGAACTTTATTTTTCCACAAAAGAACCCTCATTAACATCATACTGCTTAGCTCTCTCATTTTCAATGTTATCTAAGTTCAACTTCACAGACATTCCAGCTCCTAAACAGCTTGAGGATACAGTTTTTCATCCCACCCCCTTGTTTGAAAAACCAGAGATAATAAGAACTGGAAATAAGACATTAAATGTGGTGACACCTATTAAATATACTAAAATAGTTTTGTTCTGCAGCAACCCCATGATCAGGTTTTCCTTTCAGCTCAGGGTACAACTGATTTCTGACGACATCTTTTACACCAAGTCGGACTGAGCAGTGATTCCAGTGGGATTTGCTTTGCCTCCCTGCCCAGTGTACGGCGGGACCTTCTAAGTTAAGGAATATATGGGACAAGTTGGACTTGGGTGCACACCGATCCTGCAGTTAAGAAATAACTGGTTGGACATTCAACGTGAAAATGCCTTTTGGTGAAGTGGAGAGGTTCACAATGAACACGTATCTTTAAGATCCCATATGAACGTTAACAGTTTTGATGGATGGACTCTTATGTGTTGCTCTGCACTGCTGTTCCCATTGTTACCCTCTTTCCTAGTACATTTTAAGCGGTAGTCTTTCTTGGGCTCCATCTCTTGCGGAAGAGCAGCATACAAACAACCGGACGATGCAGGGCCACTGCATGCACGTATTGAATAAGGCTTAACTTTTGTTGTCATGGGGGATCCTGACATTATGCACATCAAATCAAATCGATGTTCTGCATATTTTAATATACTGAAATTATAGTTTAATCTGATGTTATGCTTTTGGTTCTGTGAGCCATCTTGAAATCCATTTCAGAAATAGATGGGATTAAAATCTTTTAAATAAATACAATGGCAGGCAGAGGTGAGCTTTCGAAGGCCTGCCACTGCCAAACATGCTCCACTTACTGTGAAGATGTGTGTGTAGTGTACAGCAAGCAGAAAGTGATTTTGCCTCTTTTACTTCAGCCTCAGCATATCCATTATGGAGTGCCTCATACTTGATGCCTCACCCATCTCCATCCAGATGCTGCGAGGTTTCCCAACATGAGTGACTTCTTCTGGGAAGCCACATTCGGTCTGCCCCAGGGTCACCGTCAGGCCAGTGAGCTCATCCCCGATGTGCACAGGCTGGGTCCAGAATTCACTCCCTACATGGAAGCCCTAGCGGTCGAAAAGCAACGTTCATGTGAGTGCAATTGCTTTTGCGAAACAGAATAAAGCAGATCCAATAAAATTGGGTAAGGGTGCATGATGCAAGGAGCAGAAAGAAAACATGGACTTAAGAAAATGACCCCTTTACTCCTCCATTCTATGTGCAGGTAACCACAATGGGCCACATCCAATGTTATGCTGCATGTGAGCTAGCCTTGCACCCCCCCATGTGCCCCCAAACTCTGTTTGAACTAACTCTCTAGATCAGATTGAGGACTGAGGGGGGAGGAGAGGATAGGCACAGTCCCTCTGTAAGAGCAGATGATCCTTTGCACAATGCTGGACGTAGTCCATGGAACCTGGACATGCACATGACGGGCATGTCGTGAGCAGAGCCAGCTGGAGCCGGGGGTCAGACTAGATGGCCCGGGAGACCCCTTCTGACTCACTCTGTTTCAATGTTTCTATGAACCTAACCCTGAAGCAGGGGCTGCTTCATTGGAAGACAGATGGGACCAAGAGTTCACCCAGTTCTTCCAGCCCTTTTTTGATATCTAGGTATGCATTACTCTGCTTTGGTATTTTTAAGCATTCAAAACAAAGTATCTTGCAAAATTAAAAGCAAATAAAAAGTGCATAAACAATATTTAAACAACAATAATAACATAGACTACTTGCGAGTGTCTATGTAGCTATGTGTAGCTATAATAGCAGATTAAATATCTGCACACAGACATCAAGTTGAATGTAAAAATGATGATTGAATAATTGTTGACTAACATTAAGCTCACAATCCGAGAAAGAAAAAAAATCCTGCAGCTTCAGCAACTGCCAGCCAGCTTGGTTGGCTATGGCAGGTCAGGAGTTCTAGGACCTTTTTCTCTAAACATGTACAGGATTACACGATTATATATTTTTGTATATATTTCATGACATGTTTGAAGCTTCCCTAGTTCTTACACATTTGCTATTGCCAATCTTCTTATTGTGAAGACAGAAGAGCTAAAAAACAGGGCCTGCTGCACACACCTTCTGAAAAATTCCAGCCAGTTTCCCCATCCCGAGCGATGAAAATGATTTGTTCTTTTGAATTAGTACGAACAGGTCACATGCTACCTTGAGCTAGCATGTTGAGTCGCCTGTGCGAAGCTGGAAAGGCATGGGCCTGCAGCCAGAGGGGTGACCACAATGTGCAAGTGGAGCAGGAAGTTGGACTCAATGGCCATACTGGCCCCTTCCAACCCTATTTCTATGCTATGCTAGGCTATTCTAAAATAAAGAAGGGGTTTGTTTATTTATTTCCCGTTTTTGTTTTCATTCATTGAATTAAATGCTACTCATTAATAAAAACTGGTTCAAATATAACCTGAGTTTACTGTGAATGAGCATGTTAAAAGTTTGCATTTGTAATCTGTTAAAATGGAACCTGTCACCTTTTATCTGAGCACAGTAGTAGCACATTGGTATTGCACACAGAAAGCCCTAGGTTCCACACCGATCACCTCCAGTTCAAAGGATGTCTGGTAGCAGAACCGGGAAAGGCCTCTGGCTTTCCTTGGAAAGCTGCTTCCAATCACACTAAAGATCACAAGACTAGATGGATGAATCATCCAGCTTGGGGCTGACACTGCCATTAGGCAGACTGGGACAACCACCTCAAGTAGCTGATTCTACGGAGCAGCTCCCCAGCAGTTCCCTGAGTGTCCTAGCCACCCCCACTGCTGGAGGACAGAGCAAAGCCCCCTAAGCTAGCCTGCTACCCCCAGGTACAGTGAAGGAGACCGTCCTGTTGCCAGTGCTGACGTAAAATTTAACTGCTAGTCCAGGCAGCTTCTGTAAATGGCCTGTGGTGGAGGTGGTGAGGTGCCATCTTGTCTTTGGGCCAGTCCTGGTCCTACTCAATATAGGGCAGGTTCACACACCAAGTGAAAGGCTACAGATTCAAGAGACGCCAGTGTATCTTGTCCATATCATCCACTGAAGACACTCAAGCGATCTCGTACTCCTATTCCATGCCTTCCCTCAAGACTTTGCAAACGATTCAGGTTTCACATTATGAATATCTAGGGCCACCAACCAAAGTATGTGGAGATTTGCTTTCCATCCTACTGTACTGCCAGTCACATTCAGTCCTTGCTTCCAGAAACTTCTAGAAAGAAGTTCTGTAGCGCAAAAGGCATGGGTGTATATAACTAAAGACTTCCATTTCCTTCAGGGTTAGGCAAAGGCTCTTTATAGTTTCATAAAAATGACCTGCAATTTTTACAACAATCAATTACTATATACATGGCATTCAGGGAATAATTTAAATTAAAATATGAAAAACTCGGTTTAAATCATTGATTTTATCCAAGGATCTCTTCCTAATAATTGAATTCAACCCATTTCAATAAAGGAAGCAAATCCTCCCATTGGAATGAAGGTGGACCACCCTCAGGCTGCACACAGACTTCCACGAAGGTGTCTAAGAAAACAAAAACCTCTGATTCTGGCCCTCAGCCTACAGTCACTGACCATCGAGAAACTCACCAAGATGCTTTCCCCAACTGGGCACCCTCCAGATGTGTTGGATGACAGTTCTCATAAACTGCAGCCAACCTGGCTGGGGATTCCAGAGGTTGTAGTCCAGCTCACCTGTGGGGCTGCCAGTTGGAGGCTGCATGAATGACCTCATGCACTGTCACTGCAGGGATTCTTGGATCCCATAAGGTCTAGTAGATCACCCTTGTTCTGATTCACACTCGTCTCTCTGCAGATCCCTTTCCCCCCAAGGTTCTGTGGCTCCATAATTCTATCCTCAGTGGATTCACTGCTACACCATGACCAGGACTTCTGGTAATGAGTAAAAGGTTGCACCACAAAATGGCAATCTGAAAGCTCTGCTGTATGCATTATAGCATTCTGAGTTGCACAGCCAGACAGTAAACTCTATTTGAGCAGAGCAATTCTCATTAAATCAATTATAAAATCAAACATTTTCCTTTCAAGTAGCTACAGACTAAATAATTGAGGATGTATGTCATTAAATTGCTAAAATATCCTTAAAATTATTGAAAGTAGCCATGTTAAATATACTCCTATAAAGCAGGACTGTAAGAATGTTCAGGAGACAGTAATTAGAGTAGCACTTTAATTTCCTGAGAACAGTGGTACTTAGCACCAGTCCAGTGAATGACAATAATTCCTTACAGTGTAATCCAAAGGTGAGCAACTTGTGACCCTTCAGGTATGTGCACTTCCATTTCCCATCATCCTTCAGCACTGGCTATGCTAGCTAGGGCTGATGGGAGTTGTAGGTGAAACCACTGGAGAGTCACATGCTGCCCACCCTGATGTATCCCTATACTTGTATACTTAGACGTAAGCCCCATTAAGTTCAGTGGGGCACATGAGCATAGAGCAGCATTGCTAATGTGCCACATTCTTCTCAAGAACACTTCCTCTGTGACTCTTTTTCTACAGCAAACAATGCCATACCCACGAGAACCTGCAAACCCATCACTGCTTTCAGAGCTGATGCTCTCAATTATGAAGAAGCATCCATGCAGTCGGTGGTATGCCTCAAGACCGGCGGTCCATTCTTGGTGTAATTTGGAACAAGCACCGTTGTGAATATGCAGGTGCATGTGTGACATTATCTACACTAACATGGCACCAAGCACAAGCCTTACCCAAAGTTTCCCTTAAGTAAATCAAAACTATGAGGAAATATCACCTTTCCAAAATACAGAGCTGGGAGGCTGCGCTCAATCAGAGTCCGCTGTTCTTGGATTCTCCTATAATTCTCTGAGAAGTTCATCAGCAGTTCACTTTCTGATTTCTGAAGATAATCTTGAGAAAGAAAGGGTCAAACAAAGAAAACAGTTTGACTCCAACAAGGTGCAGTTTGGTGCTACAGGCAACCACGAGGCTCAGAAAATCAAACCTATATATGTCATTTTACCCTCCACACACTGTACCTTCCACGTCCAAACTTGCCTTAATCTTCCCTTCAGCAAAAGCTACACTGGCTGGAGCAAGTGCAGTCAGTCATTTCTAACACTTGGGTATAAAAGTGTGTGCAGAAATGCCTGCAACGTGCTTGCTCCAATATTTTACGACTGGTCATCCCTCATACAGCGGATCTGCCCACGAGGCAGTGGCCCTGCCCAGGCTTTATTCACCACACAGTTTTTTCTGCTGCTTCCTCCGGAGTGCCATGTTGCGATGCCAGTTCTGAAGAGCCATGTGCTGTGATGAATGGGTCTGGGCCATCTTCTTTTCTCGCTCATATTTCTCTCGATACTTCCCGAAAACAGGGACCGCACTCATCAGCTGTGATTCATCAGGAACCAGTCGTGCTGTCTGAAAGAGACCATGGTTTGGAGTCTCTTCAGGAATATGGCAAACACAAATCAGTAAGGTACTGGCTGTATGCATTCACTAGCCATTTCTCACTCTATTTATCCGGTCTACACTGTCACAGGCATTGCCACTAATTAGTGCTCCCACTTGTTGAGTGAAAACTAATACTTCATTGAAGCATTTCAATCCATCCTCCACCCTTCCAGCAATGTGCTTTTGTGTTTACTCTCAAGTAAGCAGCACCGCGACACCAGCACATCAACATCTTTTTGCAATGCAGCACAGCTTCTTCCCACACCACCTGGGTAATGGCAGAAGACCCCCGCCATGTGAAACATGGAGGACATGCTGTGGCTGGTGGCATTTTCCCACCACAGCACTGCCTTCTCAGAAACTGGGGCAACTCTGGTCTGGGAATGTTGACCCCCTCCGTAATGTCCTGGGGCTTCTGACATTTCTTAAATCATGCTAGAAGAGCTGTCCCACACTGTAAAAGAGAAGTCAAAAGAGGCTCCTTGGATGACCCAAGTCAACATTTCCTCTCTGAATTCCCAACGCAACCTGTCAGGATTAGTAAATGCGAATTTATTATTCTACACATGAGTAAATTTAATTGTATCGTTGCACCTTTTGCGGGATTCAGGTGGAACACTGTTGTGCAACTTTTCTAAAACAGTTTACTGGGAAGGAGTACAAGAACAGCATGGAAGGAAAAAAACCTCTGTCGCTCTTCTTCATCTTCTCTCCACATTCTAGTGAGTGGGATACATTCCCTTGCAGGTGAAAGAAATGTTCACTTAACATCTGGCATTTAAAAAAGTGTGTGTGTGTGCGTGTGTAAGCCAGAATAACACTTTTAAAAATGAGGCTACAAACAGAGGAAAGTGTCTCTGATCAGCCTATAAACCAAAGGAAGTGCCTATGGCTAACCGCAGAGGCAACAGCCTAAGAGAAAGCAAAACAGGATATAAAGATGGCAGGCAGCAGAGGGAGGCATCTCCTGGGGAAAAGGCTGTTTGGATTACAGTCTTCATGGCCACTGCATGCCTGCATTTTCAAAGCATTCTAGCCTGCAAGAGTACCCCTTGTTGCCTAACCATATATGCTTCAAAAGGCATTGCTGATCTCCTTCCACTAACTGTGGCTGTAAATTAATACTACGTATAGCAGATGAAACCAACCTGAGAGTGCCCTCTTCTTAAGGCTTCTTGCTTGAATTCCTGGAGAGTCCCTAAGATGCTGTGTGGGAGGATATAGCCATAGTTATCAATTACTGGTCCTTCTAAACCTGCAATAAAACATAGTTCAATAAATCACAAAGCACACCTATTAGATAAGTCAGCTCTCAAGGAATTATAAAAATTTGAAAACTATTCACGGGACTTAAATATCCAGAATGCTCATTCTGGAATATCATGATCATGCAAAGGTAAGGGAAAAGCTATTGATAACTATACCAGGATAATTCAATGTTTTCTTGGATTCATCTGAGAGAGCTGGATAAGCAACCAGGAAATGTGCTTTTTTCCCATGCTCCTGGGGCCTGGATCTGCGAACAATAAACTTCTTGGTCACAGAAGGTTTCTCTTTCTCTTCTTGAGCAAGATGTGCAGTACGAAGCTACCAAAACAGAATACACTCTTAATAAAGTCACATACAGAAAGGCTACCAGCATATCTCTTATTTTCCTACAGATAAAAGTGGATAAACAATAGGAGGTAAAGAATTTACCCAAGAGGTCAAATGAAACTTTTCATGAATGAGTTGATAAGCATTCAGGGATCAAGAATGCAACCACATACTTGTGATTGCAAAACTTACTGTCTGACTTTCCAATGTGGGATCTAAATGCTCCAAAGAATCCTAAAAAAGGTCACACTGATGCAGCCCTCTCAGATTGTGCCTCCACTGCTCTGAAAGCTTGTTTTGAGACTCCTGTGCCCTTTCTGGCTTTGGCAAAAGATGCCAATGTATTATGCTCACCTTTGCCAGGTCTTCCAACTTTATGGCTAGAGCCTGGATTTCATCTCCTTGCAGTACACAGCTCACAGGCTCTGGCTCCTCTTGAACTGGTGAGGAAGGCTGCTCAAATGGTTTGGCTCTTTTCTTATCTGAAACATAGTTTTTTCATTGTTGTGAATTGCTTCTTCTTTTCCTTTTGATCATTTTAAATCCTGCAAGGTACTAATCCTTTGCTTCCTGGGAGAGTAGCTAAAGCACTGGATTCTCAAGAAATACTGTCTTAGCATGCACATGCCATATCTTAAAACAAATTAATCTAATGATTTCTAACAGCTTTTAATATTTGAGCATAAACCAGCTTGGTTTCAATCCAAATATAGTTGCATGCAACAATGGATCTGCAACTTAAATGGGACGTTTGAGCACATGTTCCTATCCGCATTACAAGGCGGATGGAAATACACAGATGTTATAGAACAAATGGGGGCTGTATTGGATGGCTCACTTCTGCTTGCCTCACACATGCAACTCTTGATCCAATCTATACCTTGATAGGAAAGGAATCATAGCATGAAAGCAGCATTCATGTATGACTTCCCTTGCTGAATCCAAGTTTCCTGTCTACAACCAGATCCTCTAAAGCTGTCGCTTTTCCAACCTAAGGTCTCCGGATGCTATTGGACTACAACTTTCATTATCCCTGACAACTGGTCATGCTGGCTGGAGATTATAGGTTGTAGCTCAACAACATCCGGGAACCCAAATTTGGGAAAGGTTGCAAATCACTAAGAAAAACTATATCCTCTCCAGTATTTCAGCATTTCTACTTGGTCCTTTCTATACGAACATTTGTAGCAATAAATACCAAAGAATCACAATAAAAAGCAGAATCAAATCAGGCTTCCTTCAGACAGCAGCAATTATATTCTGAATTTAAAAAAATAATCCCAAGAAATGCCTGCCAAAATGACTTTCCTACACCTTGGAAGGCAAACTGTGATGGATTAAGCACACTTCCTTCAACAGGGCATCACAACAAGTCAGTGCCACTGCTGACATGTCCTTTGGGTCTACCTACCATCCCTCAGATAGGCAAGTCCAGTTCTAACCTCCACATAATCTGTTCCCAATCTCTGAACAAGGATATGGTGAATTTTACATGACATTGAATGTTTAGCGCTATGCTTCTGTACCTGTTGCAGAGCATTAAAAAGGCACAATTTTCCATATACTGTCTGGATATAAGTCCCACATCACCCTCTTTCTCATTAATAATCAAAACATTTCTCTCCCCCCCCTCTTATTATAATGTATCTGCAATGCTACACCTGCATACCCTTCTTATCAAATTTAACTGCAGTGTCACCTCTTTGCTTCACAAGCCCAGAATTCAGCTTCTCCATAACCATGTATTAATTAACATTTGGCCTGTATTTACAAGGGGGAGGTTTGCATAACATGAGAGCCCACTGTGAGTTAACCCACAGTGAGGCCCCAGCACATGCAGGGCACATGCAGCCACCATTTGAATTTGCAACCCCATTCAGGATTTGTCATGCTGAGCAAACCAGGTCATAGTTAGTTTACTGTTCCACAGGAAACGAGTATGCGAGGCTATTTCAGCTTCATGTTCTCTCCCTGGGCACATTTGTGCAGCAGTTTTTGATAGCAGCAGTTTGGTGCAATGCTTCACAACCACCAGCATGGGAAATTGATCTATCAAATATTTATTTATTTATTCATTCATTTATTATAAGCATTTAGATCCCGTCCTTCTGCCAAACACTCAAGACGGTTTACAAAAACAACTACTGCATCTATCCTGCCTCATTATTGAAAGCATGGATTCTGGCATACAAATGACAAAATCTTATGTTGATTTCAGGCTCAAATCCGCTTGTAAGAAGGATGGGCAGGAACGTGCAAGCCTCCAGTACATGTGGGTTGCAAGGGCCAAATATATGGGCGTTGCTCATGTAACTCCCCTCCAAACTGACCTGCAGGCACAGTGAATTTAATTACCCCCTTCTGAGCACCTCAGGCTAACAGCTTCTCACAGAGAACAAACAAACAAACAAACAAAAGAAGAAAGGACTCTGCTGGGTCATCAGACCATCCAGTCTGGTCTTCCCAAGTGGCCAACCAGATGCTACCAGCAACACCACATGCATAAAGACAAAGGCCCTCTTCCTCCTCAGCAGCTGGTGTTCAGAAACTGTTTCTGAAACAGGAGGATTCATTTCATTGTCACATAGGATGGCCCTATCTGACACCCATTTGTCTACCCTCTTCATCAATCCATCTAAGCCAGTGATATTTGGGGGCAGTAAGTTTCATAAGTGAATGATGCTTGAATTAAGAAATGCTTTTTATGACCACCCTGAACCTACGACCAAATATTTTCAAGAAGGGCATGCACTTTTCCTGATCACTCTGGCCAAGGCTCCTCAGAGTGGCACCAGCACCACTTCCCCTGTCCTCTTCCCCTGTCCCAGGCTGGCACAGTGAAGCTCTCACCACCTCCCCTCTTGCTGTTGCTGCCCGCACTGTACTGTGCTCCATCTACCCTGTACTAACTTCCCTGAAACATTTGCCAACATAAAGCCCCAGCTGCAAAGAGAAATCATTCAACTCTAGAACATGTTTTAAATTGCAAGAGAGGTCGCATCCGAAGATGTGCAGAGCCCACTTTAAACGCGATGCGTCCCAGTTCAGTGGCACATTGATTTAATAAAATGCTTTCCAAGCACCCCGCATCTTTGTGGATACCAAACTGGTGCACGAACATAATTAAAATAGGCAGTTCACTCCCTACCCGGGGGCGTTTTGCTGCTGTTGCGCGAGTCTTTCTTCCCCGGCTTGCTCATCATGACAATCCGCGCGAGGCTCCTCCGAGCCCCCGGACAGGCTCCGCCCCCGTAACTCGCGGGAGCCGCCTGCGTGCCTGCAAAAGCTTGGGAGCACGAGCAAACCACCGCGTTCTCGTCTCCACGGCAACCCTGCTTCGTCCACCAGCCCCGCCCGGCGACCCACCTACAGCACCAGGCTGCCAATCAGGCTGTCGAGAGAAACCAAGCCTACAGCGCCTGCGGAATGGCCCTCGAGCGGACAGAAACGCTCGCGCCCGTGAACGCACGCGCAGCGATCGACGCACATCCGCGTGTGCGCGCCTTTAAAAACTGCACCTCTTTCGCGCGCTAGTTCTATGTGCTGCTACCAGTGCCAATTCCTGACACGCCTGGTTAGAATAGGCGGGTGCGGCGGGGAGGAGGCGTCTCTCTCCAATCCTTACTTAGATAAGCACTTTGAATGGATCCGTGCCGCTTTGCTGGCTGTATAGATCCTGGTTCAAAGATAAGCCCCGAAATGGAATTTAATTCTATGTCTGCAGCGAAGAGCAAAGAACTCTAGGATCGAAGCACTTAATTCCTAAGAATTAAGGTGCTTCCCAAAGGAACTTTGGTGCACCAAAAAGCACAGAAATTGGAAGGGCTGAAGTAGACTAGATTCCATTTATTTAATTGCAGATGTGTCTTTAAAAAGGCACTTTTACGGGGGAGGGGGGAGTAAACAGGTATTGAGGACTATGAAAGTTTTAATTTTTTGTTCCCTGCTATGGTTCTCACTGGGAACACTTACATGCTGCTTGTATTGGGAAAGGGAATTTGCACTGAGATGAATGGGAGCTTTCCTTTACAATTTAATGTATTTCTTTATTAAGTCTTTATATACTGCTCGTTTGAAATAAACCCTGAAGTGACTTACCAAAAGCATAAAGAACAACACTAGCAGAAAACTTCCCAAATACAGTAGTATCATAAGGTTGGTCACCTCATAGCTGGGGGGAAAACTAAAGCAAACAAATACATTGTTTAAAAATGCCTAAAATGCATCGGTGCTAAGGCCTAATGTACTTCAGAAGGTAGCTGTCACCAAATGGAAATCCTCCAAGAACATTTGTAGCTAACTTGCCCTAAGATGGGAGTTATTATAAACCTCTGGATCTAGAGAGGGTGTATTCATTAGTGGTCATGCTACTTTCCCCTTAACAGCAACAGGGCCACCTCTTTAGGCTATAATTAAATCACCACTCCCCGGATCCAGCAAGCCAAAGTGTCTTCTTCATGTCCTCAGCCTGCAAAAGTTGAAATTGACCTCGCCACCAAAAAAAAAAAAAAAAAAAAAAAAAAAAAAAAGTTGTAAGGATTGGGATTGCAGAAAGGTGCCAAGCCGCTTTCTCCAGCACCAGCGTTCTGCTCTACATCAAGTCACCCACAGTGGCTCTTTCAGTAGAGCCATTCATGCAACTGGTAATTGTCTTTTGTCTAGCTAGGCATTGTTAAGACCACTGCCATAATACCTGCCCCATGTAAGAAGTAAATATATAGTCTTTCACAATGTACTCACATATAACTGTCTCAGTGCAATACTTTCCCTAAGTTTTCTCTCATTGCAGGCTGCATGAGTGCTAAAGTTATTGGAGCAGTGGCAGACTAGCTGTACACTGAAATTCTGTCTTCCCTTTATGCTTTATTTGGATTAGCGGGAATGGCATATATGAGTACGAACCATCATGAAAGCAGCAATCTTAAAATACCAAAAAAAAAATCCCAACAACTCGTTGCATTCCCCAGCCAGCATAAGAGAGGAGGAAATATGTCCCAAACTTCAAAATATGCATAGGACTGGCTGTTGCAATAAGTTTGCTCTGCTTAAAATGAATTGATTTTTTTTATTCTTTTGCATCTATAAGCAAAGCAAGACTGATATGTAAAGTTTGAATGGCTCTGCTTTACTTTTTGCTAAGCATGCACAGAAATACACACTTATGTTTGCAAATTGCAAGGGATTGGTTGTCCAAATTAAAGTTTTAGAATGTTTAACAATGACAAGTTGAGTTTAACATCCACAGGATTGTGCTTTGTAGCTTAGCATAGGCTATGAAAGAAGTTGGCTCTCAGAATGAAGAGTGTGTGATTTAAAAGCATGTCATTATTAAATATGTATCACTGACCTAATCTTCAGATGAGGCTTGTAGCTGAAAGAATATTAAACACTGTCTGGCCTGGCTGGAAATTTATGGGAGTGGTAGTCTAGCACACATCTGGAGGATCTGGGCTGGGGAAAGATGCAGTACAACATGCTGACAGCTTCCTGAGCTTTTAATTTCACTCTTTCCATGCTTTCCAGAAGCTATCTGGATAAAAATCCATTTCCAGTCTCAGTTGAGTCACAAGATACTGCTGATAAACATTTTTTAAAAATCGGCCAGGATGCTTAGATAGGAAAAAAAGGCCTACAGCTCCCAGCATGCCCCAGTCACCTGTGCTGGTTGCAGCATGCTGGGAGTTGTAGACTGTTTTTTCTGTCAAAATATGTGTGGCGTTTCATTTTAAGTCTGTATGTTGTACAGTAGATATTAACCAAAGAAGCAACCAGTATGAACTATTAGATCATGTTCTACAGGAAAACTTTCCTTGAATAAATAATCAATATGTAAAGTGTTAGACAGTCTATGTCTACTCAACTACTCGCTTGCTAGCATGATCTCTTGGAGTAATTTGGGCCTGGTCATGTGAGGCCTAACTTTATAGAAGAATCTTCTTCTCTCTCTCTCTCTCTCTCTCTCTCTCTCTCTCTCTCTCTCTCTCACACACACACACACACACACACACACACACAAATCAATATTCACTTTCTCATATACTTTGCACAAGCCTCTCCAGTCCCCCGCCACCACAAAAAAAACACCACACAGGCTGTACTTCACAACTCCCCCCAACACTGAGCCCCTATCCACCTTTTGCATACACACAAACAGATGCCAATCGGTACTTCACACAAGTTCGCCCCTTCACAAAAACTCCTTCTGCAAACGCACACACAGCAGTACACACAAATACAAACTCACTAGCACTTCACTCTCGCATGCCCCTACCTTTAACTTCAGTTGTAAGTCTCTTCTGTTTGACGGCAGCCATCTTTCTTTAGGAAAGGGGCTCTGACTAGGAGGAGGCAAGCTGGCACTAAGCATGTGCTGAAATGCAAATTGCCTTTACTTTAACATAATTTTCATATTCTTATAAAATTTTAAAGAGCCTAAACTGGCAAAAGGAAAAACTGAAAGTACATTTTGCTTGTGCATGAAAAAAACAAACTCACAAATGCATGAAAAATTTACTTCAAGGGAAATCTGCAGTATGTCAGCCATTTTCTATTAATTTCTTTAAAAGTATTGGGTATGTGATAGCACCCATCACATAGCTTCTTTGTGCCAGAGTTCTTGTGGTTTTGACTGCATGGTATTACAGTTATTAGAATATTCAAGACTTTGGGTATTAGTCTCTTTAACTTACCCATTTCTGTGTACTAGAAAGCTGTTTTCAGAGGATTGTCTAAGAGCACATTTGCTGCTTTGAACTAAATAATAACCATGCTTACCCAACATGAAGTAAAATTTACACAACAGTTTCAGTGTTGACTCACTGCTAATAAAAACAAATTAAATACGGATGCTGACATTAAATGGACTCATATCCTGCTCATAAAAACTTACTGGTTCTGATCCCAAGAATGTTGTGGCTCAATCTATGCAAAGTGAGGCAGTTTGAGATCACTGTTGTAGGTAGCAATGTTTCTGTACAGGATCAGGTTGGTAGTTGCACTTCTCCCTTTGAAATCAGCGGCACAAATAAGCTGTGGCCAACTTTTGAATGCCATTAATTTCTTGTAACCACTGGCAGGTAATCATGACTACGGTTCTCTGGGATGGGCAATTTAATTCCACTGAATCAGTGGAACCTGTTGAAATTACATATTTGTATTTGAGACTGGTATATTAGAACCACTGATTCAAATGGAACAAGCAAAACAACACTGTAATATTACTCCATCTTTGATATTGCACTGAGTATCAAATCTGATGACACTCATTAGAAGTCTGAATGTGCCTTTCAGCTCAAACAATTAAGGCAGGAACTCATGAAGATTTCTCCTGTTGTAAAGTTATTGTCTTGCCTCAACTGGAGCCTAATTTGCTTTGGAAGGAAGTGAGTAATATACGTGTTCCAAGAGTGCAGTGTGTCTTTGCCATGCACACTTACTGTAGAAATTGTTGCCCAGTTCTTAAGGGACATACTTTGTGAGAGACAACCTGCATTTATTTTCATTTCAGAACAATAGCCCCGTCAGCTTTGCTTGTCATTCTCTGGTTCCACATAATAGGGTTGAGATTGTCCCCCTGCCAGTTTCTTGTGCTCTTGGCTTAGCATTTTACCGCCAGAGGTGTGAAAGATTCTAGAAATTGAGTGGGTTTTTCAAAAAATCCTGGGACAGATTTCCCACCTCAATTCCTTAAATATGACTGTGAAAACTGTATGGCACTTGCTGATTATACATTTGGCCCTGTTGGTCAAATGGATGGGCAGGAATCCAAGCCAATGCAATAAAAGTGCAATTCTGATGTGTCCTACAACTTTGCTGAATGAAAAGGATATTCACACTTTTGTTTTTTGGTTTGCTCTTTCTGCCTGCTGTTTGGACCATCATACCTTTATCCATTTTGCAGTGCTTGCCTTGTTCTAGTAAGATGCACTCAAATGTTTATATTCTTAAAAGTTTTAGAATATTATGCCCCCTCTTCCCTTCTTTCTACATCACTTCTGCTGGCTTTAGTCTTCTAATACAGTCCTGTCTTTTATGTGTTTTACATATCTATACATTTTCTGTTGTGTCACATTTTTATGGAATGCGTTTTATACTGAAGTTCACATTAATCCAACTTCTGGCATCTTGCACAGCCCATCCCAACCTACCCAAACAATTTGAAATGTGTATCTTTCTATATGAACTCCCCCATTTTCTTCCTTGTTCCCCCTCACCTTCCCCAGCTCAGTCCCGTATCCTGTTTTTTATTCCAACATCTTCCTTACTTTCCTTGTGTTGTGTCTACTTAGGAGGGTAAGCTGGCAAGCAGATTGTCTCCTTTTTCTATATAATGCACTTGGCTGCTGGAGAAGCATTATACACGTTTAATTAGTCATGCCCTTTTTCCCTTCAAGAAACTCAAGGTGGCTTAGCCAGTCCTCCTCCTAATTTATCCTCACAACAGCAACCCTGTGATGTAGGTTAGGCTGAGAATCTGTGAGTGGCCCAAAGACACCCAGTGAGCTCCATGGCTAAGCAGGAACTAGAACCCAGAGCTCCCAAATCCCCAGTTCCATACTCTAACCACTATACCACACACACTTTCCAGTATGAAATACAAAATACTGTTAGTTATAGTAAAGGTTTATTCAAGAAGTTATGTGTACACAAGTGAAATGTGGATGGAAATCCAATGTTAAAAAAATGCTGCAATTAAAGGAGCTGTAATTATTCCATTTTAAGTTTCATTCTTTCCCTAGCAGTTACTTGTGCCTCCCAGGGTGATTGTAATAGTCTTTAATTGCTTTACTGATTTTAATCAGCCCTTATATAGATGTGAGTATGTTTGTCTCTTTCCCTGCATTTGGAGGGAAACTGCAATTTTACATAGAAGAGACTGTATACATCAGGAGGGCTCCTCTTGATCCAATGACCTAGTTTAAGGAATCCTGCGGTGGGGGGAGAGACACAATGGAGAGAGCTGTGGGAAGAAAGGGAGTCTTCTCCAACATCCAGGTCGGACTTCTGGCAAGAGCCATCTGCTCCTCCCTGGCAGCCAACAGTGGGAAAGAGAGAAAATAAGGAGGTAAAAAGGGGCAGATGGAATAAATTCAAGTGGTTGCTACAAGGAATTAAACAGTATCTACAGCAAGAAAACTAACACTGTAGGAGAATACATGTTCATCCTCACTTGTTCCCAAGACATATAAAAGTAGTTGAGCACAACTGAACTGGATTCCTAAGAACTTTTCACCAAATAGGTGAGATGAACTGTGACAAAGCTGTTTTAGAATCCAGGGCTTCCCTGCACGCTCACTGTGCTGCCATCATTTTGAGCACGTTTTTCATTATTTTCACAGTTAATCAACACTCAGGGCAAAACCTCAGTAACTTGGGCACAGTGTAAAGAGCAAAGATAGACAGGAAATAAAAAGAGCACTCAGCATGACCTCAGCTGTGGGACGTGTCCAACACCTCCTGACTTTGAAAGTGAAATGATCGATGCCCATACCAGGGCCAAATCAAGCACTGGCTCAGACATTAGTCTTTTTCCTCCCCACTGCATGCTTCCGTCAGGCTGTCCTTTCAACTGAGTTTTCAGAACTCTCCAGTTCATGTGTTTACCATTTCTTTTACTGCTTCTTTAGCAATACGCGCATATTTTTAAACTGCAAAAATGCTTTCAGGGTTGAGGGCAAGGATTGGTGATATAATAGGAGGCCAGTCAGTCATCTCAATTGATTGCTGCTTCAGAATCCTGCCCCCATTTTCCCTCTCCAGAAGCTGAACCGGGGCAGGAAAGTTATTTCTTAATATTTCCAGAGTTACTCCACTGTTTTATTTTCTTAATTAATTTTTGGTCTCTTACTGTTTTAGGTGGGAAAAGCTACCATGCCAATGGCAAAGTAATTTTTTGTGCAATCCAGCAAGTCAATGTATGAAATATAATACAAACAAAACCCAACTAAGCTCTGTAATTTGTTCCATTTATTCAAGTGAAATTTGTTTGATTTATTCAAATTCATTGAAATGAGCTGAAGCTATTTTAGTTTTATCAGTTTTGTCACAACCACATCTGGAAGGAATCTTGATGCTCTTCTAGCCCAGGAGTCGGCAACCTTTAACACTCAAAGAGCCATTTGGACCCGTTTCCCACAGAAAACACTGGGAGCCGCAAAACTCTTTTGACCTCTAAAATGAAAATAACACTGCATATATCATTTTTTACCTTTATGCTATGTTGCATTTATGAAACAGATCGGCAGCTGTGCCATGCTGGCCTGGGTCGCAGATTGGCGGCTGTGCTGTGCCAGTGCGGGTTGCAGATCGGGCTGTGCTGGCGCATGTCACAGATCGGCAGCTGTGACACGTATTTTGAGCAACGGAGCCACAGCAGAGGGATTCAAGAGCCAAATGTGGCTCCGGAGCCACGGGTTGCCGACCCCTGTTCTAGCCAGTCTTCTAAAATGGCATGATTCCTAGGTTTAACTTGCCTCTGAAATATAGCCATATTGTCTCTGAATCTGGAATTCTACATTTTGCTTTCACCCACATTATGTGTTTCACCATGGCTGACATTTCACGTGATACTTGTTCAGCTGGTCAGACCTGTGATTAATGACATCAGCAGGGCATGCATGCCATCTGAGGTTAACTGGGCTTGCTTCTGTTCAGATCAATTCACTGCATTCCATTTGGCTGCCTTATTTTCCCTTCCTTGCTACTAATACTGAGAGAATGCTGTCATTTCATAGTGCATCTTTCATTTGCAGAAGCTCACATTCATTATCCCTCTTTTAGTGGGTGGAGGAAATGAGACCAAGATTAGCTATATTATTAGCCCAGGATGGTGCAATGAGTCATAGTGCACAAGGTAGAATGTTCGTAATTTTCAGTCTCCTGCCAAACAAATTCCATCTTGAATTCCAATTTAACTAGGATAATTTCTAAAATCACGTTGTGAACTGGAACATGGAGTTGGCTGAAGGTTTCAGTCCTTTATTTCATTTACATTCTCCTCCCACTTATTATCAATGCATGGATATTTACATGCATAATTGCTTATCAATACACACACATTTTGCAAGCAGATAAAATTCTGAAAAAATATTCATATGAAAGGTATACTTACATCAAAATTCTTAGGGTTACATCTAATGTGGCTGCCTGTAGCCCCTGAACTTGGAGGATTATAGGCATCCAATGGAAAAGGGGGAGGAACACGGCATCTAGCATCGCCTCAGCAGTTCCGTTGTGCTCCACAACATTTAAATATTCCCTGCTGCTCATTATGGTTCTAAAGATAGTCTTTTGTCTCTGAAGCCCTACAGGCGTGGAAACAACAGTACCAGCTGAGAAGGCAGGACCTTCTGATGTAAGAATCACAGCTCTGACCTCAGAAGGCATTTCCAAAGCCAGAGCTGGAACTCCAACCTATCCTTTGCACCTCCAGACAATGTTGGAGGACCACAGAATTGCACCCTTAGTGCAACCACTTACAAAAGTGCATAGGTGCTCCTGCACAAAAAGCCCAATGACACTCAACAGAGAAGTTTGTTTATACTTTATTTTTAAAAAATATTACTGAGCCACCATCATATCCACAAAGGGCCCCCAAGACAACTTACAATTCAAGTCTTTAAAAACCATTCAGAAATTTAAAGCCCTGCACACAGCAAAATGAAGAAAAGGAAAAACTCAGTCTTCAGAGAGGAAAGGTAATACATTTAAAAGTACTGAAAATGGGGTTAAGTGACTTACTGGGCAGCCAGGAGTGGATACCTGTATCCAGTGCACTTCAGTAAAGTATTCCCCAGCTGTTTTATGGCAAAAACAAGCAATCTAGTCAAAGCCATTTTACATTTGGTTTTTAAACTCAGGCCCAAATATTAGCTCCATTTAGAGGGCAGAAGACAATGCAGCCCCACTGATTTTGAATGATGGGTGCACATTTAAATGGCTTGGTGTAAAGATCAGTTGCATCACCAGCACCCTTAAGAAATGGGTTCAGTGCCTTGCAATTTCTTTCTGTTTCTGCAACTACATGCCTCTCCACTTTACCTTAGTAGAGTTCACTATCAACACCAGTTCCACAAATGGTGCTATATGAGGTTCTGTCTGTGATTTCCTTATCTCCCCTAAAACCAGTCTATAGTCAAAATTACAATGTGATCTAGCTTGCGCAGATTGCTCCTTGGATCCTTAAAGGAAGCACTTTGCTCCAGAAACTTTAAGAAAAAAGGTATGAGAATGTGCAGTCAGGGCACTATGAAAACAAACAGGCCAAACAGGTTTATATGTAGCATCACTAAGAAGCTAAATAAAATGCACATACTAATTAACATGGGTCCTCCAGACAGTCAGGTGAAGACAAACTGGAAACAATTACATGGCAAAATCTGCCCACCTTTATTCTGTGTAGTGAAAGAAGGGAAGCTGATTGACAAATAAAAGGAATCCACCAATTAGGATCTGGAAAGGGTAAGTATTGCATGTGCTAGGGTGCTTAGGAAATGGATACTTAAAAGTGGTTATTGTTTGCCAGGAAAGACAGGAAAAAGCAAAAATCAGGGTTCCATTTCTTTTCTGCCTGTGCTGGTCAGACTTTGTATAATCAGTCTCTTCCAGTAGATTTAGGAAAAAGAGGAGGGAATAAATATGTTGCCCACTAGAGGAATCTTTGGTCAGAGATAGTTCTTAAAGGGAAAGACGTGTTATGGCTTCAGGCTATTTCACCACAACACAGATGTGGGAAGCTGGAAAATAACTGTGCTTCCACTTTGATGTTTATTACCAGGGCTTTTTCTCACTTAATTACATATGTACCATTCACAGTTGGTGGTGCTCTGCATGCATTTGCCACTTAAATTCAGATACTATTTGCATCCAACTTTAAAAAATCAGCCTTCGGATGCTATGCAGGATGCAGAGCTTTGCACAGAGAATCTGTAAAGACACCCAAGAGTATTATTTCTCTTCAGAGACTATTTCTCCTTTTGCCGCTAGAAAGATGCAACTATGATGGATGGAGTAATTGAACAGAGGAGACTGTTACTTCACTTGCTATGGAGTGGTGCCACTCATGGTGAAGTGCTTAGAAATCATCAAAGATCTGGATGCAAGTTTCTTGAACTGAGTCAGAATGAAATCCATTAAAACATTAACAGTCACATTGAGTTTACACATTTTAAATATCAGCCTGTTAGATATTAGATTCCTGTTGGCTTGAATGTGCAGGCTTTTGAGCTCCACAGTCTCATCTTGCCTAAAATAAATAGCTTAACAAAGAAGGCTTATGCATCCCAGTCCATAGGAATAAGTTCCATAAAAGCCATTGCCTTATGGATCTACCTCCTAGAGGACATCTATGCATGTCTATGTTAACAGCACATGTAATATTTTTAAAACTATCATGAAGCACATCTTTCAATAGCAAAAATTAAGTTATGTGCTGGCACACCTATGTAGAGCAGAGGGTATAAATTCATGTTCTAACCACCTAATGTCATTCATTTAGCATAACTTAATGTAGCTTCCCTTCTGGAAAGGAACGTCCATATCTTTTGAACTGGAAGCTTCATGTTCCTGGATTTATTAAAAAAAAAAGGGGGGGGGATGTGTGCTTTACTTGTGCCAGTTTTCAGCAACTTGTTTCAACTAATATCTCTGAGGATAACATAACATTGCATCTTGTAATCTGAGCATAAGGAACCTGACAATGAGTTAAGCAAAGCAAGCCAAAGGATCAGGAAGTACTCAGTCCAAGGGCAATGCCTGATTGACCATCAAAAGCAACCCAGACCAGCAATCACAGCTTAGGGGAGGGCTGGAGCTCAGTGGCAGAACATACGGTTTAAATGAAGAAAGTCCCAGTTCAATGCTGTCACCTGCAGGCAGATCTAGGAAAGACTCTTGTCTCAACATAAGGAATCTTTCTGTGTTCCAGCGGGACAAAAACCACAATGAGATGGAGGTCAAGAAAAAAAGAGGGCTAGTAAAGAGAGGAAACTCAGCAGACTGGGTGAAACCAATTCATTTATATGATTTATATAACAGGTCGAATGTGAAACACATTCTGGGAGCAAGTACATAACAGAAGGATGTGTGCAAATTACCCTCATACTGTAAAAGCACTTCTGGCTTTTTACTATGAAGACAGAGGATATTCCAGCGAGAAAGCCTTTTTCACCCTCTCGATTGTATTCTGCAGAACTGAACCATGAGCATGAGAAGCTACCCTGCAGGTACAATATTCAAATCTTTTATTTCTGAGTTTCTTTCCTTCCGCAGAGTCTATTATTTATTGTTTGGTTAAAAGTAGCAAACTTCGGTTAATGAAAACCAGGTCACAATGAATCTATTCATTATGTAGCCCAAAGATGTTACATGCTTTATTTCTTGTACAAGCCACAACAACTTCCATCCTGGCACAAAGCGGCCAAAGCTCAGAGATGCGAGCACTGATAAAATATTTGTATGGTCACATGTATTATTGCATTAAGAGCCTTACTGTGGTAATTTCCTGGGGTGTCTATCTGCTCCTGCACAAAACCCGCAACAACACACAACAAATTTTATTTATGCCACACGCCCAAGGATGCCACAGTTTAGTTCATGCCAATACACGCACCCAGTATAAGACCACAGTCAACTCACCAACTTCATTTAAGAAACTCGTTTCTCTGGATGTGACCTCAGCATTTGAACAACCTTCCAGACTGGAGATAATATCGGAACAGTCTTCAACCTCCAACTTAGATGGCCCTTTCAATGTGTTCTGCTGCAAGTTAGTGGAGTGCAGCGTTTGGACTTCAGGGCCCGCTGAATGCTTTTGCCTTCTCTGCCCAGGCCTGCTGCAGCTGGCTAAGAAGTGTCAGCAGCAGGGAATCCAGCACAGCGAGTCCTTTCCAAGAACACCTCAGTCCCCTGCAAAAACAAACAGTCCCCACCAGTGCAGGACATGTATTAGTCTTCTGATTAAGCTAAAGTTGAGTAAGCTGGATAGATGGACATCTTTAAAGGTGAGTTTAAGGGGTGGAGTAAGTACACTTGACGAATGTAATACCTAGAATTGTTTCTGTTATGTGGTATTCCTCTAGTTACGCTTGGCAAAAATTTCCAAAAAACTTAATGCCTTGTTTTATAAAGTCCTATGAGTTTTCATTTGGCCACAAGTATCTTTGAAAAGGATGCAACTTTTGATTAAAGTAGAGGAGTTTGACCCCCTGATCTCAAGCCTATTGTTTAATTGTACCACATATTGGTCTTTTTTGCTCAGATTAGACTTTTCTCCGTGGTCAGTTTTGGAATATTCACATGTGGATCCTCCCCCCAAATGGACTCCACTGGATTGTTGACATATAATGACAGACAGGGTACCTCCTACAGCTATACCAATGAGAGCTGCGGTGCACAGGTTCATGTCAATTACAGTTTGATCAACTTTCACATGTAATTTTGACTCTATGGGGAAACCTAGATTTGAAAATTGGCAAGAAAATGTTTGTTTGATGAACTTGGACATTCAGGTTGATTTTTCCTCAGGATCAGCTTGAAAGCCCCAATGTAACTTTCTACTATTTCTGCTTTATGTGCAAAATAAGATTTTCTAGCTCCAGCTGAATGGCAGTAAATGCAAATAAAACTTCTGTTAGCATTTACATTTGGCCCTGCTACTTTTACAGCTTCAGAGCCCCCTTTCTTACTGGAAATGTCTGTCGTGCATGAAGCCCCGACAGAAACAGTGACTCATGAGGAGACCTTGCACTTGACACCCAGTGCCCAAGAGTCGACCCCACAACCCAACACAGGGACAGCTGAGCCAGCTGCTGCGTCTTCCTCTGACCCCCAGCACGTCGAGCAAACGCCTGGACCTTTATCGGAGACAGAGAGTCATGAGAAAGAGGAAGCTGCAAGTTCTACTCAGAAGGAGGCAGAGCAAACTGCCTCTTCCCCCTCTGACACTGATCTCCCTGAGCCAGAAACAGAAGACACAATAGGTGTCAAACAGAAGACACAATAGGTGTCGTGGATTTCTCAAAAGCCGAAAACAGATGGATTTTACGTAGATATGAACAGCGGCAAAATTTATTACGTAAGAGGGAGGAAAGGCGTGACTTGGAAGAGTGATCCCACATGGGCTTGGGAAAAGAAGCCATTAGAGAGTTAACATCTGCTTAGCAAGGACCGCTATTAGGGAACTTTTCTATAGAGTTGTAAATCTTGTAGACAATTAGCATGAAAGGACTTTAGTTTTATTGCTCTAGAATGTGTGGATTGTTTACATACCGGGCTGCACGCCTTGACAGTATCAATTGAGGCTGAACAATACTGACCCCAAATCCACATTTATAAATAATGAATAAATATGATATGCAATGTGTTAAACAAGCATAAAATAATGAATTGGCATGTCCTAGTTTGCCCCATCAACACATCACTCTGCTGGCATCTATCTCAGAATGTACAATGGATTTTAGGTTACAGTTAATTCAGCAGAAACTGCTGTTTAGGGTTTATTGGATGCCACATTGTCTTTTCAATAAGGGTTTATCTAAATTAGCCATTTGTTGGAGGTGTAATATAGCTAATGCTTTCGTCACTCATATTTTGGAATGTGCAATGGCGGCTTGGTTTTGGGAGGAGGTAATAATATGGATAAATCTTGCGATGGAAAATTCTTTAATATTTACAGAGACACATGTTCTTCTAGAATATCTACACATCTTTTGGAACTTAATGCAAGGTCAATGCAAATGGAACTTCCATACTCTTCTGACAGCTAAGAGACTAGCGTTACAGCAAGGAAAGACAAACAGCAACTTTCAATAAAATAACAGGTTGAGATCTTAATGAAACTTTGATTTTTGAACAGATAGTCTTTAAGGATAATCTATAAATAGATAAATATATGGATGTCTGGGCTGTTTTTGTAAAAGGTTGTGCATAACTATCAGTAAGAACAGCAGAATATTGCTATACACAAATTATATAGTGGTACCTACTATATATGTATGCACTGTAAGAGTCACTCAAGCCAACACTATTTTTTTCTTATTTTGATGTTTACACTTAAAATAGAAAAAATAAAAATGGGTTGGTCCTCTCCAGGGCACAATAGCATCCTCCTTCCCAAGACACATGAAATCCCACAGTCCCTCACCTGTTGTCTAGAAGAAGCAATCCATGCTCTACCAGTTCTTTCACTTCCTCTGATTCTCCAAACACATTCCACAGACTGAGATTGGGGGCAAAATGTAGCCAATGCTGTAAGAACAAAATCCTACTATCAATAATTGAGTGTTTCTCAGTATTTTGAGGAATTGGCTTTGGGCCTAATCTCCCATCAAAACACTGATAAGCAAAACTATGAACACACAGGAAGATATTTCTTCTTAACGTCAACAGGAAGCCCTCTCAATGAATTCCTTATCCTCACACCCAACTTGCTTTAATCCTTACATCTGACAGTCCTCTGATGAGGCCTTGCACTGAGTCCCCTCTACCCATAGCATTTAGACCAGTGTCTGCAAGAAGCAGGGCTTATTTTGTGTCATGACGTTCTTCTGGGATTCTCCTCCCTATGCCCACAAGGCTAGTTCCACAGAAGTTCTCAGGAAGAGCCAAACCCTCCTACCATGTTTTTGTAGTGCAGTCTTCTGAAATTTGCTGCAGGAAGCAATCTGTCGGCTCAACACTGCTTATTGCTTGAAGTATTGTGCCTTGCAGCATTTTAGTAATTACTTGAAGTATGCTGTTGTTAAGGATTTTACTTAAATGGCAGTCCCTAATTTTTTAGCTACTTTATTCTCAAGTCAAAAGGAATGGGAAATAAATGTACACAAGTACGAAGAAATGCCTATTTTTCTTTCTGTCCTAACCACCTGCATTTAAAACATAACAGCCAACTTTTCTGAACTCCATAGGTGACTGATCTTTCTAAAGAAGGCAATCAGCTGGTTTAGGGGCAAGCCCCTCTTTCTTGTATAGCATCCCTTCTAACGCCACCAAATAACAACACCAAACACACCAATAACAACACCAAAAAGCATGATTGCACTAACAGGGCAAAAGTGTAGCAGAAGGGGTGACTGTGTGTGAGAGAAGATGCTTATTGTGTGTGTGTGCTTTTGCTTTTGACTGAGTCTGCACTGTGTATATGCAAACTGTCTAGGCCCAGAAGGTTTAGATTTCCAATAATACAAAACCTGAAATCTCTGAACCGACCAAATCCCCAAAATTACATCAGAGTTGTATAGTTTTTGCTGATGATTTAGGGTGTAACTGTCATGCTTGACACACTACTGCTGCCACAATCAGACACCTGGCATTAAGATGGTCTCCCCTCCTGTAAATGGTCAGTCAATTTTAACTGTACTTTCCTTTTGGCCCCTGCTCCCAGAAGACTTAGTTAACTACCACTAATAAGAGGAAGGAAACAACAAATTAAGTCAGGGGAAAAAATACAGGGAAAGGGGAAATAACTCAGCATGGTATTGCTATTTTTATCAGCAGCCCTGTGTCAAGCATCTCTTCTAATTCCGTCCTGGAGAGGTCAATGAAAGAGGCAATAACTGTTTTGTGGCAAATAGACTGGGTTTTATGGGATTGAAAAGGAAAATCTACAGATCCTAAAGTTTCAGGCTCACTGGAAGTTTCATATAGATCTCTTAAAATTTCTGCCCATTTATGTTTCCAGAGGATTCTCTGCAATGGCTGATCTGATCTTAAAAACACACACAAACAAACAGGTTCAAAGCATTGCAGCCAGACATACACATTTCACTTCCTGACCACCTGTGCCTGTTATTCTTTGGTGCCAAGTAGCTTCTATCATTAACTTATTTTCTGAACTGTCTGACTTTTCTAGAAGTGTAACAACACACTTCTGCTATTTCACTCCATTCAAGATCTGTGGAATTACAGCACACAAGGTATGAAGTCCATGCAATCAATTGCAAGAGCAGTTGTTGCCATTATCACCAAGATATTGGCCCCTACCTGGTGTGTGATTCCTGTATCCATACGGAGTCCCAGCATCAGGACCTCCTCCAGTCTATAAAAAAGATGGACAACACAAGTCAGCAAATGGCATTATTGCTGTATTGCAGATTAAAGGTTAAGGAGTCAAGATATGGCTTAAAGGCACTGAATGAATTCATGTCTGAACTAAATTTGAACCTAAGACTTCTCGGCTCACACACTCACTGTATTTGCCTAGTTTTCAACTATACTACTTATGTATATAATCATAGCATTGCTAGTGTGGTGGTGAAAGTGTTGGACTGGGGATCTGGGAAAACCGGGGACTAGTCCCCGCTTGGCCATGCAGCTCACTGGGTGACTCTGGGCCAGTCGCTCACTCTCAGCTCAACCTACCTCAAAGGGTTGTTGTTGGAGGATAAAATGGAACTATGTAAGCCACCTTGGGTTCCCCATAAGAGGAAAAGGGTGGACCATAAATACAATGTAATAATGTGCATAACAATAATAATGAATGGGAATGGTATGACAAAATTCATCTTGAAGCCAGCAGCTGCCTCAAATTCCCCTTTTACTTACATATCCAGTTCACTCAGCACTGTCCGCTTCCGTGTCCCATGCCCAAAGGCCAATACTTCTTTCATCCATATATCTGGCTCCAGTGTCTGTATTCTGGACTCTCGATGAATCTTGCCATCTGCCCATGGCACGAATCTGCCATGGGCTCCTAGAAGAGAGGTAGCCAGTGCTCGGACTTATTCCTGATCTCTAGATGAAGCAGGTCAGAGAAGCAACCACTACCCAGGACAAGGAAGTGGCCATGCCTTCCCCAAATCCCCAAGCTTGTCAGGAAACATAGTCAATTGTTCTCATCTGCAGAGCACTTCCATGCACCCAAACAACACTGGGACCCTCTAATTTCCCCAGAGCAGCTCACCTGGTCCAAGCCCAATGTACTGACTGCCTTGCCAGTAGGAGAGGTTGTGGGTACTAAGTGCCCCCTGCAAGGGAAAAAGAAAAGAGCAAACCAGTTCAGGATTGCAAAGTGTAACATGATACCGGACAGCCTTCAGTGACTGATTCCTGAGGCTCTTGAGCACCTTTCTGGGTTCTAGCATTCAGCTTTCCTGTATCCATTTTCCCACCATTCTCTCATGTGACAGGAACTAAGCCTAGTACTCAGTTCCATCTGTTTGTGGCACCATGAAACATGCTTCGTTTCTGTGAATTCCTTTCTTCCCACACTGCAAGTAAACTTCAGGCCCTTCTGAATTATGTGTGGCTTACTCCCTCATATATAGATTATGTAGCACAAGGACTAGCCAAATGAAAAGACTTACATTCCTAGCAAAATTGGAGACCTCATACTGACGAAAGCCTGCATTCTGCAGAATGTGCCGTGCAGAATCATACATTTCTGCTACGACATCTGGATCGGGCATGGGCAGGAAGCCCTGATGGACCTGCTTGAACAGAGAAGTGCCTCTCTCCAGTGTCAGCTGGTAGAGAGAGATATGATCATCACACACAGCAAGCAACTGCTCCAAACCCTGGACCCACGAGGCAACTGTCTGACCTGGAAGACCAAAGATGAGGTCAATGGACACACGGCTTGGAAAGAGTTTCCTGGCTTCTTCCAAAGTTTTCAGAGCATCACCAGCAGTGTGGTTCCTTCCAAGAAGCTCCAGTTCTGCATCATCAAGTGACTATGAGTGAGAAAGGAAAGCAATAAGAGTGTCTGGTTTGTTAATAATACAAAGAAGAAAAAGGCAAGAGTATTGGGGAAGAGTTACGACTCAGGTGAGAGAGTTAAAACGTCATGAGAGTGTGCATCCATTTCTATGTAAGTACAAGCAAGAATGAAAGGAAGCAGAAAATAAAAAAAACTGCAGTAAAAACCAAACCAAACTTTATATGGGGGATCTGTGACTTTTTGCAAAAATAACATGCGGCCACAGGCAGGGGGGTTGATCAGAGCAGATTGTATGAAAATAACTCTCTTAGGAGCTGGCTGTTTCCTCCACTGCTGTTGCTTTCCATCATGCCAAATTTGCAACATAGCTGTACACATGGCGGAATTATAGAAATCTCATTGGTCCTAGGAAGGAATTACCCACAGGTGAGACTGGTAGCGACCTCAGTATATGTATCAGCTTGTATAAATAAGCCATTTGGAAGTACTTATTCCATAATTGTTATCTGCTTGTGGTACACTACAGCCTGGAAGTGGGGCGAGGAACAAATGGGTAGACCACAGCAGACTAGGTGACTTTTTGGATCCCTCCAGCTTTTCAGATCTATGAAAACAAAATTGTTCAAAATTGATCTACATGATTCTAAGTATATTGGTTTAAACTGAAGGTTGTGTGAGCAGATATCTTTCTCCCCCTCTCTTCCCACTGCAGCACTCCATGCCACCCAAAAATCTGAAGGGTTTCCTAGCTCTCCAGAGAAGATTTTAGGGTGGGCACTACAGTGGGAGGGGGATCACCACCTTCTGAGATCTCCTGAGGGAACTGCTTCCTTCAGTGGAACAACACCACTGGATGCCATCCAAGTATTTCAGTTCTCTCAACAGTATTATTATTTCATTTTGTAGATCAATAGTCCTTGCATCAGTTCCCTCACCTGGATGCCAATGGAGAGGCGGTTGACACCTGCTTTCTGGAACTCGGCAAGGCGCAAGGCATCCCCTGAAATGGGATTTGCTTCCAATGAAACCTCAGTGCCTTCTGCTAAATAGGCACATTGGGAAATGGTATCCAAGACAGCAGCAATGGTGAATGGGCTGGCCAAACTTGGTGTTCCCCCACCAAAGAATACTGATGTGATTCTGCAGACCAAAGGAAAAGGGGAGGGAACCTATTAGAGAAAAACAATGGGAACCATTTCTAGAGAGACAACTGTGTTCGTCTGGTGCAGCAACTTTATGCCATCATCAATTTGTCTGAGGTATCATGGAAGTACCAGAAGATTCTTTAAGGTGCATTCATGTGTGCCTCCATCACGTTTACCTGAAGGATATTATTATTATTATTATTATTATTATTATTATTATTATTACTACAAGGCTTCCACTGCTCAGAAAGACTTCTGGTGTCTGTAGGCCTTTATCATAGGCTGCTATGGTAAAGAGTCAGAATGGCTTATTCCTAAATAATAAAACTCCAAAACCATGTTCTGTTTTTGGCTTAATTATAAAGCACATCTTTACCATTTTCCCCATTCCTTCTAGGTCTCACAACTATAAATTCTTGTTCTCAAAACCATTCTTCTCCTCTTGCAGTGCTCCCTACCTTTGGACTCGGCTGAGCTGGATCAAGGTCTTGGCCTCCTGAATAAGGCAGTCCCTCATGCCAGATTCATTAAGGTTTCGGGGGATATACTTGTTGAAATTGCAGTAGCTGCAGCGTTTCTCACAATAGGGCCACTAACCAAACAAGCAAACAGAGTTATTACTTGCAAAACCCAAGCACTCTTCTGGTATCTTTCACGGCATTGTAACCCAGCTGTGCCTAGAAATCCCCACGTACTTTGTCACCTCAAGGCCAACCACACGGTCTCTCACTAGCAAGGGTAATCAATGTAATTTAAAGGATTTTAATCCATACCCACTTCTGTCCCAAAGGCAAAATAATTTTCAAAAACCATGGTAAATGGTCAAAACAGTGCATTTGGACATAAGCATCCCCTCAGCCTCATAACAGTTTAAACTCAGTCAGTACATGTTAGCCCAAGCAGAAAGATCTTGTTCTGCTTCAAGATGTCCCCGTCTGGCTTTGGTTAACTTCAGAGCCTTTCCATCACCATGCTGTGACCTAGTATGGAAAGTGTGTGGTCAGCAGGCAACCTATTCACAGAGCGTTAACCATGGAGAATCTATGTGGTGGGTATGAAGAAAAACTCTCTCTCAGATTCACATACAGAAAATAATATTCCCGCTGCACTCCTAAAATAACTACATCATCTTTGGGATAGTCCATCCTGTCCCCCATGCTATTTAACATCCACATGAAACAGCTGGGGAAGGTTATCTGGAGCTATGGGCTGAAGGGTTAACAATACGTAGATGACACTCAGCTCCACCTCTCTTTTTCAGGTGAGGCGGTGACTGTTTTTATTGTTCTGTATTTGTTAAACTGTAAAGAACTCAGAGAGCCCAGTGAACTATGAGGTGGTATAAAAATGTAATAAATAAATACATAAATAAATAAGAACTGGTGGAAGTAAGATTGCAAGCCAAGCCAGCCTTCTGCACTTGCTATGGCAATGCCCAGCACATGCTTGTTCTGGAATTCTATCATTGGACCGATTGCAAAGGTCTTGACTAAATATGGTGAACATCGCAGTGTAATACCATTCCAAAGCAAGTCCAACTTGCCAAAAATATGTATAGCTGCTGCCTTTTCAAAAATTCACATAGTACAGCCCTCTTAGGAGTGTTTCTATGTATACATATTGCAGATGAATGAATAAATTCTATTTTATTTTCCTCTTTTAGTTTATAATGTTCAATTTTAGATGTTTTAATAATTGTAGTTTTAATATTGTATTTTGGAATTTTATATTATGTAAGCCATCCTGAGCACTTCCACAGAAGGACGGGATATAAATGCTTGTAGTAGTAGTAGTAGTAGTAGTAGTAGTAGTAAGAATAATAGTTCCATGTTACACCTCTACTTTGAAACCTCACCTCGCTGCACATGGAAACCTGAAGAACTCTTTTTGCTGAAGTGCTATTGTTTTGTTAACATGTGGAAGAATTCAAATATGTCAACTCCCTTTAGTTTGACATCAAGCCATTTAACTCAGGAAGTATGGTATCATGTGATATTCATATGTAGTTTAATTCTTAGTTAAATAAGAAAGGAGGTACAGGTTCTCAGTTAACAAGAGAAGGTCGATTGCCATACTTGGAGCTCAGAATGAAATGCTGGACTACAATGCCATCTGGAGTGTATTCTTAGAAGTTTCTCTCAGATATTTAAAGGTCTGGCAACATTTTGAAAGCCTTTATTTAAGAGTGTTTAAACTTTCAGTCCTCTAGCCCTTTTCTCTAAATTATATCCTGGAATAATCTAATTATATATGAATTACTTCTTGTGCAGCCAAATCTAATGCTACATGAATATTAGTTCAATTAACCCTATTCCTTAATACAGAAAATAATAGAGGATTCCTAATTGTTGTAAGCCGCCCCGAGGCTTCGGCAAATGGGGCGGCATAAAAATGTTTTAATAAATAAATAAATAAATGAAATAATTAAGTATGCACAACACTAAAATGGGATTTGTTGCTCTGCTTCAGTTGTAGATTTGAGGGATCTAGAAAAATAACAAACATTCGATAAATGAGATAAAGATACGTTGTTACATTATTCTCCCAAATAGAAACTACAGGATAAAAGGATGGATCTATTACCAAGTAAATCATATTGCTGTTGTTATTATTGATTTCATTTCTATACCATTCCATAGCCAAAGCTCTCAAGGAGGTTGACAACAATCCATAAAAGCAGAACAATAAAATACAATATAAATATAGTAACAACAAAGCAGCATTAAAACCAAACTAAAACAGTTAAAAATGACCTTGTTAAAATAAAAACCCCGGTAAAAATGTAAAGCCCTCCAGACCCTTGGTGATCAAACAAATCTTTAAAGCCCTCCGCATAAAAGACGGTCTTAGCCTGGCACCCAAAAGATGACAAATTTGGTGCCAGGTGGGATGCAGTGGGAAGGTTCTTCCATAGATGGGGGGGGGGGGGACACCACAGAGAAAGCCCTCCCACTTGTTGCCACCCTTCAAGACTCCCTCAGAGTTGGCAGTCAGAGGAAGAAGGCCTTAGAGGTAGAATGTAATGTTTGAGTAGACTGCAGTTGGAGCAGCTTTCTAAAACCAACATCCTGAATTTGCTCTGTAATCCGCCTAGGGAGTCCTGTTGGGCTAATCAGTTGCAGAATAAAAAAACTATTAATATAAATAAATTGGATCCAGGGGCACACAGGCAGCCAATGCAAGCAGGCCAGAATGTGTTCCGACCTAGGAAGGGCCAATTACTAATCTGCTTGCCACATTCTGCTTGAACTGCAGCCTCTGAATGTCTTCAAGGGCAGGCAAATGGAGAGTGCATTGCAGTAACCTAATTTAAGAGATTACCAGAGCTATCTGTTCTACTATATTACTATATATACTATCAGCAATGGTAAGGACTGTGGAAGTTCCTCTATTTTTGGTTCCCCTTGTGTATGCTTTACTGCAAGGGTTGGAATTTTATTCACTCTGGGTTTTCTAAGTGTATATGTAATCAGAGTTTTATTCATAGTCTTACTACTGTTTGAGCATCCAACTTATTTTCTCACTGTACGGTATATTACTTTTGTTGTTCTAGCTTATGGCAAAGCTAATTTATAACTTAAGAACCTTTCTTATTCTTGAAAATAAAGTGAAATCACAGAAGAAAAGAACTAGCTTCTATTTTCAGTGACTTCTATTCCTGAAGACTTGTTAAATTTGACTCCAGGTTAGCACGCAAACCCATTACAAGCAAGTGCAGCACTGGTGCAGCCTACTGCCACTGGCTTGCTGCATGCAGACAAACTGTGCGTTCTGCATCAGAACATTCCTAGAGAGGTTGGTAGATTTGCAAATATTTTGCGTTACAGTCACACACTCTATTTCACCTTGCAGCACGTCAAGTCATGAAAGGGGGTAGATCTCCTAGTCAGAAAACCACCCCCATTTTTACTGAAAAGGGAGAGTGTTCCCAGCAACTACGCCGGTATTAACCTGCTATATTTTATTCCTCCTCTTTAGGAGTAAGCTGCCCCGCTAAAATCAAGAGGGGAAAGCCGACCCGTCTTCGGGATAAGCGGTATTTCGACATTTAACTCCGGAAAGTCATGGCGCCTGCGCAGGCGCTAGAATCCGCGCGTGCGCCGGAAGCGCCGGTCGCTCGCCCTCCGAGCCAACTCACGTGCACATAGAGAGCGGCCTGTGCTGCGGGGGGCTGCGCGGGGGGGCGGGTGGCGTGGCATCTCGCAGGCGGGCGCGCGACGCAGAGCCCCGCCCGCAGCTTGCTTAGTCGCGCGCTCATGCGCCCCCCCGCGGATCGGGCCGCGCCCGCGCGCGTATCCGCTTCGGCGACCGCGGCTGGCGGAAGCGACCGAAAGACCCGCCCCGCGGCGAGGGAGGCGCGGCTCCGCTCCGCGCTGCGTTTGTTCCGGTGCGGGCCACGTGCGTAGTAAAAATTGGGGGTCACTTGAGCCACTGCACCCGTTTTCATGTTAAGCATCTGGTGTAACAACTGTGAGAAGTAGAATATTACTGTGACTAACAAACTAGAACAGGTAAAGCTATTTATTATTATTATTATTAATTATATTTCTATACCACCCATAGCCGAAGCTCTCTGGGTGGTTCACAACATTGAAGTCCCCCATCCAGATTCCAACCGGGCCTGACCCTGCTTAGCTTCCAAGATGAGGCGTGATAACGGACTAGAACGGGTAAAGCTATACGGATCTCTTTGTGATTAATAAGAGTATTGTGACCAACACAGACTCGTAGACTACAAGATGTAATTGGTAGACATGGCATTAAACTTTTGAACTTAGAATCCAAGGTACGGCTGCGTAATAAGCTAATGCATATTAGTGGTGCTTCCTACTATGACTCAGGGTTATTAACATGAACATGGGACGTATGAGCAGGTGGGGGTAACATACCAAGGAGTAGTATGATGAAGGCGGACGGGAAGAATGTGAATTCCCAGTATCCCACCAATGGGAGAAAGGAGGCAGAGACTTCGCGCGTGAAGGGAATAAAAGGCTGTGTAAACTGCTCCCCAGTGCACTACCTTTGGGGTGAGGGCAGTCTGGCCAGAATGTATTAAACTGTTGCTGCTTGGTACTTTGCCTCCCATATCGTCATTGCTTGGATTCCATTCCTTACACAACGTTTAAGTAGCAAGAAAGGGGGTAATGCGCACGTGCAGAGTGCAGGTCTTTTGCACTATTTGGTGGGGGTTTTTTTGCGCTATTCTTTTGCGCTATTGAGTGGGTGAGGTTACACTATAGAACTGGGACTAAGGAGGCTGGGGTCCAAGTCACTAAAGCCCTTGGAAGACTGTAAGACAATCGCTTGGTCTATTTAACCGACCTCACAGTTAACCCTGTAGTTGGTTAATTGGAGACAATGTAATTTGCGTGATAGTGGGTGTGGATGGGAAAGAAGCTAGTACACAGCTCTAACTTCCACTTAGAGGAAAGGTAGAACTTAAGTCATTTATTATTACATTTATATGCTGCTTCTCCTGCATGCAACCCAGGGTAGCTTACATGGTCCTCCCTTTCTGCATTTCATCCTCTCAACAACAGCCCTAATGAGGTAGATTGGGCTGAGAGTCTGTGATTGGTCCAAAGCCATCCGGTGAGCTTCATGACTGAGTAGGTAGTAAAACGTTGATCTCCCTCATTTCAGTACAATACTAACTGTTACAACATGCTAGCTCTCCTATTTATATTACACTTCAGAGTTCTCAATATGAACCTAGTATAGATACAGATGTAACCTTCAACATAACTTATTCATGGAAACAAGAAAGTGTGTGTGGACAGGGAATTATTCCTTCCCCTTATCAAAGGCTTTCCTTCTTCCATCATGAGCTGATAAAACTGAACACAGAAAGTGGAATAGAAACTAGTCTTTTGACAAGCCAAGTAAAGCAATGGCATTTATCCTGTGCACTTTTTAAAGTGAATCCATGTAGGCTATGAAGCAGCAGGTACAATGTTACCGTGAATTGTCTTGTCATCTCTTGCTGTGAGCTTTTAAAATGACTTTACAATTCCAGCAACTGGTCAGCAGATGGCAAAGCTCTACCATCTGGAGACATTGTGACTACTTGACCACAGTCAGATTTTTTTCTGTTGAGATTTCAGAAAACCCCCAACAACGGTCATAAGAGGCAGAGAAAGTGGAAGCGGGGTGGAATGCCCTTTCTTACACACATTACCTAGTTTCAGTTCTTATTTGGAATTGCCTTTCCTCTCTCAGGAATCAGCACAAGCGTCAAAACATGCTAAGTCAGACTCAAAGGAGCAGCCTCCATTAGCACATGACACAGAGATTGGAAGCAGGAGAGGCAGCTCAAGCTTCACTCTGGGGATCAGGCTTGATTCGCTTTTGGCAGGCCAGAAAACAATGCCAGCCGCAAAGTGGGATTGCTCACCCACATTTTGTAGAGCCATTCTACCAGTCAGCTACAGGAGACAAGAATGTTACGTGCTGTCAAGTTGCCTCCCACTTACAGTGACCCTGTGATCGAAAGCCCTCCAAACTGTCCTGCCCATGGCAGCTCCAATCAGCTCTTTTAAGGTCAAGGCCGGGGCTTCCTTTATGGATCCAGTCCATCTCATATTTGCTCTTCCCTTTTGTCAGTACATTCCATCCATTTTGTCAATACAGTAATGCATTCTTGTAATCACCTGGCTGGAGAGGCAGCAGATACTCGCTTTCCCAGGGAGGAGGGTCTAAATGAAATGAACAGGGCACTGTGTTTCCTCAGGGGCTAGTTCTGTTTAGGCAGAATTTCATGCCTGGTGTCCAGTGAATGCCACTTCTTCTTTAGGGAAAGAAACTTGCAAGAGTGGGATTGTAAACTCCTGGGACATGTGAAAAGCTGAATTAACCTTGAGAATGACTGAGGGTTGGAACAGAGGAACACCTTGTCTTTGAAAAAAACACACAAGTCCCTATCAGAGTGAAGGGCTTTCAATTCCAAAACCCTTCAAGTTGAGGTAATGGCAGCTAAGAATATTGTTCTGAGAGTTAAAACCATGAAAGTGCTGCCCCCATAGGCTCAATCAGAGCCTTGGTAAGGGCTCTGAGCACTGTATTTGAGCTCCGAGGAAACGTATGGACTGGGAGTGGATAGATTAGGTGCCGTCAGGAACCTGTTAACACAAGAATGAGAGCCCGGGGGACCCATTTGAGTTCTCCAGGTTGGGACCTAGGGCTGCTACCTGCCTCCAAAGGGTATTGGACCAGAAACCAGAGGATAGGCTTGCTTGGAGAATCTCTAGGATGTCTGGAATACCCATGGCACCAGATCTCTGCCTGAGGCTTGGGCCCACTTCAGAATGGGAAGACATATGCCACAGGGCATCTGTCATCTTAGAGATGATACCATAGACATCCAAGACCAGTTAGGTTGTGTGTGAGATCCTAGTCCTGTGGGTTAAGGAGAACATTTCACATTCTCATGCTATATGTGAAAGTATTGAATATGAAAGAAGGACCATCAGCCACATTGAAGCAGAAAGTTACATACCTCTCTCAACAGAGGTGGTCCCTCCTTTTCTGCCTTACCCATTAAGAACTGTTAACAGCATCAGGTCACAGCAAAGGACAGCTAAAAAAATGGCCAGGACGAGAAGGGGACCTCAGCCTCTGGCATACCTGAGAGAGTGAGGTGAGTGAGCCAGTCATGGGGGAGTGTTGTATGGGTTACATGGGCCACAGCACTCTTCCACCACCTGCCCATATGGTTACCACCAAATGTTCTTGTGTGGTGGTTAGCTGTGCAACTCTGCTGACCTCACACTTCGCATCCCGCTTCTCCCACTGCATGGTTGTCTCACGCCCACGAGCAACGAGAGACTCGTCCCCTTGCACATGCAACCTGAGTGGGCATGGAGTGGAGGGTTTACTCACTCTGGACAAGGTCCCTGCTCTCTCCCTTTGCAGCCTGGAATGACTCAACCTGAGGCCAGCTGGAATGAGGGTGAACTAGGATGGAGAGGAAGATTGGAGAGGTGGGGGTAAGGGAGAATCCATGCATGGATTTTTACATGGAAGGACTCTGAGCACCATTCAGTTGTGGTATTCAACCAGCAGAAACATGGGTTCAGACTTAGGGTTAGTCACACTCTCATGCTGACGCTGTGGCATATGTTATTTCTAAATGTGTGTCTTTGGACTGGGTGCCAATTGGTGGACCTTGAGGTTCTAGTAAAAATCAAAATAGATCCCCCAAGCCTGAAATCAGTCTATCCCTGTCCTAAGCCATAGCAACCAAGAAACCAGCCAGGGCAGAAATAAAGTTTGTAAGGGACAGCCTCAGCAGGATAGCATGGGCTCTGACAGGAAATACTCATGTATGAGATTGCAACCTGGTCACCCGAGTTTCACTCTCGGGCCTTTGACAGCTTCAGTTATGACATAACTGCCTGTCATGGAGCTCCCGAAAGCATTTCAGCAGCCACGTATTTCTTTAAGAAGGAAGAGCATTCAGTTTGAAGTGCCCAACTTGGTTCTGAAGAGGGTTAAAAGATCTAAATTGTAGGGGAGAACAGAAGAGGAAAAGGGCTAGAGAGGCTGGGGAATCTGAGAAAATGAAAAACTGGACAGCCAATTTATCCCGAGATAAACAACGATTCAGAGGAAACAACACAGGTTTATATTCATGCATGGAACTTGATGGGACACAGGATTAACTGAAGGGTTTTTGCAAGCTGGTGAAGTGAAGGACTGCTGGAAGAACATTCAGTGCTATACAAGACCGGCATTTGTACGCGCAGGTGTGTGCGCATGTGCACATCAGCTCTGTTTGCCCTGTACTCACCAGCTTCTTTAAGGAATAACTACCTGCCAATACCATCCATACTGGAGCTGCTGTTTTGGCGGGCAAGCCACAACATCCCCCGCGCTGCTGGCCCTCCACAACTAAGACGCCAGTGTCTTCCTAAGGGACTGACACCAAGAGAAAGTGGTGATGAGAGCACTGGTGAACTTCCCGTGTGCCTCACTTCCTTGCTGTCAGTGCTTGCTGTGCGTGTGCTCATGCAGTGGCCACGGTGTCACTACCGTCCGCTTTCCAGAAGACCGCAATGCTTTGGCTTTGGTGCCTCATAGCACTGAGGCATTCTGCATGTCTTACCAAATTCGGAAGAGAATTGTGGCTTCTAAGTTTTACTTCCCCATTTGTTCTTTTCGAAGAGCAAGCAAGGGGTTCAGTGCATTTCACATGGGAGGTTTCTGCTCACTACATCCAGGGAGACATCATTCCAGCCCAAAGCAGAGGAAGTAAGCAGATTCTCAATATGGAGAAACAGGAGAATGTTCCTGTTTCTTGATGAAAACCCCTAGATGACTGTGCTTGACTTCCTTCTGCTTGTTTTGACAGAGAGTGGTGATTAGCTCCTGGCAAATGCTGAGCTCACAGTGGCCCAGTGGTGGGCATTCCCCTCTTTCCTAGCCAGCATTATAAGAGGGAGAACCTCAGCTGGCCAGGAGAGCAAGAGCAGAGCCCATGAATGCTTTGTCCTAAGGAAGCCACTGTCATGCAAGAGGATTTCAGGGATTCTCTCCTCCAGGTAGGCAGACAGCATCATTAAGACTGTGGGAAAGGGTGTGTGCATATGCTGGGGGAAACCAATGCTTGCTTAAAGGCATTTCGTATTTTTGTGTGCATTTTCTTCTTTGCACGCACTAAAGTTGGGAGGGAGAAAGGCTAACCAACAGCCGATTGAAGGGACGGGCTGTTATTGAGAAATAAAAGGATTTCACACTGCCAACGAAGAACCACATCATATTGCAGCAACTATATGCATGGCAAGAGGCAGCTGGACCAGTTCAGAGGCCCATTGGGCCCAGTATCTTGTTCCCCACAGTGGCTGCCCGACTGCCCAGTGGGAAGCCCAGAAACGGCACATGAGTGCTCTGTTTATTTCCATCTCACATGCTTGCTCCTGAGCAAGGAGTGTTTAGAAGGATGCCGAATCGCTCACTGTTCAGCTCAATTGGATGCCCATGGGTACTATTTGCAGGGTGCCTGAGGGGGCACCTTTCTGCATATATTCCTACCCATCCACTTAGATCCTCTTCAAAAGTCCTCCAGTGAGATCAAGGGGGAAAGGGCTAGGAGGGCATTCTCAGCAGCAGCGCCCAGACTCTGGAATTCACTCCCCAGGGATACGTAGATAGCTGGCACCAACTCTTCTTTCTTTTTTTAGGCACCAGGTGAAAAATTTAATACTTTGTTAGGGATTATTTATTTTAATTTAATGTTGGTTATTTTCTCAGTTGTACTTATTTGGGATATGTGGGTATATCTTATTATGAGATATTATCTATTATGTTATTTTTATCTATTTTATCTGATTATTAATTGTTTTATTATATTTTATGAATGTTGTTATGCTGTTTTAGCATTTCTGATGTGATGGTGTGCAATTCTATTTCTTCTATTCATCCTTCACCAGTTGAGGCTGTGGATATGCTAAATCAGTGTTGGACTTTAACCCTTCTGGATAGGGTTCCATTTCCCATGAAAACATGAGTTAGCAGTCTCCGGAGGTGGCCCCAGTGGCACAGAGTGCCTTCTGCCAACTTTGGCTTGTGTCACAGCTGTTCTCTCCCCCTCTAGACAAGGTTAACCCGTCTGTGCTCTAGTAACCTCCAGGGTAGATTATGTGCAGTGGCCTTTGAAGATGGTTCAGAAGCTGTAGTCTGTATGAAACGTGGCAGCCAGATCGATAACAGGGACCAGGAGGCCTGATTGCACTGGTGGCCTGTGTAGATCCAAGCAAGAGTAAAGGTGCTGGTCTTGATCTGTAAAGCCTTGCACGATTTGGGACTGAAATACCTGATGGAGCAGCTTTCCTGACATGGCTCTGTCCATGCCCTACATTCATCGCCTAATTTACGGAAGGTTTAGAAGGTGCCACTGAGGAAGAGGGTCTTCTCAGTGGTGGCCTACCAATTATGGAATGATTTCTTTGATGAGACCCACCTGGTGCCAACATCAGCATTTTTCAGTGCCAGATTAAGACCTCCTTCATATGGCAACATATGATGCAGTTTTTAATGCTTTTCCATTTTTGTAGTGTGTTCAGAATTTTTAGATGTGTCTGTGTAGTATATGCTTATATTTTTATGTATATGGTTTTTATAACATACGTTAAGATTTTAATATCAGTTGAATGCCCAGACAGTGCCAGCTATTGTGCAGTATAGAAATATAATCAACAAAAATACAGCTTCCCGAGCATTTCTGCACAGCTCCACTATGTGTGTGTGTGTAAAAATGGTGATAATAGTCAATTTTGAACAATCTAAAGCAGTTACTCACACCTGTCCACAGTTCCATTTGTTTGTTTTATATTTATATTCTGCCTTTTTTCCTTCCAAGGATCCCTAGGCAACTTGCACAATTCTTCTCTCAATCATATCCTCACAACAACCCTGTGAGGTAGGCTGGGCTGAGAGTTTGTGATTGGCCCAAAGTCACCCAGTGAGCTCCTTGGCTGAATGGAGCCTAGAACCCAGAGTGCCTTAGTCCCAGTCCCACATTCCCAACCACCACACCACGCTGCCTCGGCTGTTTATGTGCTGTTCATATGGAACGCTTCCTGGTTGGTCTGGCTGTTAACATTGCCAATGGAGAGTTCTAGGAGACCGGGAAAGTGCTGCTAGAGATGCTTCAGACACAGTGCTTCTTTCGCCTACCTGGTGCCTTGCAGGTGTCTTGAGACGGTTATCGGCCACGGGTCCCAGTGCACTGCTTCAGAATGGCACTCAGGGAAGGGACTGGCCACGGAGTCTTAGTTGTCTCATTCGTGCATTGGTTGAAAAATCTTGCATGTTGGCCCTGTGCTACATAAAACAACAACTCTTAATTCTTCACAGCTGCTGCAGCGCACATTGATCGCAAAGAATCCTTCTACCTTCCCCTCCCACCAGTCTTCACATGTTGTAAATTCTTGCAGTGGATTAGAGTGGATCCTGTTATCAAGTAAGTGTGTATGTATGTATATGTATATATGTGAGTCCTTGTGTGCATGAGAACATTTTAACTTACCTGCTCATAGCCTCCCAGATTTACAATTGCTTCCAAATGAGCAGCAACTGCCATGCTTGGCAGAAAACTCCTGAATCTACATGTTTTGATCTGGAGGATAATTCATAAGCTCATGTGGTTGTTGTTGTTAGTTGTGAAGTTGTGTCCGACCCATTGCAACCCCATGGACAACATTCCTCCAGGCCTTGCTGTCCTCCACTATCCTCCGGAGTCCACCTAAGTTCACACCGACTGCTTCAGTGACTCCATCTAGCTACCTCATTCTCTGCCGTCCCCTTCTTCTTTTGCCATCTATTGTTCCCAGCATTAGGCTCTTCTCCAGGGAGTCCTTCCTTCTCATTAGGTGGCCAAAGTATTTGAGTTTCATCTTCAGGATCTGGCCTTCTAAAGAGCAGTCAGGGTTGATCTCTAAGACTGACTGGTTTGATCTCCTTGCAGTCCAAGGAACTCGGAGTTTCTGCCAGCACCACAATTCAAAGGCCTCAATTCTTCAGCACTCAGCCTTCCTTATGGTCCAACTTTCACAGCCATACATTGCAACTGGGAAAACCATAGCCTTGACTATAAACACTTTTGTTGGCAGGGTAATGTCTCTGCTTTTGAGTATACTGACTAGATTTGCCATAGCTTTCCTCCCCAGGAGCAAGTGCCTTTTAATTTCTTGGCTGCAGTCCCCATCTGCGGTGATAGTGGAGCCCAGGAAAATAAAATCTGTCTCTACCACCATTTCTTCCCCATTTTTTGCCAGGAAGTGAGAGGACTGGATGCCATGATCTCAGTTTTCTTAATGTTGAGTTTCAAGCCAATTTTTGCACTCTCCTCCTTCACCCACATCAAGAGGCTCTTCACTTTCTGCCATGAGAGTGGTATCATCTGCATATCAGAGGTTGTTGAATCTTAATTCCAACTGGTGATTCATCTAGCCTGGCCTTTCTCATGATGTGCTCTGCAATAAGCTAAATAGACAGGGTGACAGTATACAGCCTTGCTGAACTCCTTTCTCAATTTTGAACCAGTCAGTGGTTCCGTGCCCAGTTCTCACTGTTGTTTCTCAAGAGACAAATAAGATGGTCCGGTACTCCCATCATTTTAAGAACTTGCCACAATTTGTTGTGATCCACACAATCAAAGGCTTTAGCATAGTCAATGAAGCAGTAGATGCTTTTCTGGAACTCCCTAGCTTTCTCCATGATCCAGCATGTGTTGACAATTTGATCCCTAGTTCCTCTGCCTCTTCGAAATCCTGCCTGTACTTCTGGTAGTTCTCGGTCCACATACTGCTGGAGCCTAGCTTGTAGGATTTTGAGCATAACTTTGCTAGCATGTGAAATGAGTGCAATGGTGCAGTAGTTTGAACATTCTTTGGCATTGCCCTTCTTTGGGATT